>NW_020271042.1:7204643-7429192 GCF_002803265.2 Melanaphis sacchari | reverse complement strand
ATTATTGTAATATTCAATTGTTATAAACAAAATTAGACAATTTAAGTATAACATATATAGTATTAAAATTTTAAGAAAGGGGGTCCTGTACTTCCGGTGGAAAATCTTGCATCGCACGTATACCAGTGTATACGTCCTTCTCCTACAACTAACTTTGTAGTATTTTCACATCAGTAGAAAGCACCTATTACAAACTCCTAAACAGCTTAAAATCTCGTTGATACGAATAAAGAGCAATACGTAACTGAACTCGAACTTAATTTTTCAAATATATAGTGCTTTGGGCTGAGGAAACTAAATTTTCCACGCCCAGTTTTTCGAGTATGCTGCTGTAAGTATATGGTAATAGAACTTTTCACTGATAAATGGAATTGCCCTTTCAACGTGAAAAGTTGTTCATAATTTATTTCTTATAACGACTCGTATTTAATTTTTTATATAATAGATATTTGTACAATTCGATGAATAGACTATCTAAAAAGTGCATGTAGTCTCTTATGTGCCATCATGAATATGTAATATATTCAATCAAACTAATTGAACAATTATTATTTATTTTCATAACATTTCCCGTTATTTTTCAAATTTGTGGTGTGTTGGGATGTGGAAGAAACGAAGTCCTTCCGGGCCGGTACTCGAATCTGCCGCCTATCCTTTATTCTTTAAGCTACATAAATTTAAGTCTTCATTATAGTTTCAAACGAAAGTAATTTTATGTGTTTGGGAGTTTTGTCTTACTTTCTTTGAGATTTAACATTATTATCTTTTATAAAGATATTTTTTTTGAGACTTGTTGTGTGCATATTACTTTGAAAAACATGCGAATATTAGAATTTTACTTTTTATCTTAAATATTTATATCTTTTATTACGTTGTTGATTGTTTTTTGTTATTGGAAATTTTCTTATGCTGTCACTTGTTGAATTCGATAATACTTGTTGACTAAAACGTTGCATGCTTATTTAGTTTCTTATTGTTGTTTTTTTTTTTTTTGTAATTATGATTATTTTTTTATAATTCTTATAATTTTTTAATGCTATATGCTTTTAAATGTCAATAGTTAATTTATTTATATTCGTTCTTTCATTTAATTAAAGCTGGTTCTGGCACATTTTAGTATTATCTTTTTAACTATAAATCTTTAATTTTTAGTTATAATTATAGAAATTTAAGGTAATAACACTGTGTCTCAATTGTTTTGTTTCATGGAATTTTTTTTAAGGTTGGAATAGCTCTATGAATTTTTTAAAAGTTTTAATTTAAATTTAGTTCTAATTTTATCTCCAGTTATCTCGAACATAAATTAATTAAAATTATTATATCTTATTTTATTATATGTTTATTTATTATTAAAATTACATTTTAGTTTACAAAAGTTACAAATTAAACAAAAAAAAAAACAAAAAAATTGGTTTAACTGTATATTTTTTTTTCGTTGAAGCTTAAGAATGCTGGAATTTAATAAGTTAGTATTGTTATCAACTTAATATTATTATGACGGTTAAATTGTATTTATTTTATAAAAATATATTTTGTATTTAATTTTTTATTACTTACTATTTGTTCTGGTTCTTAAGATATATAGGTGATAGAATTTGTTTCAATCGGCTTCCCTTAGTTATTGAAGTTCTATTATTAATGATTTAATTTTTTTTTTTTTTTGGGCACCTATACATTTAACATTATAAAGTAGCAGATATACCTACTTGAAATAAATAAATATTTCTTACCTTATTGACGCTAATTTTTTTATTTGATTAATATGTAAATAATTTATTTCCTTGTTTTAAAGTTATTCATAATTAATTTTTAATAAACGGAGAAAACTTTTAATATTCAAATTTATATGTAAAATGAGTAATACAGTAAAGAAACAACCAAAAATGTTTAACCCCTCCCCCCTTCAGAAATACGCCACTGCACATTTTATCCATGAAAATATGAAGTTACTTATCTGAATACAGTCTATCGACATTCGCGCGTTTTCACTTACAATCACCACCCTTGTATGCTGCAGTTAATATGTATTAACTACTGCATATAAACGTGGTAAATGTGGATTAGGCCTACTGGGGATACCACAATAAAAAAATACGCGCCTTGTGTAATACCTCAAATAACACGGACGATTGAATTATATATCGTTTAAATTAAAGGTGGTGAGGAAAATTACACAGCTCTGTCACCTTAGTATCTTGTTCAAAATGTTTATTTATTACCAATTAAGCAATTATTTATATCAACTATCAAGAGACGAGAAATATTGACGTTCCTTAAAGTAAATACAATAGTTTCAAAACAAATTTATTCTTCAATTTGTTATAAAAAGACTTTAAGTAGTTAATATTAGTTCTTATTATACTATGGAAGACAGAAATGACAAAGGGTCCAATTTTAATATTGTTAGAACTATTGTATGCGTTTTGTAATTAAAACATAAATGATTTAACATTTATATTAATACATAATGAATAATAAATAAAATAAATATATATATTATTTTATATTAATTTTTATTTTCGTTTCATGCAAATGTTGAACTTCATATTTTACTCGTTTTCCGAATCATTGGTTACGTATTTGTGTCAACATAATCAAATAAAAATATTTGATTTAAATGATTTATCATTATAAATTTTATGAATAACGATTCTTAGCGGATAAGGGCTGTCATTTCATTAACTTATATTACTATTTACTTTAGTTATATTTCATGATATTACATCGATATGTTTATTGATATTGTTATTGAAGTAATTTATTTTACTATTATTATTATGGTAGGTTGATTTAATTTTTTTGAAAAACGTTTTTTTCAAAAATGTATTATTAATTATTATAATATAATATTTACTATTTGATGATTACAATGACATAAATAATTTATATATCACAGTATACTATTGTTATTAACATTTTTGTTTACCGTTAAAATATGAAATTTTTCAAATTTCCAGGAAATAGTAAAATAATTTAATTATTAATAAATAGCACAAAGAGTCAAAATATTTTGAAAACTAAATAATACCTTATAAATGTTAATATGAATAATTCATAAACATTTTAAAACAATAGCAATAAAGTTATTTATTTTTAAAATTTTTAATTAGCTATACAATAAGAAAAATAATTTCTATTATGTTAAAAACTCTCGTTTGTTTTTTGTAATGTCTTAAATGTATTTAAACCAAGTGTGTTCAAAATTGAATGTATCAAACTTATAAAATAAAATAATTGTATCATAAATCTTTAATGGATCGGAATATATAGGTATATCAAGTTTTATAATAATTGTTTTTACAACAACCTTAAAGTAACGGCAAAAGATTTGTAGGTATTAAATGAAGTAAAAAATAAATAAATAAATATTAAATATTATTATATTTATACCTGATAAATGTACCAATGTATAAAACCAAATATAAAAGTAAAAAGACTACAAGATACCTAAGTACCTTCATATCTATTAACTTATCATTTTTTATTTTATGATCTCGTAATATCAACAATATTTAATTTTAATTATACATATCGAACCGTTTAAAAAGTTGGTGTGTGGTATCTTTGGTATCTTCTTCAGCAATATTACCTACTTATTTATTAAATTGGGTGATATTTTAATTAATCTTATGCAATTTATTTATATTTGCTTCAGCTTCTAATGCTACTTACTATAAAATACTATTTTTATTATAGTTTTTCTGTATTGGTACATAATTTATGTAAAAATGCTTTTATTACATAATATGTACCTACCAATTTTATTTATCATTAATACTTAATAGTTAATATAATATGATACAAACTATAAAAAACTTACAACGGTTAATCAAATGGTATAACTTCAAAACTTTCTACTGCCACCATCTAGCTATTATACAGGAAAGTCTAAGGGGAGGAAGGTGCATTCATTTTACCAAAATTATTTTATGCATTTAAAAAAAATATTATTCTTATGTATTATTAATTTAAAATTGTATAATAATTTTGAATTATTAAAAAAATAAAAAGTTATAGCTTAATTTTAGTTTGTTATAAATTATTAAAAGAAAACATTGTGTGACTTCGGACTCTCTAAGTAAATGATCCCGGGAGCCTGTGCGTTCTTTGATGCTTCTTAGTTAGTCCACTGGCTAAACCATTAAAAATTATATATTCTAGTATCTAGAAACAAAAAAATTTTTGGTTTTTTTTTTTGTTATACATAAATTACATTATATTTTATGAGATCTAATATGTATTAAAATGCAACTGATCATGTTACTGTACTAGATTACTTTGATTATCAAAAGTCTTAAATATCTATATGAAAAATAGTCTCCTGATTCCTTTAATAATAAACTCCAATAATATAATTGGTAAATGGTAATTGATATTGAGCTATTGACTATAATAGTATAATATTCTAATGTCTGACCTTTCTTAATCTAGATTTTAATGAATTGTAATAAAGAATGCATTGAAGATTGCTACTCATTTATGATCTATGAACAGTCTTCACCGATTACATTATGATACTTGAACAACATGTAACGCACATAAATATTAAATGGTCTAAATGCTTAACAACAATGAAATATCTGAACCAACAAAAGACATACTACTTGTGTATCTTAAAAATGTATAGTCATTTATTGCTGGAGATTTGATAATTGTTGGTTGATTAATTGTATAAAGATGGTTATAAACTTTGGTATTAATTCATAATTGAAAGTTTTCATGTTTATTATTTTCAAATAAATTTTATTTTTTCTCGATTAAGGAAGAGAAATAAAGGAGATTAATAAATAATATTAGTTTAGACGCAAACGCAATACTTAATGTATACGATAATAACACGAGAATGTAGACTGTTATTTATTGTCTTATTGACATAGACTATGTTCTAAAAACAATGTAGATTGATTACTCTATTTTTTTCTAACTGTTGGGCTATTATTTAATAAATTTAAAAAAAACTTAATTAATGCAACTAATTTTATTTTTAAATTATTGATAACTAGAAACAATTGTAATTGATATAGGTATGTATCTGAGCCAATGATAATATTATTCTGTTCGAAAAACTTTAAGCTGTTTTAACTTAACATAATTGCTTATCTATGGTAGTGTAGAAGAATTCGTGTTATACTAAATTAGGTACTACTTATAGTTTCATTATGTTTTTTAAACAAAGTTAGACTATAGTTAAGTTTTTACAACACAGTATATCAATGTTATTAATACATATTTGACTTTACTATTTATCACATTCATAATAATTTTAATTTTAATTGAACTCAAAATATTTTTTTAGTTACATTATTACATTGTTGAAAGTTGAAACCTATGTTAAAAACTGTAGAGATTTAATAATATATTATGTATTGAAAGTTAAAACATAATACTTTGCTTTGATTGTGTCTTTTTTGCAATATGTATCTATTGCTTGTCATCCATTTCATATAGTGAAAAAATTAATGAGAATCCGTTTTTTGAATCTGTTCTGTTTTTAAGTATGATTTTTTTTTTTAAGTTAAATAAATTAAACTACTCTACTGATGTATTTTTGGTAGCATTGATATGTCTTTTCTTTTTCTAGAAAGGATTGTAATGATATGAAATGGATTTATAATTTATTGAATGAGAATTGAGATTAGGTACAGTAAATTGTCCAGGAATACATTTTCAAGTTTCATCTATCAATTTAATTACTTCCATTTTATCAAAAGCAACATCATATTAATTATTTCCTGTTAATATTATTTTTCTTTTTACCTCAGGTTTTAGTTTCATCATTTTAAGTAAATAAACTTTGTGATAGTTACGTTCACTTAAAATATATTCATAAGATTTTAATTTACATTAAATTATTTGATTGTTATATTCAGCAAAAGAGAACTTCCAAATAAACTAGAATAACAATGTTACTTTTGTTACTTAGTAGTTAGTATTGACTGATAATTGATATGAACTTCTCAAAGGTGTATTTTTCAGTTCATACATTATTTGTCAGTTTCAGATGGATAAAATCTACACGACTGATGATAATTTTATTTGATGATTACGACTTACGAGGAATAAAAATAAGCATTACATTTTGATTGTGAAAAATAAACTTGTTTACAAAAACACCAGGAGTTTAAATTAACTTAAGTTTTCCCTTTGTACTTGATTATATCAATGTTTACATTACATGGTAATCGGTATTCGGTACCTAATACCTCAACATTAGAGCATTGATTATAATTTATAAATATTGAATATTTAATTATTATTTATAATCAATGATTAAAACTATAAATTAAATTGATTTAAACATACCTACTGTATTTTAAATTTGGTTAATGCACTATTAGTAACTTGGGAACTAAAAGTATTAAAAGTATTGCACAGTTACATATAATTTCAAATATTTATTGCACTGTAATTATAAAACTATATAAATATGGCTCTTTAGTAAATAGTGTAATTTGAAAATATTTCTATCTAATAATTGCATTAAATATAATTAAATAAAATTTTATTTTTGACTTAATTTTATAGAGAACTTTGTGCGTTCATTTTTCTAAAACTAAATCAGTAATATATTAATGACATAGTATAACACTTTTGCACATAATAAGTAATTACCCATGAACATAAACGTTGTATACATTATTATTTATCACATACTAAAATAAATTGTTTTTATCTTGAGATATTGATTATAATTTGTGTACAACAACTATACTTTTGACTTCTAGTAACCTATAGTCTGTCAAAACAACAATTATTTGATTAATCTATAGTGATGTATAATTCATAAGTTAATATTATAGCCATAGGTAATGTACTGTATAGTCTAATAAATGAATAGTACAATTTGCTTACCTACTTGTTTTTTATTATTAAATATATTATATTTACATTTGTGTGTACATATTATATATAAATTATAAAATGACTTAATTATGTTATTACATATGACCCCTATTATTTAAAAAAAAAATATGCTAATTTTTTTTTGAACGTAAGAGACTTATAATATCATAATTCACGATAAAATTATATTATTGATAATGATAAAGCACAAAACTTTGTTATAAAATAAAACTCATTTGTGTTTAAAAATAATTTATAATTGTTTTTATCCCAGTCCGCAGATAAATATCATGATACTTGGAACGTTAAAATAAAATAAATGTGTTACAATATATTATTATTATTGACATTTTATTTTTATTTCACCAGAAAATTAAATAAGCACTATATTGATGTAATAGTAGATAATAGAAATTGGTTTTGAATTTCAAAATATAGCTGATTTATTTGCATTGTTCATTCAAATGTTTTTTCGTATAATTGTATTTTATTCAAATTTGATATGTTGACATGTAGAGCCTAGGAGAATAATGAATAATAAATTAATAGACTGATATGTCTGTTAACACTATTTATAAAGTCATTAAACATAATATATATAGATAGGTACCTACATCTATTATCTAAAATATATTATAAAAATCGAAAGTATATGATATGTCGTATTAATGAACATGTATAATAATTTAGTGTTATTACTTTTTGTCTTTCTGTGTTAAGCAATCGATACATTTAGTTTTTGAATTAATCGTGATGAGAAGGCAGGTAATAATTATAGTGTAAGGTATCCATTTAATGCGATAGGCTAGAAGTATAAATATCATTTCTAGCATGTCTTAATATTTTATTATTTATAATAACGTCTAGTGATAAAAGATAAAATATGAAATTTATCTGTTTCAAAGAAATAATTAGGTACTTAGGAGAGATTCTATAATATGTTTGGATACCTACGATATTCCCAGCTTTAGTTTTAATTTTGTGTACCTATTTATCATGCTTAATTAAACATTGAACGATGGATCATTCGAAATATGTATTGTTTATTAGATTAAGCGATTAATGATGTTATGATTTGCTGTTCATTTTTATTTGAAACTTTGAAAGAGTAAAATGTTTAAATATTTTGCTTCAGGGACACTGATAATTAATATAAAAAAAAAAAAAAAACAGTCTTTTTTTTTAAACAGACTGGTATTTTTATTTTGCCCGGCGAACAAGTGAACGATAACAATTAAAAATTAAACTAACTTGTTTTTTCACCTTCATCATAACAAGCGCTAATCACCTTGCTGTTCGCGATCCATGTATTGCCAACCTGTCGGCACTTGGATGGTCGATTGGCAATAGTGTTGCGGTAGAGTTCAAGCGGAGGTTATGTTCTTTACGTTTCCCTAATCAAAATATCAGATAAATTTCCTAATTTCTATAGGTAGTTCCTTTATCCTTGAGCCACTGCGCCAGTCCAGTTCAAACATTTCGAACTGTTTGTGTTAGTCAATGATAAACCGTCGTTCTTGTTTGACCAAATTTTGAATTGTCTCTAATACTACACCTAGTACACCTTGACTCTTAAATTTCTAAAATGACAGAACCGTCGCCAAAAAAGTCAAAAATGTCGTCGTTGGCTCAGCTCAAGAACTTTACCGTTGTCGTGGCTGACACGGGAGACTTTGAAAGTATGTATCTAAGTACCTAACCAGTAAAATACCATAGAATATCTTTATTTAACAATTTTTTATGTATGTGATTATTAATAATAACCTTCAACTCTCTTATTATTAATTAGTGGATGCTGATAATTTAATATTTTTTTTAACTATTTTTAAATTATACACCACTCTATCATTGGATGTTTTATCTAATTGAAATACTATTATTTTTTATTTTATTTCAAATAGTCTTTATAGTCCTTAACTTATTTATTTCATTTGCTGTATTCACCTAATTTATGTAATGCCTTTCACTTTCAAGATACTTGGTTTTATTATGTACATAGCTTACCTATAAAAATTCTTTAAAAATAGTTTGTACTATATTTAAAAAAAGTAAAAGTAAGCCTATGTAGGTGGGGTGTAGCTGTATGTGTAAATGTATTTGTAATCTATTACTTACTCTAGTAGTTATAGTTTTAAAAATCACAGGTACTTATGTACATTTATAGTTAGTGTTTTTATTTTATTTTAAAATATAACCTATGGAAATTATATTTCTTTATCTCATATTAAATGCCCTTGAACTTTGTACCATTTATTAAATATTATAATATGTTGTAGGTAAAACAAGATTGATAAACTTGATACAAATTGTTAGGTTTAAATATTGATAAATTACCTAATTTATTAAATAAAAATAATATATTCTTTGATTATAAATTAGCACATATAATTCTATGACATAAATTAGATAAAGAAGTTGATGTCAAAAGTCTTAAATTATTAAAAATTTAAGAAACGGGCATTTACAAAAATATTTTTATTTTGGAGGGGGAAGGAGTTAAGGTTGTTCACTTTTTTATTTATATAATAAGAGTTAATATAATTTTAACTGTAGGTTTGTTTATTTCTAATTAACAACTTCAATATTTTTAAATATTAATTTTTAGGTATTACTTTATTTTACTTAAAAGTGAATAAAGTTTCAAACAACACTGAAAAAAAAAATGAAGTAAAGAATATTAACTTTTTGAATGTTGATTTGAACACTCAATTGTGTCTTTCTATTTTGTTTAAGATACTTTAGCTAATTAAAGCTTCTAATTGTTTATGTAGACTTTTACCTGTAAAATCATTCAAATACAATATGCAAATTTTATATTATACACCTCCTTCATGTTTAAAATAAATTAACCATGTAATTGCCTTAGGCAATCAGATTGAAATTTTAAATGTTTGTTTTGTGAAAAGAGAAACTCATAATTATTAGTTAGAATCTATGGGTGATTTAACAATTTATAATTTTTATTATTATTAATCGCATTGTTATTTAAGTAAAAGTTAGTGTTTTTTTTTTGTAACTATAAAATATGTCATATTATGAAAAAACCAACCTTTTATTTTCTTTATAATTTATAGGTTTAAATATCTAACCGCTCTCCATTATGTATGTGTCTGCAAAAAATATTATTATAGGTACCTAATATTTAATTTTACTAATTAATTTAATGAAAATAATATTAAATATCTATTAATCAGGTAATTTCAATAATCAATTTTTAATTTTCTAGATTATATTTACTGTTATGTTTAAAATGTTTATTAAAAGTAAATAAAATTGTCAAAAGTTACCTATCTATTGATTTTTAAATAATCCATTCAAACTATTTTCCAGCCATGAAAAAGTATAAACCTACTGATGCTACCACAAACCCAAGTCTTATCCTAGCTGCAGCCAAAATGCCACAGTACAAAGATTTGATATTAAAGGCTCTGAAATTAGCAGTAGCAAATGGAAAGTCAGTATAAAATCTACATTTATTAGTATTTTTTTTTTTTTATGTTTAATAGACAATTTAAATTTAACTGACATTTTTATTAGCTAAAAACTTAAAAACAAAATAAAGACTTTTAAGTGTAATGGTATGAGATACATTATATCCATAAAACTATAATTTAAATTAAAAATAAACAGTTTAGTTAGAATATTAAAGGAATTGTAAGTGGCAATTTTCTATCTTTGCTTAATAAACTGGGAACTTTAAAATTTAGATTAATTAAAACTTTGGAATTAGAATACCAACATAACGATTGACTATTATTAAAAACCTTGAAAACTAATTAAAATTAAGTGTTAAGTCTATTTAAGATCAACTTTTTTACATTTTAGATTTTAACTTCTTCAAAAATTTAAATAAGGCAATTTTCAAATTTATATTTAAAATATACTTCAGTTAACTTGAAAAAATAAATGAAAAATAGAAAACGTAGAAAAGTTAATCTTAAGTAGACTTAAAAAAAAATCAAATATCTTTCAAAATTTGTATGTAATTTTTATGCCATATAATAATAGAATATTACCAATTTTAATCCATTTAAGTATTTATAACATTCTATAACTGATGTTTAGTGATTTTTTGGTAAAACATTTTTTTGTCTTTTGTTTGGTTTTGTATTTTTGATCAATATTTATTGGTAAATAAGATATAATTCATTTTTATTAAAATAACTTAATTTACATCTCAAATTACATTTAAATATATATTTATATATTATAACAGTATCACTTATGTGATTATAAACTTAGTATATTTTGTATTTGTAATATAGTTAAGTTCATGTATTTATAAATCTTTTAAATAATAAATCGTATTTTACTAATCATAGGACAATTGAAGAACAAACTGAAGAAGCCATGGATAATCTTGTTGTGTTGTTTGGTACTGAAATTTTATCTCTAATTCCAGGACGAGTGTCTACTGAAGTTGATGCTAGGTATGTTTTAAAATACAATATGACTTTAATAATGACTTGCCTCATGATCTGTCCTCAAGTATAAATCAATGTATATAAAGGGTTTGTCTCATGAATTTTTAATAAATAGATAATAATTTAAATTATAATTATTATTGTTTATTTAAGATTGTCTTTTGACAAAGAAGCAAGTATTGCTAAAGCTATCAAGTATATTAAAATGTATGAAAAGGCTGGAATTTCCAAAGAACGTATATTAATTAAACTAGCTTCTACATGGGAAGGTATTCAAGCAGCTAAGTTAGTATTAAACTATTTCACTAATTATTTATTATCAATGTAAATTTATGTATAAATATTAATTTTAAATGTTTTTCAGAGTTTTGGAACAAGAACACGGAATACATTGCAATTTAACTTTATTGTTTTCTCTTTATCAAGCCATTGCTTGTGCTGAATCTGATGTCACTTTAATATCTCCTTTCGTTGGTCGAATTTTGGATTGGTAAATTTCATTAATTAATTAATTTATAAATTTAAAAATGGACTATTTTTTCATTTTTCTACTCATTATTCTAGTTAATAATGTATAACACCAAATTTCAATTAGTGGTAACTGGTTACCATGTATGATGTGTTCCTTAAGAGTTGGATTTAATTCCGAGTTTAGTAGTATACTCCTCTGTATTAGTATTTTTGCCATTTCAAATTGTTTTGGTTATTTTCCATCTATAAATGTGTATGAATACTTTTTTTTATTATTAATCAATTAACACAGTTGTATATTAGTTTGTTATATTATTATTTATTATTCATTTTTATATTTATATTTCATATGATTAATACTAAATTAAAAATGTTTTCATATTTTTATTGTCATACTTTTTCCTTCTACAACTGAATTTGGTATAAATAATTATTGCGTTTTGTTCTTCTTTCAACAATATTAAGTGCAATGTACATGTATATAAATATGAGTGATGGGGCTAAGACAAAATTCTTAAAAATGTTTGCTTACTTTTAAATTAAAAAAAAAAAAAATTATGAAATAAGTTGTTTGCTTATATTTGTATGAAGGTATTTTTTTCTATTATAGACAACATTTATTCTAAACAAAATAATGTATATAATGTGTACAATTTATTGTTTATTTTTATTCATAATATTCAGAAACTGCTTAACTTGTTGTTTCTTACATAATTATTAATACTTATAAGGAATTTTGAAATAATTATTTAATGTATATATTAGGCATGTTGCAAACACTGACAAGAAAAGTTTTGAGCCTTTGCAAGATCCAGGTGTACAATCAGTGACTAATATTTACAATTATTTCAAAAAATTCAACTATAAAACCGTTGTGATGGGTGCTTCATTCCGTAACATTGGTAATATGGGTGCTTTATGTGAGTTGAATTAATTTATATTAATTATACATTGTTTGAATTAGGTGAAATCAAAGCATTGGCTGGATGCGATTTATTAACAATTAGTCCAAAGTTGCTTGAGGAATTAGAATCATCTAATGAGCCACTTACAGAGTATTTAACAGTGAAAAATGGTAAATATTTATTTGAATATTAAATTTTACTCAAGTTCTAATATAATATAATTAATTTTAGGTAAAGCATCAGATTTAAATAAAATTGAAATCAATGAAGCTAAATTCCGTTGGGAAATGAATGAAGACAAAATGGCCAATGATAAGTTGTCTGAAGGAATAAGGAATTTTGCAGCTGATTCCCGTAAACTTGAGAAAATTCTTACAGAGATGTTGAATGAAATCAATTAAATACACTACTAGTGTCTTATTTTTAAGTTATTGGGATCAAAATGTTATTAAATGTGATGATTTATACTTTTAATTCAGTTATTATTATTACTTTTAAAATTAAAACAATTTAATTTAAAAAAAAGTGTATGAAATGTTTATATTCTGTTACATCATTTAATTTTTATTTGTGATAATTGTTAATAACCTATTTTTAATTCAGAAATTATAGTATATTATTATATTTAAAACATTTTTAATAAAATATTTTGTATCGACTGTTTTCCATTAACTTAAATAACAGATTTTTTTCTTACTTGTTATTTATTTATTTATTGAGTTTGTTGATTATAATATGATATCAATGATGGTTATAGAATATTCAATGTACCAATACATTGTGTAAAGCAACTATGATCAATATTAAAGATTTTATAACAAAACCAAGGGTGGATTTAGTGTGGTTGCTTAACGCAAAAATTGGTATGTGCTGACCTTTATTTTTGTTTGATAAAAAATTATATTATTTTTATTTAATTTTGTATCTGATAAATGTTTGGTATAATAATTATACCAATATTTAATAATAATATCACACTGACCAAATCCATGAAAACGTACTGGACATAGTGATGATGGAATAACATTTAAAAGCAGTATATCCATTATAATGTCTCGTTACATTTGATGAATATGTAAGTTATTTATAAAATATGATTAATTATCATCTATATGACTATATAAGTTTAAATGTTTAATGTATTAAAATTAATCTTTAATTTATGCACAGGCATAATATTCTTAAAAAGACAAATACAAGATTTCTATTTAAAAGAAAAAAGAAAATCATTGAACAATAGGTTCCGTCTCCTTCATCCTCTCCTAAATATCAAATAACATTTCAAATAAAAACTTCTTATATACATATACCTAAATCAAGTCTTAAGATTAATTTGGTCTTATAGAATACTATTTAAGAAGTATTTAAGAAACTTTAATCTGCAGAAATAGGTAGATATATTATCTTTTATCATATAACATCAAATATTATGCATTAATTGTACAGAAATACAAGAAAGTAAACTGCCAAAAGCGTCGAACGTATTATTTGTGAACTTCAATAAATAATAACTAGATCGCGGATTTTTATGCAATTGCATATTTTTCCTTTTTACTTTTTTGGATTTTTATCAGTATCTTCACGAATCATAACAATTTGAATTTAATAGTGATTTTTTTTTTTGTACATTTCTGTATATTTTTATAAAATTCAAAATATATTGCATATTAAAACGAAAATTTTTATATACTTAGCTTATTTAAGTAATTAATTATTGTATGTTGTTTAATTTGTAAATTTTATATAAATAAAAAAAATCTTGCATATTTCAATATTTGTTGCATATTATTATGATTTTAATTGCATATTACATGGTATATTTCGATACTTTTAAGTGCATAAAAATCCGTGCTTTAGTAAAACGATTACTGATTAAAATTATGTAAGTACAATTTTACATGAATTGATGAATGTCCAATGTTCATAGAAAATAACGACCTCACCAGACGCACTAATTTTAAATCTATTAGCAATAACATTATGTTTAAATGGTTTAATACATTAATACCTTTATATTACTTTTACTATCTACCTATAGTAGGTATCTATATTGTAATGTTTCTGTGTATGTAATGTATGTAGGTACTATTATAAAAAATCTGCTCATTTTACTTTGGCATAGAACATAGAATGATGCGGGGTTGAAGTAAATGCAGGAGATCTCAATACTTTCATAAGTCGCTTGGGACTGCTACTCGTGATTTTATATTTTGCGGACAGATGCGCTGAAAATTTTAGGCGGTAAAATGGACCTGGACTTGTTTCTGCGTTACGTGTGCTACTCGATTATGAAGTACTTGTAAGTTGTAATATATAATACGTACATATTATTTTGGTATTTTATAAATCATAATGTACATTTTTGAAACAAGGCTTGTCGTTACTAGGGTCGTGCATTTTATCAAGAGGAGATTAGAATAATACGTAATATATTAATATAATAATAATTCAAACAGGCTATATAAAACCTACCAATACAAATTAATAATTATAAACATACTTGGATACATGTAATAATAATAGGGTGAATTTAAGAAACAGTAGGTAGAGTAATATAAAACTTAATAGGTATTTAATAAGTAATAACCATGCTTATTAATGGGTAATATATAATAATAAACATAATTCACGAATAATGTCTAATAATATAATTATAAAAAGTATCAATAGAGTAAAAATTAAGTAAATCAATTTCGGTATCATTAGTTAATCTCATGATTCTTATTAAAGGACTAAAGGAGCATTCATAGTATGTATATGTAATTGGTTCTGTACAATTGAATTTTAAAAGTATATAAAGTAGACCTTGTTTAGCATTGAGGAACAAAAACATTTATAGAGTTAAGCAGTTCTAAACATAATTATAAACTGAAAAATTAAAGTACAAGGTTTAATAATTTTTTAGATTGGAAATTTAACTAGAAAAGTTGGTTGATATTTATAATGAATAGAAACTAAAGTCAATAGCTTACAAAATATACTAATATCCACGGAATTAAATAAGATATAATTTAAAATAGAATTTTTTCGATATTTTATGGTAGGTACTTATAGTAATTGTTTTAAATTAAGAAAAGAAAAATTAGTTAATGTATCTGTTTTGGCTTTTCCATAGCGAGAAATAGTTATAATAGTTACATTGTTGAATAAAGACCATTTAATTGCAGGACAATTATTGTAATCACCGAATGCTAAATAGTATCATTACTATATTAACATAGTAAACTATTGACTATATAAATATAATTGTCATAAACATTTACACCTGAATAAGGAGGAATATATAGCACCAATTAAATCGTCATAATTGTTAATTTTACAAATATTAGTTCAATGTTATGTTGGATAAATATTTAAAATGTCAGGAGTCAATAAGATACACGTGTAACATTGTTGAACTATTTTAATCATCATTTATAAAAAATATCTAATTGATCATTTTAGATTCTGAGTGGAGCAATGGCCTTAAAATAATATTTTTTTTTTGTTATAATCATTTGGAGCAGTAAAAATGATTCAACTTTCAACATTGAGGGAGATTTTTGATAGTAATTTAGATACAGTTGGTTCTAACTTTTAATACTTTTAAAAATAATCGGAATCTCCCCTGCAAAAAAAATTAGGAGAAATTGGAATTTTTACGCAAAAGCAGTCTTTAAAAAATTTGATTTTGTTTTTAAAAAAAGTAGCTGTTAATAATTTATTAAATTTAAATTATTGATGTTTTTTCGATTAATTAATTTGATAAGCAATTTGTATGTTTAAAAAATATTGAAAATTGAATACAGGGTCGCCTATATATTATTGTTCATATTTAAATAAAACATACTGAAACTACAATGTAGCTAATCACATTTTTTTTTTTTATAAAAGCGTTTAAAATTCAAATTTTTAATTCAATGAAATGATAAAAATTCACATATGATGATGGAATTAAATATTAATCAGTTTTTATTTTTACACGTAAGGTTTGAAAATTTAATACGATTTTCTCAATACGAGTTTCAAAAATTTAGCTTCAAGCTACATAAATATATAATACTTATAGGTAATTATATTATTTTGTTGCTGCCAAGGAGTCGATACCAGTAGATATATAGGAATACATTGGACGCACCTTAAAAATCATGGCTAATGTCATGCAAATTACATGGCTACATGTGTTATTATCTTCGTATTATAAGCACATAATATATCAATATGGGTTCAATAAAATTAATATTATATTTTTGTATTTAATAAAAGTATATAAATTGATATATTGTCAAACTTACTTAGATAAAACATTATATATATATATATATATAAAAGTTGGTTTTTTGAGATGACGAAACTGGATATTAGCAGGTAGTTATATAATTTATGTGGTTGGGTATTTATTCCTTTTTTGTATTATCATTTGAGTTAAGTGATTTAAAATTCTTAATGGAAAATGAAAATAATAAATTGTATTGTGATAATACAATTACCTACTAACTCTGATATATTTAATACTTAATTATAGTTTATTTAGTACTTAATTAATTTGCTTATAAAAATTAAGTATTGCATAATATTATATGATTTAATATTATAATTTATAGTCATGTGATAAAGTATATTTGAGTTGTTTGTGTACAATAACTGTGATTTAAACCGTTTCACATGTTTTAAGGGTACAATTAAATATTATAGTCGTTGTTATAATTCCAATACCTATTTGGAAAAAAAATTAAATAAATAAATAATAAAAAAAAATTATCCATTACTAATCTAACCTAACCTATGCTTTCCTATGCTTTATTATTTTAAAATGATTCATAATAATAAAATTATTGAAATAATAACTTATTTTAAATGTTTTCAAAAAAATAAAAAAATTAAGACTAAAATATTTTATTTCACTACATAGGTAAGTGGATAGTCCATTAATAAAAACAAAATAGTACACGATATCAAATTTTACTATCAATTTTGTGATAAGATATTTACATGTGATAGATACAGGTACTTAATGAAGTTTATTAAATAATGTACATACTAATTTCACTATAAGGGAAAAGACTAATAATGAATTGTAAAACTTTTTATGTAATGTTAATGTACGATTTAATCAAGTAGACGCGTTGTATACTTATATAATATATATTTGAGAATCTTGAATTATTCTCTATTGATTTAATTTTGATTTTAATACCTAACTATTTTTAGAATGCATAAATAACAGATATTGGTAGTTGGTACACACAGTATTGTGGTTTTTTTTTTTTTTTTTTTTTTTTTATTAGCTTTTAGTATGTAACTATAATAGCTCAACAATTATTAAGTAAAACAAGTAATAGCTATGACAAAAATATAGTAAAACACAAAATAAGGTAGTTAAAAGAAAGAAGTAACAAATTATAATATCTAATTAAATAATAATGTGCGTAGATACCACCTTAAATTACAAAGCCAGCTTCCAATAAAAAATGTATTATTTTTTTTATAACTGTTTCGACTTGGGTGTTGAGTATAGAAGGGAGAGTGGGAGGAATGTTTAAGAACTTAATATAATTAATCAAGGATGTACGTTTAGAATACAATGACGGACAGTCAAATAGTAAATGAGAGATGTCACAGATGCTTTCGGTTATGTGTAGTGTACAGAGGGGAGAGTCATTTAGGCCAAGTTTGTATGCATGATCTGGAAGTATTGTGGTTATTAGTTATTATTTTATGATCTATGCTGCATTATCTATAATATATATTTTATTTTATTTCTATATATATATACATATTTTATGTACAAATTATTTTTCAATATGTAGATATACTATGTTGAATGATGTTAGGGAGATCAATATGTAGGGGTTTTGTTTAGAGTGGTAAGTACTATTGTCTCACGGGAATCGTATTTTGCCCTTAGGAGATTGGTTTGTAACGCATAATGCGTCCTGAATATTATGGGCGACGGCCATTATTTTTTGTAATGTTTTGAATGCTGAAAATACGCGTTAGGTCACGATAATAATTGTTTTATTAGGCGTGGATTTTGATTTTGTAGTAACCAGTGAGGTTTGGATAGAGATGTCTTTTATGCCTTTTCGGCAGAATACTTTATAAGTATTAATTAAATCCTATTTAAATTAATATAATATTTAATTGGTTAACAATTAATATTTTTTTTCTTATTTAAGAGTCTTTAATCGATTTGAAATTATTGAATAAAATATTTTGGAATAATAGAAAACAATAGGAATATCAAATGAGCAATGATATTGTTTGTTAAATCGCCCCGCTACGCTATATTATAGTCACTATAATATAGTGCTATATACAATTTATCACCTCGAATCCGGATGACATACTATAAAACTTAAAATAAAAAATACAATAATTACTTTATTTACTCAAATAGGTAATACAGATAAAAATAATAATTTATTACTTCAAATTAATAGTTAGGTATGTAGTATACGAGTATAGTAGTTGATAATTTTATTAATATTTAATAATTATACGTAAAAAAATAATTATATAATTTTCCAAAGTTCTTTGAATATCATACAATTTTTTTTTTTTTACAATACTACGTTTTAATTGTAAAAATGGAATGTCAGTTTAAAATATTGCAGAAATAACTTATTAAAATCAATATTTTAAAATTAGCTATGATAACATTTATAAGATACTTTAAATTTCACATGCCGTTTAAGTGTACAAGCTGAAAACATACTAGTACATAATTATAATATAATAAAATACAATATCAAATATTATTTGAGAAGTATTTAACATTTTACCATACATATATCTCATATGGCAATGCCATTATACTCTAGAGCACAGACTAACCTAGAAGCTAGATTACAAGAAACATTTTCTAGTAAGTAATCTAAAATCTAAAAGGTGCTATTTCAATGTATCAAATTGTTCTGTATTCAGGAGAGCAATTTTAAACTTCAAGAGGACGTCACATCCATTTAAGTTATCTCTGATTTTCATGTATACGATATAGCAAAATTTTCGTTCAGTAGAATCTATTTTATGTGGTTAGCTTTAAAATTAGAGTCAACTTATCAATTATTTAACTTTAAGTTGAGAATATTCTAAACTTTAGGTTTGATAGTAGATAAATTTACTCTAATATTAAAGCTAACCACATAAAATAGATTCTACTGAACGAAAAGTTTGCTATGTATACATGAAAGTCAGAGACAACATAGGTGGATATGGCGTCCTCTTAGTGATTGTCAAATCTAAAAAATAAAAATATTGCTTTGCGTTAAGTCTTGCAGTTTGTTCTTAGGCAATCAATCAAGTTATGGGTATCAATAGAACATAGTATTTAATTGAGCATAAATACGATTTAATGAGAATTGTAGGAGTAGGTATATATAATTATTTAAATCATAGAAGTATTCGATTTGTTTAGATGTTTGAATCATAAAAGTTGTATCTATTTAAATAATGTATTATTCCAAGCGATGTACATTTACTAGCAAAAGTACTATGATAATATTTTCGTGAAATCGTATACATTTGTTTTTTATCCCATCTACGTTCGTGTATAATATATATTTCTACTGCATTAAAAATTTGCATACAGACGGACTTGATTTTTGTTCAAGATGATAGTCAACTCGGAAAACTAACCAGCGCAAGTTTTTGTTATGTAGCCGATTGTAACGGTCCACCGGGTTTCGTAAATAAATAATTTCTAATGAATATTCTGTATGTATATAAGCTATAGGGAAAACTTGGACGCTTAGCTCGTTAATGGTCTGATGATGAATCGAATTCGGGATAATCATTATGAATTTCACCTTTACTAAGTGAATTTTTTTTCTACAATGTATATTATATAGTGTTGGAAATGTTTGAGTTTTTACAGTGATTTTTTTTTTGATTTTGGTATTTTGATTATACAATATATCATGTTGATAGTTGATGAAATAGCTTTATCTTTTATTATATTAGTTGCGTATGTTGGAGGACAAGTGGTAAAATCGACGGTAGGTCAAGCGCAGATTCATGATGTCTGATTAGGGAGGGGGTATCAAATAATATCAATAGAGATTACCAAGTTTTATTATGTTAACATTTTTAGTCATCAGAATAATGATGATTAAAACGAGTTTACTTCGAAATTATTTATTTAAGAAAACCAAAATTTAAAATATTATGTGCAGATTATCGGTGTCTAAATCATCGTTATTTTATTTTTTCAATATATTTAAATTTTTACAGTTAATTTTAAAAAATAATTTAAATTTTTGTTGTGATAAAAAACAAAATAAAATTTGAAAATATTTAAATTACTTAAGATTTTGTTGAATTGGTTATAATTTATAATAAATAAAATATTTATTTAGGTATATTACTTTTTGTACATTTAAATTAAATTTTATTATAGCTAATAATTTTGATTTATGATATATATTCTAATAAAATGTACAAATTAGGTTAATTTCTTATTTTTTATGGTTTTCATATTGCAAATGATATTTTTTTTTTACTTTTGGAGAAGCATTGAATCATTTTTTTAAATATTAATGTCTGTGTCTCTATGGATGTTCAATAATGCACGTCCAGCCAAACGTGTTTTACACATTGTTGATTTTAATCATGTTTTAATATGCCTTAAAGAAAAACATGTTATTTTAGAGTTAGAATTACTAAAGGTAAAAGTAATTAATAATATTTATAATTTGTTCATCAATTTGGAAAAACGTCTTTATCACAATTTTGTAATACAATAATGACATCCCTAGAAATTACTGATAAATCCTATCTGTATTCACATATTCATTTTTATCTTCAAATACATAATATTTACCAACTATTGGGTAGCTAAACATAATATGTATTTGTTTATTGCGTGCGTATGTTTCCGATGCCAAATAATATGTACGTCATTACCCTGCAGAATAGGATGTAAAATTAAATGCGAATATTACAGTTCATTTTATATAATATATATTAGTGTTGTACGTAGCCATGATATTGTATTGGTAAATACTTGTATTATTTTATTATTTGTATCTACGATAAAATATGTGTCATGGCATATATTTTTATTCTTGTTGGTACTTAATTTAAAATTCAGATTCAGCAGAATGAAGTAATAGATTGTTGACAAAATATTCATTGATTTTATACGTTAGATATTACTATTAATAAAATGTGCTAATATAGTTTGGGACAATATCGTATATTATAAAATATAAAATATTATGTCCTTGCCCTATCTTAAGCTTTTTTAAGCTACATTTATTGTAAATATTAAGTATATACATTCATGCAGTGAAGATGTAATAAAGATATTTTTTTCAAATTTAGTTCACTCGAGTGTTTCGAAAAATTAATAGAATAATATCTTTAAAGAATCGACAAAATATTTTGTCTATCTTTCATAACAATTTTTACTGAAGTAAAAAAAAAAATTGTAGTATCTACTTATTATTTTGGTCAACATCTGGTGGATTTAAAACGATTGTTTTGATGTCATATCATCATCACTGAAATCTGAAGCTATACATAATACATATTTCCTTAATTTATTAGAATTAAGCATTCAGTATATTTTTTTTAACGCTATAAGTCTATAATACTAATTACCATGTGTTAAATATTACGAATAATATAATAATATTTATAAATAACTAACATACTCATGTCAAATTTTTTCTAAAGGGAGAATTTTTATCCAGTAATTCGTCTTTTTTCTTTTTTCTCCGTCATCATATATTATTTACTTAGTGTTATTTATTCGAACAAATTGTGTGATAAAACCATTTTAAATTAAAAAAAAAAAAAAAAAAAACGTACATTATGTACCAAATAAATTGTGATCTTTATTTATGCATAGTGTTTCAAATTTTAAAATATTGTAATAAAATTAAAAGATGTATATTTTTTATACGTATTCTGGTATAGATGATTTAGTGATCAGTGATCACACATAAACATTAATGATGATTTATCAACGTTAATAGCCGTTGTCCAGGAATTTTTTATACAACCTTGTTAATGACTATAAGTGTATAACTTTATAAATTGACTGTTTATTTTTCGTTATGCTTTTTGGAGTCAATCTAAGTTTCAAGGTTTATAATAAATTTGTATGAATGCAATTCGGATTGAATATTTGCATATTTTATATGTAACTATTAGTTGACTCGTTAAAATGCTGTTACCGAGAAAACAAAAAATATTACGGTTTGTCATATATATGATACTTTTGGAATTTGGAATATTCAAAGGGATCAATATTATACATAATGTTATGAATACATACATTGCATGGAGGTGTGCATTATTTTAATTATTATTTCCTAATAATACGTCATAAATATTATTTTTAACTCGACATATCGGTTTTTTGAAGTACTTACTTTTATATATAATGTATATTATTATTGATAGTTTCGTTTATCTGTCTCGTATTCTCGCGTTTGGGTGTTTCATGCAAGCAACCTCGCGATTAAATCATATTGACGTGATGGGGGGGGGGGAGGGTGTCGCCGATATAGCTACGTATTAAGTTGTACTCGTGTATTGTATACATATGAAATATATTATAATTTATAAAGTATTTATGTATATATACCAGTCCTATACATAATATATTCAATAAATATATCCATATATCCGTACACATTAATGGGCGCATGTAAGTATTTTAAGCTCTGTACAGCCGTACAGGTGTTATATTCACTTTGGTTATTCTTGACACTGCCGCGGTGCGGTCCCATTATTGCGTGATGCGTATATTATAATATACGCATGCGTATACAGTGGCAAATATATGGGTGGGGGAGTAGGTACACATGCATTATCCGTGTATATATATAAAATCGTTAAGCTGGTATTGAGCGATGTTTTCATTGGACCGTGAAAGATACAATCTTCAAATCCGATGTGTATATATCTATCTATATATAATATGTATATACATAGGTACGCACCGCGCTCAGGGACGGACTATATTGCCGGAGGAGGGTGCGCAACGTACCGCACCCTGTTGCGAGGGTGTTTATATATTATGTATATGTATATAATATATATACATAAACATTTGTACGTCTATATATTTCGATATCCTATATTTATATAATATACACACGTGTGAGCGCGCACACACACACACACACACACACACACACACATATATATACATACTCGCTCGCCGGGAACTGTATGCGATGTGTGCGCGCGCGCAAGTGTGTGTGTGTGTGTAGATGACTAGGGGAGGGTAACAGCTGGGAAATTTCAAAACTGACGCCATTTTGATTTTTCCCCGCAGTATACCCTTCCCCTCATCTGACGGTGACGATTTTCTCCTCGCCCGAGGCTCACGCTATGTATATACGCATTATTTAGCTGATGTCATGTATACGAGAGAGATGGCCATGATGTTTTTACATTACCGTGTTAATTGATATATTATGAAAAAAAAAAAAAAAAAAAAAAAAACTAAAACGTTAAAAAAATTTATAAATTACAAAACTTTGTGCGTTTTGTGACTTTGCACCCTTTTGCGTACACGATGGTCGGCGAGTGGGGTGGATGAGGGCGGAAGGGCTTAGCAGCATAAAACGACGTTTACTTTTTCAATTTAATTTAAATTAAATTAAATTAAAAAAAAAAAAAAAAAAAAACGTCTTCACCACTCCGTGCGATACGAAATTGAATTACTGACAATGCACACCATACATACACATATACAGGCATATTACATATTTACATATACTGCAGCCTCTGTCAACGAACCAACTCGGTGAACCGTTTTTTTATTAGACGTATATATTATATATAATATCATATTATTATTACGATTTTCCACACGAGACACATTGCATGTGTTGTCGAATGATGCATGCCTTTTTTTTTTTTTTTATATACAATATATGTTAAGTATATATCTTACACGCAACTTTCACGTTTGCTGCGGAATATAAATGTTTACCTCAAATAATTCTTTATAATTTGCACAAATGTGGATAATATATTATTATACTATTGGATGAATAAAACCGCAAAAGGTTTTTCAATAAATTATGTTTTCAAATGCGTGAGTTTATTATGTAAACATATTAAAACGAGTTATCATGTCAAGTTTTTAATCCCCGTGTAACGGTTACAAATTGCAGTTGTTATTTTATTTTAGTATATTTTAGTATATTTTAATATTTTAATTTATATGTGTCCATATAACATGTTCATACGTATGTACATTATACTGTCAGATACTGTTTATAGTGTCTACAATGCAAATTACAAACAATATTAATATATCAATATTAAACACTACAGGCGTCTTGTAGTTGAGATTTAAAATTATTTCACTGTTATTTTGTATAAAAAAATAAGTAAATAAAATTAAAAAGAAAATTTTACGTGAAATTATAATTAAAAATTATAATATAAAAATATAAATAAATATGTGTCATATCAATCAAATAGCTTGGTATTATTTTGCACACTATTGAGCAAAGAAGGAAAATCAGACTTCGTGGTTATTAGCTTATCACGTACAATTATATTTATTTTCTTACTTTATTTAATTAATAAACAAGCATAAAGCCCAATGATAATATATATTAGTACATAATGTGTAATGACATTGAAAAATTTAATAAGCTAAACTATAAAATTCTCATATAACTATTTATAATTAATAAAATATATGTAAGTACAATTCTTAAAAATTTTTTTAAAGATTGAAAGAGTAGATACCCTATAGTGCTCATTGGTCAAGCGCATCATTCGATCAATTGGATTATTTATATAATTATATCATAATTAGTATTATGAGAATGAATGTGTGATAAAGAAGAACGAGATGAAACTCTTAAGTTAATTTGAGAGAGGAGAGAGGAAGCATTGATAAGTTCGCCTATCAACTTATGCAAGCATAATAAATTACCTGACACCTGACACAACACACGGCTAATGAGTTAAGTTCGAGCTAGTTTAGCTTGGCATTTTGTTCACATGATGTTTTGAAATGTATGAAAATCGTTACAGTGTGTTTAATAATAATAAAAAATGTGTGTTATTATTGCATTATTGAGGCTACTTCACACTATTAGTTTTCACCTACCATGATATGTCAGTGACCTGTGCAAACGGTCAGTTGATAAAAACGAAATGCATTGATATGAATATAAATACTACTATATTTCAGGGCTTGAAATCGAAAACATTTTTTTTCGATTTCGGTTAAGTATTGGTTTTTATTTTTTCCGATTTCGGTTTTTAACGATTTTAACCGGTATTCAAAATAGTATCCTATATCGGTTTTAAGCCTTACTATATATCTACATAAAATAATGTCCAGGGCACAACGTTCCGTTGTTCATCAATTGCGAATCACAACACGCTGCGTTAGGTTTTCATATTGTTTTTAATGACAATGGGCACATTATCCGTTTTTAACGTTAATCTCTCATTGGTACTCAGAAACTAAAAGCGGACGTCGGACGATGATGGTTTTGCTGGCAAATCACAATTAGAGGGTAAGACGCATCAGTTTTTAACGTACCGTTACAAACACATATACATTAAAAACGGGTAATTATGGATCGGTAATTATATGAAAACAGAAAAAACGGACATTTAACTATCAATATACAATTTTAATTCTTTTTAAAATAATTGTAACGCATTTTTTGCGCTATAATATGGAGTTTTATAATTTTATGTATAGATATTTTAACTGTTTATTTCAATTTGTTTTTATTATTTTATGCACAGTATTAATTGTAAAGAGACGATAACTGGAATGGTGAAATGCTCTTGCACTGCAAGTTATATATTTTTGCATTCGTGTAATAATTTGAACTAATTATTGATTAAATTTTATTCCATAATTGTTGTGTCATTTACATATTATAGTAAGTTTACGGAGTTTTTGTAATTTTACATACCTAGAATCTTTAAGTACTTTATTTTACAAAATAATGAATATTTTACATATTTAGATAATTAGTAGTATTGTATTTTTTTAATTTAAAGTTTCTATGGTAATTTCAAAAGTTAGATAATTCAGTACATATAAAGTATAGGCAGTATAGCAATATTTTAACAAGTACAATGATGAAAGTAGTTGATATATTACGGTTTTATCTATATTCTATAACATGTATTGAAATTATTTAAGATATAATAATAAAATAGTGATATAAATATAACCGATAAAAAATGTGATGAGATAATATAGCAGGTATGAATGCATCAGATAAATAATAAGATTATTGTTGTCTATATTGAGATAACTGGAGTAAAAAAAGCGTTGAAAATTTTTGTGAGTTTATAATTTATTAGTGAAATTATTTTTGTTTTTTATGTTATATGACAACGAGATTTATAGTTATAATTTGATATCTGCAGATAATTATATGTACACAATAATAATAGAAGACCATGAAAAGTGGACCTAGTCTGCAAGCATAACGTCAATATTTCGTATATACTGTTGACTGTTGTATGGCAGGTACTGAATATTCAATTTAAACAATTCATTTTATAGTAAAAGGGTTACTTGTTTTAAAGTTTAACTTTTATAGAAAAAACAGAAATATCGTAAATTGAATTAAAACAATTATAGTTAAGCGTCCATTTAAAATTTCAATTGTGTTATATAGGACAACTGATAATATTAATATCCTTATTATAAAACCGTAAACAATTATTTTAATACCTACATCATAATAAACGTAAATACGTAATACAATATTACAATCGTCAATTTCTCGCTCTTCATATTGAAATACGATTCATTGTATAAGAACTATTTAAAAATCGTATTCGACTCGTATAATCATGTCGGGTGATTTTATGTATCAAGGTGTAAGAATATAAATAACGTTCACACTTATACCATAGTTATACAATATACCTACGCGTATACATACATAATATATAGGGCGAAAATAACGGGAGCAGCTCAGCCAGAGCAAAGGGAGGATCGGATAGCCTTTGTGTGTGTATGTGTGTGCAACGTATTTTATAAGTGATATGACGGGAGGAGGCGGGGACCATCGCGTGTTTATAATATAACATGATGACGTCTATGAACGATATGGCTGTATCGAATAGCGTTAACAAAAGATTCGTCAACAAATCTGGTGACAAAACCGGCGGCGGTGGTTTATTTTCCTTAAGTGTACCTATTATTCCTATTATTTATGTGCAGTATATATAACAAATATTTATAATATAAAAAAAGTACGAGACGCACGCACGGTCATGTACGCGGCGCAAACACTGCAGTACACGCGAACAGATAGTGTTCCTTTTTGTTTCACGCACTAGCGAATTTGCAATATCAAAAAACTTAGCATTCCGGCAAAATAGAGGAGGGAGCTGTATACGGAGCCGTGCGGGGCACGTGTCCGAGCACGTGTGTCGTGCGCGCTCGATCGGCGGCGGGTATAAAGCGAGTGACAAGTTAATTTGATGTGAAATGAAACCGGCTGTATATATGTATAGATGTATATATATATATAAATTATATCATGCCCTTAGTCTTGGTATGGGTTTTATTTTTCCGAAGGGTCGTCTCGTGAAGGAGTGATGGGTGTCGTGGGTGTGGGCATAGGACGTGTAAAAAAGTTTTCACACCGAAACGATTGCGCACGCGTCCGCCCGACAATAACTTTTACACGTGTCCGGTTCTTTTATGTGTTTTATTTTCTGACGCTCGCCCGCGCGCGATCGGTACACGAGTATCGTTTGCAAATGGGGACGATTAATTTTTGTCGATCGGAGGGACGCCGCGGCGCGCGACCGTTCACGAGGAGATTTGACGTCTCAATATATTATCGCGCATAAATATTGTGTATATATATGTACAATATTTTATATGATATACCATATTATATAAATCGGTCGTAGACCAAACGCGTGCCGGGTTCTGAAGTCGCGTTTGTTATTGTATATATTTGTTTTGATTTGACACGTCCCTTTTCGTAATTTTTTGTTCGACTTAACAATCGTATAACGCGTATAAATTTGATAGGCGTAAGGCGGGTGGCCGAGTCATTGTCAGTCGCCGCTTGTTGACTGTATTAAATTAAGTATTAAAAACTAATATCGCAATAATAGCTATATGTATAGTATTGTGTGCTTAATAATAATCATATCCGACGGTTTCGGATTTTATCGCCATTATACCATGTGAACTAGTGAACTGCTGTATACACATAATACAGTGTACGGGCAACACGATAATAATCTATACACGTCTATTATTATAATGTATACAAAAAAATTTCTTGTAGAAATCGATTTAAAAGTCAATTGTGAAAATGTTAGTGTTCACGCTTAAATGTAAGGACTATAAGCTTCAATTTAAACATAGGTATAGCTAGATACGATTGTTTTCATTGCTGCAGTAGTGATTATATATATATTATAAATCTACATAATATTAATTATAATAATAAATAATAATATAGTTCCCAAGGATGAAAGTAATTAAATATTTTAAATTCTGATTAGATATTTTATTTCAATCTAAAAACTTGGAAATTTAATATAAAGATCCTCTCAAGTTTTCTTAATATTTAAAAATACTCTGTCCTTTGTTTTTTTTTATAAATTTGAAGTTTAAATTCAGACTAAGAGATTATATTTTAAAGTTAAGCAACAAATGTTGTTAAAATTAATAACTTTTCCTATAACGATCTTAGAAATTTTGTTGTGATTCAAAAAATATTAATCTTACTTGAAAATGTTCAACATTAGTTGGGTATATTATTATTCTTACTCAATGAAATTTTCAATTTAGATTAATTTAAACTATTTTTACCACAAGTCTATTCACATCATTTTACGGTACGTTGCGGTGTTGACTTATAACTTAAAAGTTAATAACATTTAATGCACATAACACGTGTTTATAATATTTACGATGTTTTTACCAAACTTAGTTTAAGTACTATTAATTAATAGTAATGTAAATAAATTATATAATATCTGCAGAAATAGAGAGTGATACGCTACTTTAGAATCGTTTTCGTACGTAATGATTTACCAGGGAATTAAGATTTACGCATATAATCATACCTTATTGAATGAATTGAATGACGAGGTACGGAAATTGTGAACTGTGCCCAAATATAAGAAAATACAAAACTGTAAATTCGTCCTGTTTATTATCACAAGTATAATTATAAAGTAAACAATATTAATATGTGAACAAAATAAATAAAACATAAAAAATATAATGTATAAAATAAAAAATATTGTATATTTAATAAAAATTAAATATTTGTTGACTTTTGTAGGATATTTGTTATAAATAATAATTAAATTAATTGCATAATTTGCAGTAAAATATATTATTTTAGGATAATCAGTATAATGATATTGTTGATATATACCTCAAGGATGTTTCAGCATTTTTTTATTTATTTACCGATATCTCTATTTATTTTTTTGTTTAGTTTTAGAATTTGGGCACTATTTTATTATTTATACATATTTAATCGAATTATGCTGCATCGTTTTTGTTAATAATTTGTTTGAAAATCGTTGATATAAATTTATCAAATATTACATTTATCGTGGATTTTGTGTACCTAAAGGTCCTAAAGTAAACATTAAATTACTAAAACTCGCAAATAAATATGTTTATTATTTATTTATTATACAGAATAATTAGGTAGGTATACGGATTTTTCAATTAAACGGTTTTGTAGAGTCGAATATTAATTTCACGAAAATACCTGAAAGTATATACACGTGAAATATAAGAAGTTCTGCTAAAAACCTATTATACAGCAGAGTAATTTCTCCGTTCTTTTCTTCTTTTTAATGCTTTAAAAAAATATCAAAAAAGGTTCATCAGTTGTCCGTGTGTGTTTTATGAGCCGCCCTGTGGAAATTTATAAATATTGAAAAATGAAATGAAGATGTAAACACTCTCAGAGTTTTAAGGAAAAATAATGGTACTAATTAGTTCAATAGCTTTCAAGTTTATAAATCCCATACAAAAGTAAATGCAGTTATGTTTACACAGGAAAAAGAGCAAAATCATAGTAATACCTGTAGAAATTTTATTTCGGTATAAATGTAACGACTTTCCATTTGGTCCTAAATTTCTAATGTAGTAAAATTGTAAAAGTGATTTAAACAATGATTATAAATTGCATTGACAAAGTGACGGAATGTTACAGTCAATGATACCTCGCAAAATGTCGATACACTATTTCGCTTATCTAAACTTTAAATATTTATATCTAATAAAGTATATGTCTGAAATTTGATTTTCCAAATAATATTCTGCTTAAGAATATGAAATTAGAAAAGTATAATGTCATTACTCATTCAAAAGAATAAAAAAAAAAAATTAAAATAAAATAATGATACAAAATAGTAAAAATATTATTTTTTTTTTTCAATAATTTCGTCTTTCACGTGACTACTTAAAATCATATTATAAACGAAATGTTTTCAATAATGTTAGTGTTTTCTAAAATACAGAGCGAATTTTGTTAAATGGATCATTCTGTACATACATAATAGTTAATAAATTATTGGTATATAGGTGCATTTGGTAGAATATATAGATCCAAATGTGTTCACCGCTTAATAATTGGTCAAAGGATCGTTTTTCGTTGTTTTGTTACAATATAAAATTATAACTTACAAATAACTTGATTGTATACATCATATCAACTTAACCTTTAACAACTCTTCCCTTGTTCTTGCTTTCTTGGGCCAACCCTTTAATTTGCGGCGAAGTGGATTTATGTCGATTTCTACGTATGTATGATAATATATACTCATCGATCTGTGGGGTACACAAGGTCGTTATAACGTATAGTCCTCACACGAGCGGTTTTTTTCTTTTGTTATTATCAATAAGCACGCTGCGGGAGACGCGTCGTTCTTAATGTTATTACTGGTCGCTTGCGCGGAGACCTATGCCACATACAAGCCACTGTGTATATGATATACAAGACTTACCGAATGAAAGTGCAGGTTGGAGGGTATAAAAGGAACAACATCAAAAAGCGTGTACCCACACACACACACACACACACACACACACAAATATTGTATTGGTCCCAAGGGTAGTGCTATGTACGTGTGCAGACGGGTTGTGAGTGAGTATACACGACTGTGGCTTGTGGTCGGACCATAATCTAATATCGCGGCGTCGTTTTGCCGGTTTCGACTATCACGGGTCTCGACTAAACGCATTACACATATTACATAGTTCGATGACCGTATCATAATATAGTTATTATGACGATGAATACTACTACCATGGTATAACCGCTGGCAAACGTAGACTTGCATTATATATATATACAATTTATAGTTATCGTATGTACATATGTGTATATATATATATATATTTAGTTCATACGCATAAAGCACGACCGCCCGTCGCCGTCAACGCACTTTTTTCGCGTTTACGGACCGCCGAGTTTTATTACACGAGTTGTCACAGTGTGCGGTCGACGTATCTTTTTCAAAGGCCCGTAAAACGGTTCCAAAAGTCGGCTGCTATATGTATATATAAATATATATATATATATATATATATAAGTGATAATATAAAGTATAAACGCAAAATGCATAAAACGTATTTAGGCGAAACAGATGGCGTCGTGACAATACGCAATATAATAACGCGATGATACGACAAAATATGTATTTTTTTATTTATTACAAACTTAAAAGTTGTTTTCACAAGATTCACGATATCGTCGACGACTTTGTCCCACGTCGATTTTCTTCATTTTTTTTATATACAGTCATACAGATAAATTTTTATAATATTGATATCATACACATTTTTTTTTTAAATTCTAACTATTGGATTTTTATAAACAAATTTTTCATGTGTTGAAAATAGTGCACGGATTTTTGTAGTCAGTATTTCGGTAGTGGCGTAAGATCGGTAAGCTGTCGCTTCCTCGTATACGCTCACGTTTCACGTATAAAAAAAAACATCTTTTTATATACTGTATTATTATGCACTCTTTTACTAATCCAGATCAATCTCGTGTAACTATATAAAATGTAATAATTATTTACGCGTTGAACAGATTTATTATTATCATTAATATTAATAATAACATAGTTTATAGCGGTAGATACTATTACTGCAGTGCACTACTTAGTATAGCAATAATAGTTAGTAGTTATAGAAAGTAGTATAATGGTATTACTGGTATAGTATCCGTATAGTACTATAGTTGTATAATACCACTATGGGAGATGAAATGTTATGTTCGATTACTAACATTTTTTTATGGTTTTCAAAAAACTGCACTTTAAAAATTATTACTCTCTTTGTAAATAATATAGTCTTATATTTAGTCGTCACTCATCAAACTAAACGTTGGCACGTTATTTAATGCACCGTTATTGCATATTATACCTCCATAAAGTTCATCCCAAATATAATATTTTTTACTTTGCATTGTATTTAGTATTGACATTGGTCGGGTTTCAACCCTCTGTCTACTATATCATATAATAATATATATTTACACATATGTAATATTATGGCCTAAAATGTAATAATTATGCAAATGCCGAATTTATAGTCACCATTATTAACAATTGCACTTAAATATTTAAAGTATAACTTGATTTATTTGCCATTTCTCGTTGTAAATAATTTGTAAAATAAAAAAGTGTAATTCTTTTAGATAGTTAAAGATAAATCGAACTTATTCATATCGTTTTACAGCAGATTAGTATTGGCTTAAAATTTAGTATACATTATTATAATTTATATTATATTAACTATAATTACATTATTTATTTAAAGTTTTCAGTACAAATAAATTCTATCTACTGTATTATAAATAGGCAGTAAAATGAATTGCTATACTAGCTGTATAAAATAAGTATATAAAAAAATATGTTTAGTAATATAAACTGATTATCTTCTCATCTCTGTATTGTTTTTCGTACGTGATGGTTTATTATTGAATAGACATTTTACATATTAATCACAATGATTTATTCAATAACGAGGTAGATATTATAATCCACTTTCAAAACTAATTTGTTTGTTTAATGAATTCATAACGGTTGATTTAGATGGTGAACATTGTCTACATTGTCTTTGAGCACAACAAACTACAGTTCATGTATAAATTATAATGCTTTGAGTTAAAAAAAAAAACAAAATAGATCAGCATTGAGGAATGTGATGATTAAATCTTATCCAATAATTCATGTATAGATCCATATCGACCATATCTAAATTTATTGTAGGTGCTGTAAATTGTCACACGATTTATTTCGCTGATGACTGTTAATTTTATTAATATTTTCGAAAAATTGTACTGTACTGTTAGCCTGCAATATTTATTAAAAATTAAAGATTTTTTTTTTTTTTTGGGTAAGTTCTTAATCTCAAAATAAAAAAAAACCGCGATAGAATACTTACATTTAATTTTATGATCACAATTATTAATTACGGTTAGTAACATATCCAATTTAGAGATATGCAAAATAATATTTGGCATAATCGTATGTGTCTTTTCAAGATTACGCGGCCGAGAATATTATGCGGTCGTTGAAGATTTCAATGACTCCCTCACAATTATTTTGTTAGATTCGTATGAAAATTATCAGAAATCCTTAGAAATAAAAATGTTGAACTATATAGAACATTAAAACCACGAATAGGTTTCAAAAAATTCTTATTTTAAAAACCAATTTTTATCGATCTCATTGTTGTTATTGAACCATTGACTACACGGAACTACCACTTATTAACAAATTACATAATTAAACGTATTGAACTTAATGTAACTATGTAATTATATTTATGAAATAGTAGTTCCATATAGTCAAAGATCCAATAAAAACAATGAAACCGATAAAAATTGGGTTTTCAAATAAAAAAACTTTATTGAGACAAATTTTTGATTTTAATGTTCTATGATTTGACGTTTTTATTTCTATGGTTTTCTGGTAATTGTCGTATAACTCTTTACGCTGCTGAGTTACATCAGAAATCTGAAATCGTTATATTTTCATATTAGATGCTATCTCATCCGATCAAGTAAAAATATAATATACTTTGCGCTTTAAAGTGATTAAATATTCTAATTGCTCTTCGTGAGGCAACGTTTTCGACCAAGCATAGCATCGTTTTAGTTGTCGTATAGTCCATAAATACTTTTTTTCCGTGTCTTCTAATTTGCTACTTGTTTTTAATTGTTCGTTAGATTTCGACGGTTTACACAGTAATTCATTCAAACGCATACATAATAGAAATACAAAAAAAATGCTCATGATTTTGGTTATGAGGATATAACAATATATGTCTTATATGATACAAAAACGTTTTTACAGAATATATTACAATTGATTTATTAACTCAGTTATTCCGAGGTAGATACCAGCTATATATGTTTATATTTCATACATATTTGGCTGCCCAGGTTATTAAAAATAAATTATTATTAACATAATAAAATTATCAGGTTGCCAAACTTTCAGCATGTTTATCATATTTTTACTAAAATTTTTCTCAAGTCCTGTCTTCGATCTAGGATATTCACTTACAGCGAGTTTCACCAGCCTCTAGTATATAAATAAGCATGTTTATAAAAACCCTTTTGCAAGATAGGTAATACGAGTATACAATGATATTAATGATATTAGTACATATTTCAGCGTAACACTAATAGGTATAAATGTAAACTTACTCATAATATATAATATATTTATTTTGTTTTTGTAACAAAATATTGTAATAGTCGTAATACTATAAAATAAAATGATAATAGATAAAACATAACAAATAACAGTAACAGTAATAGGTCATGTAAACGGTTCGAACTACACACCAATTGGTGTTCATTAAAAATATAATTCTTGTATCATAAATTATATTTATTGTCCACTTTTAAATTCCAGATTACATACCTACGGTAGTTGGCTACAGTTGTAAATCTTTTATGTTTATAAAATTTGAACTATTTGTTGGATTTAAATATTTTCCACAATTTGTCAACTGCATTATTTTTGTATTTATTTATTATATATTTTATCGTGTAGGTAAAATCGATCGTGTACAATTATTTTGAAATTATATTTTAATTAATTATTATTTTCGATTTCTCTTTATCCTTGTTTAGGTAAATAATATAGTTTTTAAAATAATTTTGTTTTTAAGTTTATATGGATAAATAATAATAAAATAATATTTTAGTGTGTCAAAACTAAAATTTATATTTTATTACATAGATGAAAACATTACATAGGTATACACGAAATGCACAAATACTAATTTTAGTGTATTTGAATATTAATTTAAAATTTATCAGATTACATTATATAAATAATGATAATTAAACGCACTTAAAAATATATTGCAGACGGGTAAATATTTAATTGTAAAATTTTAATACTAATTGCAAAGTGTATATATATTATTATATGTGGATTCGGATTAGACTTTCAAGCTTTATTCGGGTAAAAGAGTGATATTATTTTTAATGTGTGGAGTATAAATTCGACGAGCGTAGTTCATTGGGATTTTCCGATGATGGTGAGGAAAGGTGGCGGAAGGGAAAAGATATTACTTAGTGGATTCGAAAAATTCCATGACCGCGAGGGAAAGTAAAATTCCATTGTAGTGTGTTTTTATTTTATTCTTTTTTTGTCCCACCGGTGCTTTTGAAATATATATATAAATATAATATATAGTGTAACCGATGCATTCGAAGCGTGTTTTCCAGATGTAGAGCGCAAACGGTTTCGTAAAATGCGAACGTTCCGCCAAGCGTGAAAGCCGCATATTGGGGATGCAATACCTACGTGTATGTATGTGTGTGTGTGTGTGTGTGTGTGTATAGAGAGGGTGAAAAATATCTGCGCCAAGAGACACTTTTGTCGGCGTTTACGTATACACAGAAATCTTTTACACAATATAATAGTAATAAAAAAGAAAGCAAAAAATAATAACAATAATTCTAGTCAGTAATCTTTCATTGTGCCGAGGTCCGAGGCTTATCGTGGCGGCAATGGTGTTGTGAAGGCGGCGGTTTCTTTTACAAGCTCACAGCGTGAACACGTTGACAGGTGGTTAATCCCAAATCGGGAACGCTTGAAAAACGCACTAAAATTATACATATATATGATATAAGTTTACACCGTTATAAAAAAATCAGAGTTTTTTAATTTTTTTTGATAAAGGCTGCTTAGAGTTTTTTGATTGTATGGCCGTTTGTTTACTTTTAAACCGATATCGAAAAAAAAAAAACTAAGACCACAATTTACTTCCAACACGTTGCACGCGAGAAAACGTAATGTCAACAATAATATAATGTATAATGTGTATATGTTGTACAAATGTATTGTAGTATATAATGCTATATTACTACTTAGAGTATAGTATTCTTCGTATACCTCAGTCGTTAGTCAGGTTAGCAAAGTAATCCGACATATAGAAAATTAATTCTGATATTGCAGAGATTTCACTATTTAAAGTGTACTTACCGCGGTTTAATTATTAAATTTTAAGTTGTAAAGTTCTACTATGTTTAATTTTGTTATTTATTTATTTATTTATTTAGCATTTTAAGGGCAAAATGATAGAAAACATTTCTTACATATTTCCATTTATTCACAAAATCACGAAACAGTTAACGGTCATTGAATCGTGTATGTGCACATGCCATACATACTGTACAATACAGAGATTTGTGTAGGATGTACCCATATTATGTAGATGCATGTCTGTTTAACAAACGAATTGATACGATAATGCATTTTAACTACCGTTTATTTGACCAACGATATTTATCGTAAAAATAATATTAAATCAGAGATGTGCTCGGGTATTATATATATTATTGCAATGTGGAGACTTCTGTACTGCGGCGTTTTTGAGTAAAAGTAGCCGGACACAGGACGCGTAAGGCCGTTGTTGTGGTAAAACGACAATGCATTAACGCGATATCTGGTGCGCCGAACCGTCTGGAATCAACGTATGGTGAACTTAAGTGTGTTTTGGATAGTTGATGAGTGATGAATGTGCGTTGGTGACATGTGGTGGTGTTAAATTTGAGCGATTGGTAACCGAACGGAACGGAATTTGGTGGCAGCGTGTGTGTGTGTTGCGCCGGCGAGACCATGTTCTGCGTGGGACGCCAGCGCACTTCTCATTTAGCCACCTCCCTTTACATTGTGCGTACCACCCCGCCAAAATTTCTTTTCCAATCAGGGATCCGGTGAATGTGGAACATCCGTTGTTCAAAGACCGATGACCGGAATTCCGCCGAACCGTGGCTGGACACCGGAGGTCGATATACGTGGTGATGAAGATCGCCGTATTTTCGATCGAATTTTTATTTTTTATTTTATCACTCTAAACGTTGCAGAGTTTTGTTTATATAATTTGTACCTTAATGTTTCTTAAATTTTTTTGTAATTTTTTTATACTTAAACCCTATAATTACTTTATTTTATATAATACATCTTGAACCTTGTAATTTATTTCAGATATTATTTAGGAAATCGTCTGAAATAAATTTAACCCTTCACCGAATACGTCATTTTTTTTTTTCGTTCGTTGTACAAATATTCTTGAAAAGCATAGCTGTAACAAGTTACATAGATGGAAGGGAATATTTATTTACTTCTCTGAAATTAGAGCAATAATACATTGATTTTCGTTTCAGTAATAAAAAAAAGTTTAACGATAATAAATTATTATTATTATTATTCTAAGTGCAAGATATAAGTTTAAATGATATAATATCATAAACAATATATTATAATAGTTATGTAACATGACAGTAGGTATTCAACTAACTGTTAACCCAACATATTCACACGCAATCAGCTGTAAGACTTTTTGCCGATACATACAATGTAAGAAAGACAGCTTGATGAACACATTACATATCAACACATCATCGACTATCGAACTTTGTACGACTATGATACAGCCAGTTATTATTGTAAAACTTTTGAAGTTACATATTTGTAAGTATTTATTATTATAAGTATTTAGTAGGCTATATAATGATAAGGACTATCATTGAGCCCTGGTTGTTTAAATTAATATTTTAGATCCTTTATCTCAATCTATCTCCGGCTACGATAATTATATCTACAGGGTCCACGACTCTCCCTGGATTTCTTATATTCAACTGGCTGTTCTCCCGACCAAGTTATAATATTAAATAGTTAAAAATCACAAATAATTTATAAAATTACACGCATAATAATGTATTATAATATGAAAATAAATAATAATTACAATATAAGCATGTATTTTATTATCACACACGTAGAAACGAATAAATTATATTTATTGATTCATTTTTTTTTTTTTTTTTTTTAATTTTATGAGTCTTTTTAATAGATTACAATTTTGTAAATAATTATTTTTTTAATTCAAGTTAAGAGTTTATTAAGTTTTAAAATTTGCATGGTCGAACACCAAGCCGATTAAATAATTGAATTGTTCCATACACTCAATTAAAATTCGACGAATACAAACACAATTTTTAAATTCATAATATGATTATAAATTATAAATGGAACTTATATCATTACTAGTGGCAAGTTTTGGTTCTATTACAGATTATACAACTTCTAAAGTTCTACTACTTATATAGAATACAAAAGTTATATAATGTCATTAATTTTGGAGCATTTGTGCAATCGACATACAAAAATAAAATCAATATATACCTGATATAGTATATTTTTATTAAGGTCAACCTCCTCACTCTCCCCCTATATTCGAATTTTAATTTATTTTACATTTCTAAACTTAAACAAAAATTATACAATATATTATATCTAATATAATAGATAATATTTTTTATACCAAAGTGATATGAGTTATCATATCAAATATCAATCAATCATTTTATACGTGAAACGTAAATAAATTGATAAGTATGTTAATTGTACGTTTACATTTAAGACATAGGACTAGAGCTAAGATTGAGATATTCTTCTCAAAAATTGCTCAATTTATTATTTTTTTCACATGATGTATAAATGTGTATACACCAGTCATCGTTCGATCCCCAGAAATTCTGCTAACCACCCTTTATATAAAAATGTGTGTGTGTGGATAAACCACACACAGCAAAATATACTATTCCGTAGCAATGGTCCATGACAAGCCACGTATAACAATAATTATTATAGTTTTCGCTCGGCAAATCGACCGTGACTTAACACATTCGCGTGTTTTCCGCGTATTTCTTTTATTTTCAGCAGTTTTTACTCTTTATATACGTATGTGTGCGTGCATGTGTCTCCCCGTCGTCGTATTCGTTCTAATGACGTCGTTTGCACACATTTTCGGCAGTCGCGTGCCACCTTTTGCGGCAGACTTATCGACCATAAATTTCCGACAAAACCACATGGCTATTAATCTTTCCTCTCGCGGGTGTGTTATATTATGGCAACACTCTATCAGGCAGCCCAGCGTGGACGAATCGCATGCGTGCGTGTGAATGTGTACACAGCACACATTTGAAGCCATTGTATACGTATACACATAAATAAATATATATATATATATATATATATATTAATAATATATAAAGTGTGCCCAAACGGTATACAATGACCGGTCCCTCCTAAGTACGGTTTTCCGGTGTGGCGATAAACGACTTTTCGAGAGAAAAAAATACACGTCTTGTACATGTTATTGTTGTAATATCCATCGAAGGAACAGCGCTGCAGTATTCCCCCGCACTGTTCTACATAAAATATTGAAAAACCTATAATATTTTACCGTGTATAATAAATTGTTATACAGTTACCGATGAAAATAAAAGGCAAATGCAGACGGAAATGCGTTAAACGGTTCGACGTCTTAAGTCCTAACCGTCGATTGTTAAACACATCAAATATTAGCACTTATTGAGTAAATTTAATCGAAATGTTTTTATTTCATGATTTATCGAACGTGAATTTTCAGCGTTTATCAAAACGTGTTAGTGTACTTTTGAAATATGTATATTGTAGTATTATGTAGTAACAATTTCAATTATTGCTGCACTGAGTCCCTGTGCGTCGCGGTCATTGCAAATTGTGGGTATGTAGCATATTCCGCATATGTAGTAGGTATAGTTTGGCATATTGACGTATTAATATAGTATTTCGGTATTCGTACATCATATGAAAAATTAATTTTCTAATCGTATGTATACATATACGTATATATACACACATAATACATATATAATATACACAATCGTTGTGGTTTCCACCACAGAACATTTTGTATAGATAAACATTGTACGTGAAACTACTGCGAAATCGTCACGTTGTCAAAACAATATATTATTATACATTAAATTAGCAATTTTGACTGTTATGAAAATTCTGTTTAGATAACTGATACATAACATATATCCTAGCTGAAGTATAATAATATATATATATATATATATATGAATACCGATAACCACATTTTCTCCTTGTCCTCTTGATTTCTAATTTCTTTTTTGAAAATCAAATTTTCCAATAATGGCAAAAGTCCTTCTGTCTGTCTCTGTCACTGTCTCTCTCTCTCTCTCTTTCTTTCTGCTTCTCTCGGTCACTCATTCTCTCTCTTCGGTAATAATTCCATATTTTCAAGAGTGCTTCAGGGGCTGCGTTTGAAGGGCTCTCCATAAACCGGTAGCCTCGAACAACTCAATTACGAGGAAATTGTATATTATCTAACGGGATGTGCACGCATCAACGGCCAAGCAAATTGTTTCGTAAACTGATTAGTGTTTACTTCCCTTCACCACCACCAACATCACCACCACTGCCACTACCGACTCATCATCTATGATCCCCCACCAATTGCCATGATGTGGACGGCGGTGACGGCGCCCCATCGGCCACACAACTGCTGCTGCAAGGGCAAACAAGCAAAACAATTTGTAGTGATTGATTTACATTTTTATTATTAATAATTTCGAGATACACTGGTTCCTGAGGGTTCTTTTCGATATCGGTGATGGGATTTTTTTTCGCTGTTTTTCAATTATAATTTTTTAGATGATCTTTAGTCGACATTTGGTTGAAAATAAAACACGTATTAATAAATTAATTAATCAGCGACGAGAGTAAAAAATGCAGTATGTATGCTCATAATAATATATTATATAATGTATAGAAAGTTTATTAAATAATTAATAGACAATGATAGTTTTAACGAGTGAAGAATAAATTCATATATTTTTTAGAATAAAATTAAAACACACGTAAAAACTAAAATATGGAGTGTAACCGATAAATGTATTGTGAGGGTACATCGTGCGTTCTTTAAAATATTGATTTAGAAATAATTTTGAGATTCAATTGTCGTTCACGTTAATATGTATAGGCTTAGATTATATTTATTATCAATAGTGTTATAGTGTTTTTGGTATATTGCGTCTTGTTTAGCATGGTTACTATATTGTATAACGTGTTACAAAACAAGGAATAATGTGTTTTATGGAGGTTCATGGTTTATTTATTTTTTAGCTTTTTATTTATGGATAAGATTAAATATTTATATCCTTCGGCTTTAAACCGTGTTATAGGTTATGTATAGCTGGATAGATTAACAAAAATGGACAAGACCGTAAGCAAACAAAACTTCAAACAAATAACGTCAGCATAAAGAGAATAACTTAGATTTTGAAAAGGCCACAGTTCACTAGGTATTAAAGGATATTTTAGTTCTCATGACCCTAATCATCGTTCAACAAACAAGTTTGATGCTGACTGAGTATTATACCATTTTTCGTTTATTATTTGACGTAACGGAAAAATTTAATTAGAAATATTGAGAACAAGAATGAAAAAAACGAGACTAAATAGATAGAAGATGCCTATTAATTTTACAAGTTTATTTTAGATTTTAAGTGGAGTGAGAAATGTATTGATTTTTATTGGTTTTATTATAACGTTATTAGATTCTGAGCACATATTTTTGGGGACAATAAAAATATTTCGATTTTCAAAAATGTAATTGGCTTCTGGTAGCAAATTACATCTAGTTGGTAGTAAAAATATTATAATCAATTTTGATTTTTTGGTATAATTCAAAAACAAATAACCGTAGATAATTAAATTTTTTCCAAATGTTTATATTATGATTCTATATTAATGATTAAAGTATTTTAGATTATTTTTGAGCTATTTATAGAGACAAGAAATTTAAAATTTTTTATTTTTTTCTATAAAAGTTGGTTAAATATTTTGCATTAGGTAAAATTGTTTGAAAAATTAATACAAAGCTCTCATTTGTTCTTAATTTTCCGGTTGAATAATATTAGAAATTTATAGTCACTGTGTCTTATTTTTTAAAGTTAAATATACTGTTATAGGAGAAAATATTCCTAGAATTTTTAAAAAGAATCAGAAAAGAAAATTGGAAAACAGAAATTGTTACGCAAAATCAGTGATTGATAAAATTGGTTTTTTTTGTACAAAATAAAAATAAATAATAAAAAATACTTGAAATCTTTACCTAATAACTAACATGTTCTGTACATAGTAAAATTTTTAAAATATTTTAACTTTTTTTAGTTTATATAAAAATATTTGAAATTTTTTGGATTTTTTTTCTATAAATGACGATAAAACTTTTTTAGCTGGATCTAAAATTGTTGATATTAAATTAGACTTTTTTGCGTATATGTATATTTATAGGTTAAGTAAAATCACATAATATGAATATTTTAAATATTAAATAAAAACTCAGGTATTTTACATTTTCACCGTATACCTTAAAACACTTTTTTCGGACGGGATGAAAGAAATTAGGAGATTTACTGAGCCACTACACCTGTAACTAAGCACGAATTACCTTATCCCTTCTGTAATTTATGTAAATAATATGTAATTAAGCATTATCATTTTAAAAAGTAATTTTTATTAGCTATTTTAATCTAATATTATAATATTATAATAACATGCAGCACACAATATGCGCGCACAAAATGTGACAATATATCACGTTAATATATCATGTGTGTGTGTTTGTGTGTGTATATTTTATATTGATTTTTCACATTATATCGCATAGGCTACCGGGTGGTCCACTGGCTCACGATGAACAATCCATTTAGAAGTATAAAGAGAGCTATTTAGTCGTGTATTTTGATCTGTGGCAAGTTGCACACTGCCTGCAGGCTGTAGCAGTACGCAATTCATGTAATACTACTCGTATGTGTACGCAAGCACCTCGTCGTATATACAATCATAAGTCAACACGTACTGCGTCTATACAAAATAATAATAATATTATTATAAAAGCAAACAAACGAGTCGTCACAGTTGTCGTCAAAAGTATTTATGTGTGTGTATATATATATATATATATATATAAGTAGTGTTGTAGTTACGAAATATGATTAGTATTATCACGACACACGCTTCCATTTAAACTGTTGTTCAATCGTATTCGTGTATACATATATATAAATTACGAGTGTAATACGACGACCCCGCGCGGGCGCGTGCGGATAAAAAGGACCAAACGTCTGTCCCCGAGGGTCGTATGATCGTCGTAGATTTGTTTTTGGGGAGAGAGAGAGAGAGAGAGAGAGAGAGAGAGTTTAATACTATATATACTCTTCAATATTATGTACGTTAATATAATATAATATATATGCTATATCTGAACGGGGACGATGCAATATTATCACATATTATATACAATAGCAGACCGAGAATGATATACATACACGTTGCACATACCGGGGACCTCCGGTTATAAGTTTAAAACGTTACATCCCCGCCCCTACAATACCCAGCTATAAACCTACACCGCCACCCTATTGCGCGTGTATCACATGATCACGTCGGCGTGGGAGGAGGTTTTTAAGTGTTCTCATATTAGCGCTACCCCGCCATAATAGCACGCATAAAGTAATTATGACGAATAGTGTTCGGACCCGAGTACACATAATATTATATAATATTATAATATATCACGTGCAGTATAATACATATATACACATGCACGAGCTTCTAATGAACGCCATTCATCGTGCGTATGTTATTATTTGTATATACGTCACACACACACACACACACACACACACACACATAGGAGCCGACACTAAAAACGTTTGATCGTCGCCTAATGATTTCGTCGTTTTGATGTAATATATAATATAATATCATACAATAATAACAATACGTGCAGTATGACGCGTGAAAACGCACTTTACACGACTACCCTATCGGCACTATAAAGACGTCGTCTTCCCGGATAAAGCTTTTGTTTTAATTATTAAATTACACGCGATGATGAATAACTGTATTCGGAATCTGACGTGAAGTGCGTCTATATAATAAATGTTACGCAATTTATTTTTAACACGCGCGTATTAATTTTTTTTTAACTTTTATTGTTGTATATATTTTATAATCGATATTGTCGATGTTTGATGTGTTGTAGAACTCATCTGACTGATACTATTTAGTGTTAACATGTCATCATGTATAATATAGATGATTGTTGATTACAATGCACCATTAATTGTTTAGGAAATTAAAATATGTATCAAAAATAAATGTTGTTAGGTATATGGTATATTGTTTACATTTTAAATTCTGAGCGGTGCGATGAATGTATTGATTTTACAATAATGATGTATTTTTTTTTGTCTGTCATCACTATTTGTGCAGTAAAAATGCTACAATTTTCAACCTTGGAGGTGATTTATTATTGAAAACTAATTATAGACATTTGAAATTGTCGATTTTTTATTTTTTCTAATTTAACTGTTAACACAAAAAATCTTTGCTTGATCTTTAACCTTAAAAATTTAATACAGAGTTCATCATAAGCTGTTATTAATGAAAATTTAAAAACAATTGAGTTTAAATAAACAAAAATATTTTATAAGCATTTTAAGTTGAATTTTATCGAATTTTGTCAAAAACGCAAGATAGAAATTATATAATTATCCATAAAATAACTTCTCAAAAAGTGTTTGTTATTTTATTGTAATTTAAAAATGAATTATTGTAAGTACCTATTTAAAATGTTTATTAAATTATTTCTACTTTTTTTTTAACTATTTATAGGCATGTATATGCAATACATAAACACAATAATTTTTAATAAACATTTGAAGTTCAAATTTGGACAAAATTACGTATTTAAGTGATGAATAACAATGTTAGTTATTTTTTGATAATTTAAAACATTATTCTCGGGGACTAAAAACTTATACGTATATTATGAATTTTACCATATATACAAAGATATGCAATAATAGGTATTTAGAAATTTAGCACATTTATTCCAATGACCCAGTCGATATCAAACTGTACCTACAGTAGAGTGTCCTATGTCCTATTTGTCCCCTTTTTTTATAGGTATTTCAAATATTGAGACATACTAAACACATTTTTAAACAATGAAACGTTGATAGTTATAAGTTTTAGTATAGGAATTTACTTATCAATAGTTTATTACTCAATATGAAGTAATGTAAAACGTATATGTAATTTATTTGTAAATAAAGTAATAAATAAAAAATATTCATTGATTAAATACTCATTCCAAAAATCACGGTTTCACTTTACTATTTTACTATACAATCAATTAAAAATATTTAATTTTATTAATCCTCTCTCATAATTTATTTTGTTTACACATCAATATTGTAACAATTATAAAACACGACACTACTACAACTAACTACTGGTGGAACACATTTACACACAATTAACTGTAAGACTTTTTGTCGATACACACAATGTAAGAGTGACAGTTTGTTGAACTCATTATACATTAATGCACCACAGGCTATCTAACTTATAGATTATAAATAAGTTTCAATCTCATTTATCCAACTTAATAATCACATTTGTATATGTGGTACTTGTTTGGGTCGTTTTTCCTATAAAAACTGAAGGCCAATCGATAAAGTTTAAATTATATCTTAAATATGTCTGTATAGGTATCTAATAGATAATTTATGATATCAGCCATATTTGTTTTATGTTTTTGAGTGTCTTGAGTTTTTGTAGTGTCATACTATTTTCTTAACTTCTCTATTATAGTAACTTTTTGTTTAATTTTTCCTTACTGACAATATTTTGATTTTTTTTTAATAATTTAAACTAAAAATAAAGTGATTCAATTTTTGTTTTATTTTAGAGCAAAGTTCTATTACCTTTTTGACTATAGTTATTTCAGAATTAAGTTTCAAATTTTATTTCAAACATATTAAAATGTTGGATTTCGACATTGTCATCCATATTGTTGATTTAATTTAATATTTTGTATAATATTGTTAGATTACTATTAAATTATATATTTGGTATAAATTATTAGTTTTTCTATAAATAATATACATCATACATATTTATTGATTGTTATCAATTATTATGTATAAAAAAACGAATATTACTTTGACTACTTATACATAGTATAAGACAAAGTCGCTTCCCGCTGTCTGTGTTGAAATTAATTTCAATTTCTAATTTTTGAATTTAATATTGTAAACAAATAACATTTAATATAATAAACAGTGTTTCTATAATAACAACAGGTAAGGTATTTTTTAAATGATTTAAGTAACTACGTTTATGGTTACGTTATTAATTATTGAACACATTTTGTCTTTTCTCGTACAAAAGATATTAATAAGTATTACATAAATACATTCAAAATAATGTTTGTTTGTGAAAAGAACAATTAAAAAAAAAGAAAAAATTACCATTCTATTTCGCATTTTTGTTCGATACCTATATTATTGTATGGCATTGATTTGACGCATTTGCTGCGTTACCGTATAATACGTTTCTAACGTTTATCGCTAATATATTACAATGGTCGCAATATACTTCGTTTTAAGCCTTTTATCGCTTGTTAATCACGCGACCCAATCAACCGTTGAATTGAGACCTGTAGTGTTGTAGCTGCGTATCGGACCGAGTAGTTCGTCCTATATTAAATCATACGGTACCTACTGTATTACTGTATACGCACGCAGTACAGAACTGGTGTCGGCCGATTATTGCATTCCGGAGGAGTGCGTCGCGGCACGACAATATGTGTTGTAATATATTATATTTAAGTAATATGTATAGACTTTTAGGGCTAAGTGCGCTTTTTGTTTTGGACGCGCACACTCGTTGTACACACCTGTCTGCTCGACGACGCGCCGATCGCAGCACCCCGTTTGAAGAGGCGTCGAAAACGCGCGAAGAATGTGCTACCGCGCTTCGGCCCTCTGGACGTGAGCGCGGGGGGTGCACGATTTTCCGCACCGTCGCGGTCGGCCGTTTTGCGCACAACACTCGGCGGCGGCGGCGGTTCGGCTCGTCTTTTGTCGTCATTATTATTATTATTTGTAAACGATACACTATATACACCTATTATAATACATATAATATTATATAGATCGAAAACGCCGACGACGCGTATATTATTATATTTTATTATGTTGCGGCGTGCATATGAGTATTGCGGTACGAGTATTTAATGGTACCTTTTTGTCGGCGGCGGCGGTGGAAGATGCGCCGACAACGATTATAATAATATACGAACCGACACACATACACGCGAGCGCGGGGTGATAATACGTTTCCATCCAGTGAGAGTCTTTTGTCGCGGGCGGGTGTTGTGTATATGTTATATACATACATATATATATATTCGTTACATTATATATTCGTTGTGTGTATTTTTTTTTTTTTTTAATACGGTCCTATCCCTCCCCCTTTCTTACTATTCACAGACGTGTATTATACATGTATTTATAGTAACACACCGTCGCGTCGTCGGTAATCCTTCTGTGTGCGATCGCTACTCTTTTATTTTTCTCCGGGGCGCAACAATATGATATGTGTGTTATAACGTCGTCGTGAGTACGTATATACCTATACACTGTGTGCAAGTATAATGTGTGTATATATTGTGTATCGGCCCCCGAGCGGCATCCTTTGGTCTCGGCGACTAATGCGTCGCGTAACCCTCCGCCACCACCTCTGCGAGGTTTGGCGTTGTTTTTTTTTTCTACCCGTCTCGATGACTCGATACAATATAATAATATAATAATATTCTCCGCGGCTGTGTACAATAATATATATTATTATTATTTTTATTAGGCTTACGCGTTTCGATTTTAAATCTCTCGTGAAATTCAACACGTATATTACCTGTATATTTTATATCGCAGCGGCGCGGCGTGTGTTGCGTGTACATAGTATGCCCCCCAAACGTATGTAGACATATACTTGTCCGCCCACCCCGTCCGATGTGCGTAAACATGTTTATAGATTATACCGTTCGCCGCGCGCAATAATGGTATACATTTTATTATTATAGACTATAGTAATATTTACATTTTATAAAATAAAGGTCTGTATACAGGGCGGTACCAGGTTAGAATTTTCTAAACAGTAGTCACTAATTGTATGTACTTATATTATACAAACCTCAAATTTCAATAATTATCGTTTTAATATTTAGAATGTATTTGTGTACGTAATAATCTAATATTAATACATTATACGATTGTGCTACAATATTATATGGGTCACAATGACTGTTGAAGTGTTTAAATGAGTATATTATGTAATTCGTGTTCGATAAAACACAATTTTTATTTATCGTAAAAATCCAATTACTATAAGGTTAAAATAGGGATAGTGAAAATTAATGATGACTAAAATAAAGACATGCCTACCAATATTTTTCATTTAAACTATTTTAAGTATTTTAAAAAAGTGAGTAACTCTAGTCAAGTAATAATTAATTAAATATAAAAACGAAATATAATAAAAATTAATTTTATAGTAAAATAAACTTTTCCTAGAAAGTTTTGCGTAATTATGACTAAAAGTTGATGTTAAATTGTGATGAGCATTAGTAATTTATTAAATTAATTAGATAGAACATCTTAAAAATAATCAAAGTTAAGTAAAAAGTTGTGTTAAATAAACTTCTTACTTAAACTTTAACTTTTTAACTCATTCATGGCCTTATATGGATGTTGACTGTCGCAACTCGACTATGGAAACTTAAATATACACTATATGTATTCTAATTTTATTAAAGTATCAATATTTAACTACGTATGTTGGGTGTGTGTGTGTGTGAGAGAGAGTTAAATTACGACATTAATAAAGAGTATCAGTATTTTAATCAAGTAATGTATTTTGTATTAATTATAAAATAAATTAATGTGTAAACATAGGTACCTAGTACATAATATATATTTTAAAAATTTTCTAAAAATAAAATAAGTTGTAACTGATCCATTTTAGCACTTTATACCCGTTAATACATGGTTAGTTAATATTGAGTATGGAACCCAGTTAAAAAGGCAGTTTGATTCTTCGTGTGATTAAATTCAAAGTTTACGATGTCAATAAACTATTAATTATTGAGTTTTTTCAATAAATTAAATATTGAATCGATACTGTAAGAAATTAATAATTATTGGTCCATACAGTATTTTATGCTATTTAAAATGAGATTTTATGCACGGAGAAATGATATCTATACTCTCATTTATTTGAATTTTTTCATCGAACTTATTCCTATTTACATTTTAGTTTAAAATTATGTTACTATGTTAATTTAATTTCCCAGACAATGCAGAATGATCAATTTGTACTTTTTAAATTTGTTCGGTTTAAGACGTAGTGTATTCCTAGTAGAATAATTTAACTTGAATAACTTTGATAACATTTCTTCTATAATATACTACCTATTGTATGTTGTATGTATAATACACAGGTACATTTAACATTACTTAGATAATAACAAATATTCAATTTTTATTTAAATTTTTACATATCTGTCATAATTGAAATTATGATTTACATATACACTTCTTAATTCAAGCTTCAACTATTTTTTGTCATCATACACTAAGAACCATATAATATAAAGACATTGAGAAGAAAATGTTAGAACTAAATAACTGCTTCGGCCCGGTAGCCCGTTAGTTGTCAGTTGTCAACAGTCATTTTGCGTTATATTATACATATTTATTTAATTGCATATTGTATATTTCGTCTTCAAACAGTGTATAATTTGTGCGACAGACGCCAAGAAAATACGAACAGTAGTAGCGAGAGCATCAGCAGAAGGGGGTGCGAAGAAACGTTAGGGGTTCGTCGTCAGTGGTGGAGGAGAGATTCATTAAAAACGGAGTTCGTCTATGTATGGTGCGTATACTATACAGGGCGAACAAAATTTTCACGGTGACTGAACCTGGGCCCCTCGGAGCTGAAATAATACATCAGGGCGATGTCCTCGCAATGTGACAAACGCACACAATTTGGAATTGTGTTTATTGCGAAACTGACATGAAAGCGATGGTGTGGTGGAAGAGAACGGGTGGCATTCGACGGAGGAACGGTATGTTTTTATTTTTTATTTCTTCGATAAAAGAAAATCTTTCTGTTTTTAATACTTGAATCGAGTTGAACACACACATTCATATGAAACAATCGCACAAAGCGACACGCTCGTCAACTCTGCATACAAACAATACTTTTGAATTAAAAAACTCTTCGAGTGAAAATGCTCACATTTATGATGTTTCTTTTATTAATACAAAATTATGTTTCAGAAAATAATTAAATTTCTAGATGCAGATATTGATAATGGTATTACTATAATTATAATACATTATACTATATTTATTTATTTATTTTTTTGAAGAGGGGGTTAAATCGTTAACAATAGAGTTACAATACATTTATTTCTAAACACAATACATAGATTGAAATTTAAATATTTGAATTTTAGCATCTTTACGTTGAAATTATTTAATTTCGAAACATATTCTTTAGTGTACTCATGAAAAACTATAAAAAAAGGTTTTTGATAAATTTATTTATTTTTTTTATATTTTTAATTACGAATAAAAAGTAGCTTATTATTTACATGTAATATAATTATTGATTTCAGAATAGACAAGTATTTTAATATTTAATCGATAATTACATTTCAGTTCTATGAATGTTATAACTTAATTTCAAGAATAGTATTTAAAATAATATATAGCATACTCGTAATTTTAAATTGTTTTTAATGTTATTAAAGTATAAAAATTAATCATTTTATTTATAGATAAAATTGGATACATACCTATTTTTGTCTGTAATATCCACGAATATTGTTGAATTGAAAACAATTCATTGAATCGCAATATATAATATAGGTACACCGATTCAAATGATTGCATAGAAATAAATAAACTGTATTTACGTGAAATTACGTGTTCCATACCTACTCAACAACATAACGAATGATTTTGAACGTTTGACGTATTTTCGAAAGTTATAATAAATAAGTTATCGATATACGTAGGTTGTACTCGGTTTTATATATACTTATTATATTACATTGATTTAGTTAATACTATCAGCTTTGCTTACGAAATAAAATAAAATAAATGATACAATTTTGTTATTGTACGATATTTATTATATCTGAATTCTGAACATCGTACAACGCATGCTCAATAAAAACAATAAAATACTCCGTAGTTGACTTGGTACGTAGTATTTTTGCGGCAGCGGTTCAATACGTTTATACACAAATTCGGCGCAGCGGGCGGTGGCGCTCGAACTTAACCCCTTTTGGCGAGAACAAAGAGCAAAGAAAATAATATAGTAATAAAAAATAATACCCATATTATACAGTATAATAATGCGACTGTGTATATTATGTAGTCTATTGCATCCAATACAGGGTGGTTTTAGTCGAAGTCGTACTCTGGAATTTGAAATTCTCCTATCTTCCTCGCTATAGGTACGCTATAGTCAATAATTATTCTCGACAAAAATTAACAAGTCATGTGGTGTTTATAAATATTATAATATCAATTGAAGGATACGGATTTAAGACATATCGTATACCTATACAATATACATAATATGTATTAATTCACGTTATTTCGTATTTACTTATTTTGTAATTTGAACGAAGCTCCTACTCTATAACAATATTATAAAAATTTAAAATCATCGATTTATTTATATTATATTTTCGAGTTTTTTCGAATTATTTGAAACATTTAATAATGCCACAATGAATACGATTATAATTGTACTGAAGTCATATTTTCCAAAAACCCCATAGATTAATTACCCTACTGATTGTGGTGACGAACTGACGAAAAATCGAACGGTGCACCCTGTCTGTTGCTGCACTGGGGTCGAACGGCGAAACCGCACCCTGTAGAAATATATACGTATATGCACGAGCAGTATTATCGACGAGGACTCGATCGGGTCCGGCGCGGCGGCACGTCGCCGTGAGAATTTGGGCAACGCGTCCTTTGGGTGACAAGGACACCGGGGCGGCACGCAGCACGTCGTAATAATAATGACGTCGTCGTATATAACAGTATAATATATACATATTATTGTTATACACGCGCAACAGTATAATAATATGAATATATGATGTATTATTATTATACGTCGGGCGATAACGACGTGGCGGCTAAGACCGCGCGTATTCCCGGCGGGTAGCGGCGGCGACGGCATTTCTAATATATGATGTACGACGACGTCGACGGCAAAAAAAGTAAAACCCTTCCGATAATATACCGTACACATATTGTTATGCTGTAACGCGTTGCAATGACCCTTTCTCTCCCTTATACCTACCCACCACCCCCAAACCGCTCGTCCGGGGCGAAATCTGAAATACTCTCGCACATATAATATTATGTATATATATATATATATATTATATATATATATTATGTAATACATATTTACGTTATATTGTTTACGTGTTCTGCGGGAAAGAAAGCACACGCGAGTGTGTGCTTCGTGTCGCACAGTCATCGTCATCCCCGAACCCCTCGTCATCATTACGGTCTCCTCCGATGTACACAAAATATTATATCGCATATAATATGATACGCTGTTGTTGTTAATAATATTATTATTATCGTCGTCGTCGTCGTCGTCATCGTCGTAGCCGTTGTTATAAATCGTGTAACGATAATATTATTAGCCCTCGACTATATTTATATACATATAAACGTGCGCCCTTTCACTGCAGTTATATACACTTATATGCGTACAGCATACCGTGCGGACCATTATTTTATTTTGTCGGCCGATACGGGACAAAGTGAATATGTGTTACCGTTGTGTGTATGTGGGCAAATGACACTAATGAGCCATTGAACCCTTTCCGGGCAATGGATTAGTCGAGGGTATAGTGTGGTAGTAGGGAATAGGGATGATCTGTTGAAGGCCACACGACATCACATATATACCTGACCAGAAAATTCGTATTGGTAATTACTATTTTTATTTTTTACATCTGATAAAGAGCAAAGTAATGTATAAAGTTGTTACTATTGTGTAGTACTAAGACTTATACCTCTCAAAATCTCAAGCTTTTTTCGTGCACGGCTAGTATGATGAAACATTATCATGAATTCATGACAATTACTAACAAAAGTAGTTTTTTTATTGAAATTCTTTATTCTAGTGAAGGTTTTAATTTTAAGTCCATCAATAATATAAAAATATATCATGTACCTAGTATATTATTCTCAGTTACTCGAACCTTGATTACTTGAAATTTTCGATACCTCAGACCTCTAATAAATAAAATTCCTCTTCAAATAACAATAATACTTAACGTTTAAATAATCTGGTTAATCCAAAAATTACTTTTGAATATGTTTTCGATATCTCGAATTTTCTTATCTAAATAATTTTGTACAAATATTTTTAAAACGATAAGAAAATCAATACTATTATGTACAAAAAATAGTTTATCACCGTGATTATTTTTTGCTTATGACTTGATTCGTAAAACTCAACCATTATAGTTGATTCAGTAGTTCAATCCTTAATATTAAAAGTGTGGAAGATTTATTTAAATCATTCGGTAGTTTAATAAAAAAACCGAGAACAATATATTAAATAAATCTAAACAATTAATACTTTACACTATTTTTTTTAAAAGTGATAACATTCAAGTGTAAGTATATTAATATAAATTTGAATTTGAACTTTTTTAAAATAAATAAATAGGTACGATACATAAATATTTTTTAAGATTTTGAAGACTCGATATTTTTAGTAAAAAAATTTTTTTTATTTTCTCTTGAACTTTGAGTTACTGAGATGAGACAATTGTAATTAGTTGTTCACACTCGTCTCTGTCTTAAAGCTTGTTAAGTTTAGCGGAAAAATTATTCTCTTATTTCTAATATTGTTATCAAACGGTTAAAAAAAATAAAATAAAAATTATATTTAAAATTTGTATCTATTTTTGTCATAGGATTTTTTTTATTATTAATTATTAAAAAAATAAATTTTAATTATTACAATAATTTTTGTTCAATATTTTATTTTATAAAAAACCTCTTTTTCAAAATATGAATAAAATTATTCTCATGATGATGAACCTAATATTTAAGCTATATAATATAATCCTAAACATTAAAAACGCCAAGAGCAGTTTTCATTATTTCCAATAGCCCCTATGATGAATAAGACAAATATTTCACTAAGCTTTAGTAAATTGATAGTATTAATGCTCTCTAAAAACATATTTTGAGGTAATTTTTTAATTTTTTATAGGTTATTGGATGTATTTAGATGCATTGGGATATAAAAGTATAGAACGTAGAATTTTATGAACAATTTTCAATAAATTTTAATTGTTAAAATATTTCGATGACTGCTCACCATGGCATATATTATCTACTTATCAACTTAAATTCATTCAATATATATGAAAGAATATTATAAACATAGTGGGAGAAAAATATGAAAATTCGATGTCAGTTATCTAGGTACCCTCGTGCGGGCGGTAACATTTTTCAGTAAACGTTCCCAAACCGGTAGTGTACGCTTTTTTAACTCTTGCACCGCATGACCTTTAAACATATTGCATACCGCCAACATGCAATTCATTGGCTAGTCGTCCATTCGGTATTTAAAAAATATCTTAATAATCGATCCAAAATAAACATTTACAGATGTTTTTTTATTATACATAATGAATTACAATAAAATTGGCAAAAATAGGTATAGTTAGAGTGATTCACCAAACATGCACTCCACCCCATTTCTTTAATATAAATGCTTTAAAAAATGCTGTTATTTAATATGTTCATATGTTCTTTTAAATACTTGAAATATTTGTACAAATGAAGAAGTGGAGAAAAACTATACAAACTTTCGTTTTTTTTTTTTTTTTAAGAGAATCACCCATTTTTTACTTAAAATTTATCAGCAGACGATTTTTTTTAAAATTTTTATGTGTATCTTAAACAAAATTTGATCAAGTAACCTTATTATATTAAAATATTAAATAAGTCAAAGTGCAAGTAAAAAAACAATTCTAGCTTTAAGTAAATAATGCGCTGTGTATTGTACTACAGCGTACTTATGTATAGTGCAAAAAATCAAACACTTTAAACTCCCGTGTGGTTTGTAAGTATTATCATATATTACAATCAGTTTCAAACCCAGAGGTTATGTTATAGTATTTATTTTTATTTTTTAAAGTTACCTTGAAATTTTCATCAAATTTTATTGATTAGATTGATTATTAGATTTGGTATCTTGTTAATACACGTTGAATTCGATGTATAGATAAAATTAATATTAAGACTAATGTATAACGAGTAATGACCATACTATAATTTAACTGGCATAATAATTAATTGGCATACATTGTAAATATAAATTTTAATAAAAATAATAAATATGTATATTAAATAATATAATTTTGTTTATTAAGCAATAAAATGTATGTATTATTTAAGGAAAAGAACAGAAAAATAGTAGATAAATAAATTTTTTTGGATCCCCCCCTTGAATAAATCCTAGTTGTACCACTCATTACAAGCAATATGCATATATAAATTTTAAATCGGTTCCGGGTTTACAAGGCACTGACGTTTTAATAAGTTTCCTAAAATGTACGATCGTTTTGCGTATATAAACAACAACTCAAAACATTTTCGACAACGAGACGAGGGTCGGTCAGTCACCGGTCAAATCCCATTAAAATATCATTATCATTATTATGATAATACCCGGTGACGAGGAGTGAGAAACATCGCAGTTTTCATTGCTTCAGTGCTTCAGCAGAGAATTTAATATCATATAGTATATAAACTATAGTCTATATTATATATAAGTATAATATATTCATTATAATACTATATTTTTAATTATTATAAGCTATAAGTTTCGTTTTTTAAATTTCGACATATATCACCGTAATGATATTCATATTACATGTGTACCAGCTGCTAATAAGTACTTATTATTTATTAATTATTATCAATGTTTAAACTTTGAGTACCGTACGCAATGAATATTGTTATTATATATATTTAAATTTCACATTCAGGTTTTATTTGGTGTACGTACGTCCAAAATCATAAAAGATAATTCTGATTTAATAAAACCACAAAAAAAGCAATGGATTTTAAAATAATCGATAATTCTATTCAGAAACATCGTTTAAAATTAATTATTTTACGGTGACAACTGACAAGCATGGTAAAAGTATTATGTTTCGTTCACGTGTCTATTCTATTAAATCCCCATACGAATGACTTGTTTTACTAATGAATATTGCTGTCAGTTGCAGCAGTTGTACGAATATGCAAGAATAGTTTTTAGAACTTTAATTCGGTGTTTGTCTAGTAAAATTATTTTCCAAGCGGTGTCTATCATCTATGTTTGTAATTGTTGGCACATAAACATGAACAAAAAACAAAAATACAAAATTTTAATATTCGCATTAATAGTTGAAATAATGGAGAAGTTCAAATATCATTGTCTACGTATCGAGTATAATAAAAATAACAATTTTATAGCTAATTCGGACCATATTAGGAGGCGTACGTGCAGAGTTTTTTTACCACTTCTTCAGACACCATATTAACCAACCGAAATCGCGTATAATAGATTTTATTATATACCTGTAAACTGTACAATCAGTTTGGACAGTCTAAGAACGACCGCTTTGAAATCTCACCTCGATACAAACCCACTATTGCATTATATTATATCATTATCAGTCTAATGGAATAGCATGCGCTAAAGATGCGTCGCGTGTATACTTACACGCAGGTATTATAATAGTATTTCGATTTAGAAAAACTCTCTTTTTTTGGATTGACATAAAAAAAAAAAAAACCCATTAGGATCCGAAACGATAATACATATTACGTGTGCACCTATATATACGTACCGCCATACCAATAATGTAAGCATATAATATAATATATATACCTATATAAATACACATCGCGGGTTTCTTTTGCGGATCGAAGCCCGCAATATTATATTAGTATTATGTAAACGCGTAAACCGTTAACGCGCGTTCCTCAGAAAAAATTCGTGTTAAGCTGAATGCCGTTTTTTTTCTTTTTCTTTTTCTTTTTTTTTTTTTTGTCTAGTGCCGGCTGTAACGCACGCGTTTAATATATAATATAATGTATATATAGGTACTAAATATACCCGCGCGGTGTCACGGGCCGCCGTGTATAATACATGGTCTGTTTCTCTCGCTGTCTATAATATATTATGTATAGTCGTTTATGGTGATTGCACATTAACGAAAGACGCCGCGAGATGTACCGCCGTTGCAGCAGCCAATGTATCTATAGGTATATGCGTGTGTGTATAACATAATATATATATTATACGCGATAACGCCCGGTGTCGATAAGGAGCGTGCTCATCCGAGAGAATCCCCGGCGCTTTTGACAATCGCGCAAAAATAAAGGAGAAAGAAACGTATATACACGCAGCTGCTGTCGGGGGAAAAAAACCCCCCCCGAAAGAAAAATAGTCTGTGTGTATACTTATATACATTTACGCTCGCATTATCCTATACACATATACACATCGCGGTTTGTGCCATGCTTACGGTCGGTCTAGTTCGGCGAACACTATTATATACATCGTCGTAAGTATACAGTCTACAACAACATATATAGATATATATCTCGACGAGTTCCCGCGCATATATAACATGTACATAACCGCCACACGTGAACGCACGAACACTTGCGCGGAATACCATGTATGGTGGTCTTTGTATATGCGGACATTCGTGGCTACACATATATAGTTATACCGATATCTATGTAGACATAATGTTATTTTAGGCGATACCCATAACTTATATATTGTATTTGCGTTAGTTAAGACTGCTAAGAGACAATAATATCTATTAAATGATATAATGTTAGGTTAAAGGTTACGAACAATGGAGAGGGGAAGGAAGAACAGTTAGGCTAACGTACGTACAGTAACGACAACTAAATTCAATCATAATTTAAAGGCATCTAATAAATATTAATTAAAGTTGAATTTATTATTGTAAAATTATTATCTACTCAAACACGACTACTTATCTAATCTCTATAGCTAATATTTTATTATATTATATAAAAAAAAAATGGCGTTGGATTAGGTTATGTAGTCGTTTAATCAAAATTTTATGTACTACAAATTCTCACATCTTATTAATAAGTAGTAAATATTAAACTTGTGTCCTTTGCTAATAATCTAATATAACGAAACACCGCAAAAGTAATAACGATCGGTATATGTTAAAAATATATTATATTTTGTTGTGTGAGTGCGTAAATGGAGACAATTTTCATAATAGGCATAATATTATAATATGTGTATGTGAATGCCGTGTGTATAACAATATATTAGTGCGCGATGGCCGAGTGTGCCACCGGAAGTTCGCGAGAAGTCCGGGAAGTCGTCGGCCGCCGGATCTCGACACTGTTCCGCTCCGAGTGCCGCGGCGATTGTCATGTAAATGTAAAAGATATTCCTTTTTTTTTTTCATTATCATCTGCCGGATGTAAAATTTCAAAACGCATCCCCTTTAAAAATATATGTAAAAAAAAAAATCCCTTTACAATATATGCGAGAGATACATTGTTGCGCGATTTTAATGACCCCACCGCGTAAAGCTCGGCCGCCACGACCGTCGGGAATGACGTCACGGTTTAATACCCGAGACTTCCGTGGGGTTGGGGTCGTTCTGGCCTATTGACACCGGTGATTGAGTGTGCGCGCGTCGTCGTCGTCGTCGTTAACAATTTACTGGCGGTTTATTCGGGCTGCTGTATAAAGGGGGGTCAAGTGCACAAGATCGACGAAAAATACGATCATAAAATATATTGTAAAGTAAACTATTCTGTTGTTCATCTCTGAAAGGGTTACGCGGGGTCGTCGTAAGCGTTGTACAGTAAAAAAAATAAATAAATAAAATATTTTATAATATTATTGTTATCGTCGTTGTTTTAATTGATTATCTTCCATTTTTGCCAAATTTACGCTTCGGGGTGTCCAAATCGATAAATGCGTGCATGATATAATATAGGGGGGTTCAATATGAAGAAATTGTTTTTACTCGATAATGTTAGTGTCGTACCTACCACTGTAAGTGCAGATGTAGTAATGTTAGTAAGAAATTTTCATTTCTGTCTCCAGACTTATCCCGCAAGAACTCACTCGAATTCATCATATACGAAAATTGCGTATTTATAAAAATTATAAATTTCCAACATTTTCTATGACTTTATTGTTCAACATTTTGAGTGTGTTTGTCACATTGTACACGTTTGGTGGTTAGATAAAAATAATTATTTTATAATATAAGATAACCTAACGAAACATAAGAAAGTCCTAGACGCAATTTAATATAAAAAAGCACTTTGATTCAATTAGACACGTAATTCAATATTTTGTTATCTACGTCTTTAATGATAATATACGCGCACAAGATGATTTTTACGGACATACTTAAAACACTTTTAAGCTTAAATTATACATTTAATCAAATTTCAATTTTTGGAATTTCGAAATATACATATTTATTATTTAGAAGTATATAGGATATTTACCTTAATAAAAAAAAAATTGTACGTTAAGTACGTAAAATAACTCATGAACGGCGACTCGAAAACGGTTTGATTGATTATTGAACGGCTCGGTGGACGGGTGGAAATATAACATTATAAATAAGCTAATAAGCGAAGAACGAGTTTTTCACAAACTAAAGACTTAACATTATGTTATAGAAATAGAACCACAGTTATCCGATCGTAAGTATCTACATCTTGTTTAAATAAGGTATAATTTGTTGCATTTGCATTATATTATAGTCAACTCGAGTGCATAACTACTACGCTGTTTATTGTACCGTGTTGTTTTTCATTTATATCTAATACCATTGATGACTATTATCTACGTTTTGTCACCCATTATATTATACATAGAAAACAATGGGAGATGGTGTAATGAAAGCCTTGCAATTTACGACTATGCGTCCGTCGGACATGGTCGGTGACCATTAAAAATGGGTTTCCGCATTCAACTATGCATATACCGTGCTGTATGTGTTGGGACGCATTAAGGAGGGGGTATCCGAAAGAGGCAATTACTTCAGAAATGTATTGTCTATATTTGATCATATCAAAGGTGATTAAACTATCAATGCTATATTGGTATCATAATATGTTCACAAAACATAGAAAATAATATCGGACCCATTTTGTCGAATGGGTCCAATTTTTTGTTTTGTTTACCAAGATGCGGGCGGTGTATCGTTAAAAAGAGTTCTATATCGGTACAGAGGGACTGTAAAGATACGTTTTACAATATTACATTAATTAAATGTTAAAAAAACGAAAAAAAAAACAGTTTAAATCTGACAAAATTGAAGTAAACGAGTGATAGATGTGTCCCCTCACTATGTAATGGTCGTGTGCCATGTATTATTATATTTAATAAGCATCGATAACAAAATGCCAAAAACGCGTAACGACGATGTGCTTATGATAACTCATCGGGGTTTTAGTCCGAGGAAAACGTAGTAGTTTCCATCATCCTCGATATAATTAGAGCGTCATCTGATGTTGTATTATTACGTTGTCTGTACATTATTCTCAATTGAACCGTTTTCGCGTCGTCGTCTATGAGCGCACGCGCGTAAAATATTTCAGTATTTGCAGCGCCGTGTCTGATGCTTTGCTTGCAATATGGATCATAATATGGAGTAGTTTCTATTTAGGCGAACCTAATAAATACACAGTATTAGATGTGTTGTGCTGCCGATGATAAAGATTTCAAACGACGCGCGACGTCGACCGTTCTGACTTATTATTTATTTATTGATGTGGTAGGTGCACTGAGTGCATCATATATCATTACACATGATTCGGTATGAAATGCATTGAGCATCGTCTGATTTTTCCACCTCTTCTCTCTTAAAAAATAGAGTTTGTTGTTCCTCCGCACCACGCAGTGCTTTCGTAGCGCGTAGATTCCGGTTTCCGGTTCAGCGTTGCGCGCTGTGGGTGCGTACGCGCCTTTAATTTGATTTCGCATGGCCGTTTGAATTGTAACTTAGCGCTGTAACATTTTACTTTTATTATAACTTATCGAAATCAGTCGAATTTAAAACTTATCGAACAGTGCGCGTATGAAATTAATAATCATCAAGTCAAATTTAAACGAATACAACTCATCGTCAACGACCTCTATCGATAAATATAAATATAAATACACAATCGGTAAATCATCGGTACGACGACGGACAAGAGCAAAATTCGTCATATTACTCGAAATTTATGTATAGATTTTTGATAAAATCGATTTAAATCAACATAAACATAAACATAATACGTCTTATATATACAATTATAATAATATTGTTAATAACTATTACCAAAAAATGCTAATCGTTATTAACATATTAAATTATTTTGTTTTAACTTTGATGGTTATAAACAAGCTTAATGCAATATAAGAAATAATTTATTTTAGGGTGAGATGAACTGTGCTCATCGTTTATTCAATTCGATAAAACCACACGTTACACTTTAACCGTGCAAAACTTCATACGTATATACACGGCATCGACAAATGACATTATTAAAATACATGACAGATATTTTCACGATGTGGATAGTGATATTTTATTTAGTATTTGTATGAATGCGTATAGTACCGATATTTTTAAATAAAAATAGAGAAAATACGTCAATGTAGTAGATATAAAAGTAAAAAAAAAATAAGAAAATATGAACAATTCACATTTTTATTGAAACATATTTACATTATAAATAATAAACAGAGTAAAATATAACATTTAATATAATTATTATTTATAGTAATTTTTAAATCAAAGGATTTATTTTTTTCAGCTCAGTAGTTTTTTCTTTTTTTTTTTCAATAAAAATAAACGTACTTACTTAATATTGTTTATATTCATAATAATTATAATAATTATGTATTTAAACTTTTTAATTATAAGTGTTTTAAAATTTAAAAGTATTAAATAATAAATACTTGCCATACATTCAATAATACATTGAAAAAAGGAATATTTTAGTATTTTACTTAAAATTTTTTGAAAATATTATAATTGAATATTGATTCATTTTAAATAATACTTCAAGTTATATTATATATTATATCATATATTTTAACAATAATTAATAATTGTAACGTTCATTGTACGCCAATATGGCTTGTATTCTGTAGTATAATCTTCAAATACTAATGTAAAAAAGAGCGAACATATTATTTTTTTCAATTGATATAGGGCCTACAAGCTAGTATTGGCTTTACATTGATTGGGGCCCCTATATGTCTAAATTCGGGTTTAGATTCTGTACTGTTTGTTTATCATTCCAAATTTGGCATGAACAATAACTTTACACATATAGTTTCCAGATTGAAAATGTCTATATTCAAACCCCATTCACTTTGAATCCAAGTTTTACCATATAAATAATTTATTATATGAAATTTTAAAATAATTTATTTTTTGATGTTTAGTTTTTACATTAATGCTATGAATCCTAAACAGTTATGGATGGACTGGCTTGATCATTCCTGGTGATCCGTTATACCAACAGATTAAATGGCCAAGTAATATTTTACTTAAAAATATAATATATGAAATATAAAATACAATATATTATATATAATGCATAAATAAGTTTTATCTGCTCGTGTGATTTTAAATACTATAATAATCGATAATTTAATAGCATTATGAAATAATCAACTTGATCAAGTGTATTTTTGATAAACTATTTTATAATTCATTCAAACAAGTTATGCGATGTATGAAATATACACACAGGTATATACGGGCGAATAAAGTCTCTATAGGAATTTATTTATAAACTATATGATTATCATTTTTATATTCGTAACAATTAATAATAAAGCCACCGTATACTGAGCACTGATGCTCGCACTTATCGCACACAGCAAAAATAATGTTGTAACGTAACTTAGTCATGTATTTTATTTTATTTATTTTTTTGCGTTAAATGAGATTATTATTACAGAAAGAATCGGAGAAACCAGTTTAAGTTATGAAGAAAAAACCTAATAATGAAAAAAAAATTAATAAATAAAGCTTCAAGATACCTAATTTTAATACAAGTAGTACACTAATATATATATATTCATAAATATGTGTAATGTGTAATGTGTTATAAAATATTCAAAATTGTTTGAGGAGAAATAATTATTTTACGGATGGATATCGAATGTCGTAAACATTTAACTTGAAATGTCATAAAAAATTAATTTGGCTTTACAGAAGATTTTTTTATTTATAGGTTGAAAACCAATTAAGTACGTTGTATTAAATTTTATAGCTTAGGTATAAAAATAAACATTTTTATAAATTTCTAACCACAAAATAATTTACTAATCTTTTGCGACTTTTATGATTTTTTTTTAAATTCTAATTTTAAAGTTTGAATGCTTAAAAAAATATACTGTGACAAAAGATTTTCGGTATTTTTTAATTGATAAATCAATAACTTATGAGTAGATTTGTATTATATTCTCAAAAATTTCTAACCAGCGAATTATTTTTTATCAACATTTTTAGAAAAAAAGGTAATAAAAATTTTTTTAGTGTATATAAATAGCTCAAAAATAGTAGAAATATTTTGAAGATTTGATCATAAATATAAAATTATAATATAAATATTCAGTAAAAATTTCAAGTATTTATGGTTATTCGTTTTTGAGTTACATTAAAAAAAATAAAACAAAATCTATTTTTTCAAAAATTGAATTTACATAAAAATTCTTGTTTTTTCCTTAATTTTTAATTCGTTTTTCCTGATTATAAAAATAAATACATTTTAAGTTTGGCTTCTTTAAAATATAAACTAGATCCAATCCCATGTATGAAACTAATCTCATTTTTAAAAATTGAAGCTTTTTGCTGTACTTGTGCACACACAAAAAAAAAAAAAAAAAAACATTGTAAAATCAATATTATCATCGCTTTGCTTAGAATCTAAAACAACAAATGTTGGATAGTTATATATTTTTAATTTGTTATTGTGGTTACCATAAACAACCTTGAACTTAAATATTTACTATATTGCACCTACATCAGACTACAGATGCAGTTACGTGTTTATGTATTTAATACACTTTATAATACATGTATGCATATATATATATATATATTTAATTTTAAAATTGTTTTAAAATTATTAATATATTATTATTTGTAAGTAGTAAGTAGTATAAAATTTGTAAGTAATTTATGCATAGTTAAATTGCGCTCAAGAGTATTGTGTAGATACATTTTGAAATATACTTTTTTCTAAAAGTATTCAACTTTAAAGTAATTTTATATGTTAACACATTTCGCAGTAATTTTAAATTCGTTTGTTCAAGCATTTATAAGAAGGATTACTATTTAAAATAAATTTAAGTTCTAGATCCTGAAATTGAAAACCATATCATGATATTATTATTATAACAACGTACTTTAAGGTACTTTTATATAAATCGTTCAGATACTTACAAAATGTGGTATCCACTTTTGTTTGGGAAAAAGTATAATACAATACCTATTTATATATAATATATATATATATATATTAAATTTTAAGCTGAAATAAAATAAAGAAAGTTTTACCAAATTCACATTTTTATTTTATTTTTCCAGCACTAAGATTAATTTTATATTTTTTTATCAGTTCACTGACGTCTTGTTCTTTTTTATATATATAATATTTATTCTCGAGTCATCGTTCTTGCGGAATTGCCATTCAAAAAACGTTCGCTTATCCAAGGTGAAAGAATGGAAAAAAAAAATTAGATATATACATATAAATCTCTAGCTTTTCCATCATCGTCATCTTATATGCCAAAGGCGAACCCTCTCCTCGGCGTCCCTTAACCATCTCGTATTTTTTTTTCGATTTCCAATCGTCGTATGTATCTAGCCATCGGCCGCGATTGCCCAGCCGACCGTGCAACCCCTGAAAATAAATCTTTACGCTGGAACGGATCCCAGTTGTTGTGCGCGAGCTGGATTTAAAAAATAAAAATACAAAATGATGAAAAAACTCTCATACATATATATACAAAATTCACTCTCGCACATATATTATTATTATTTTATATATATTATAGAAAAGATGAGAAAACCGATCGGAAATAAACGGCAGAAAAATAAGCGTAATAACGTTATACTCTTTACTTATTATTATTTATTTTTTAGATAAGGTTTTTTTATTTCCAGAGATTATAAAGAAAAAATATATCTCTAGATATACCTTAAAGAAAAACGGTGATTTCTACGGAGTCGCAATAACCAATGTATGACGTAGTAATTGTCCATCTGAGAAATCAGGAAAAATCTTTTGCCCAAACGTATAAACATATATATTAGGATTTTTATTCGTTATACTGTCATGACGGTATACAGTATAGTTGTAATATTATATAGGTATTCATTGAAAGTTGCCGGCAAAAATGCAATCTTCTCGAATAGGAAATATATTTTTATTATTTTTGATATAAAAACTACCGAGAGACCATAAATTAGATGACGAGTCATCACATCAATCACTATTACGTTTATTTATTTCATGAATAGTATATTTGAAGTTTAAAAGCTAATAAGCTGATGCATAATTTATAATTATTGAGTGGTGTTTTTATTTCATTTTTTATTTTCATTTTAAATTAACAGTCTAAACAAATGTTGTGCATTAAACTTGAAAATGTTGGGAACTTGTTATTTTAATAAATATGGAAATTTCTTGCTAGCATTTTTACTTCTACATCTACAATAGATGTGATATTAATGATGACATTATCAAGTAAAAAACTTTGTTTATATTGAATAATAGAAGAAAGTTTAATGGAGAGGCTTAATAGAAGAAACCATCCACTAATGACACTGTATTTTTAATTATTTTTGTTTTTTAATAATTAAATTATATTGATTATTTAATTAAAGTAATAATATATTTTCAGCTTGCAAACTAAAATTAATTAATACTGATTTTAAAAATTATTTACAAAAAAAATCTTAAAAAGAGTAAGAAAAACGTTTTTATAAAGTATTTATACTTTTACTATTATTATATAGATCACTCAACTACAATAATAATTTCTGTTGCAAAATAAAGTGATACTATGTTAGAATACTTTTTTATCAGTTTGTCTGCTTTTATAAATATCTACTGAAAACTAAACAAACACATGCATATAAGTGTATTTTTATTTTTTATTTAATAAAAAATAATTGATTTATCTATGTAGTGTTTTTGTATCGAAGCTTCATAAAGTGCTCGTGTCTGTTTTACAGACTCTGTCAACGATTTATTATCATTTATCAATATAATAAATAGAAAATGATAATTGATCCGTTTCATGTAATTATATAATTTTGTTTTGATAATAAAATAATGATATGGTTCGTTAAATTATCGTGAAAAATCAGAGACAGAAATAATGCGTCCAAAATATGTCTTTTTTTAATTATTGTTATGAATCTAGAAATAACAGAAACTAAATAACCGTGGTTATGACATAACTTATTATACTTGTATACATCATGTACATAGACTTCAATTTATCGTATAGCTGATATAAATATAATATATTGCGAAATATACTTGTGCTATAACATTAGCACATTAGTGACTAACACATCCTGGTCACAGTCCACCCCTATATGAGGACTGCGTTTTGTTCTATTGGGGTGATTAAAAATGTGCTTTGTAGGTATTTTATTCATTAATCATTATATTAAATTAAAATAGTAAGATCTTAAGTATTAGTTAAGAAATTTACAGCGGGAATTAACCAGACATTTATAAGTAAGTCTAGCAGCCTTGCTACACGTATACTGCATACATATTATTAATTTACTTATACCTATGCTGCATAATATTATAGTATTCAACAAATTATTATCGTACTAAATAATGCTTAAATTTTTCGTATTTTTATATTGTTTTTGTATGTCCACTTTATAAATTAATTGAAAAAGATCCGTTAAGTCTTTTCGAAAACATCATTTTCAATAAGTTAAATTCTCTGATCACGGCGGTCACGGTTATCCGTTAACACAAGTTGTAATATTAGTAAATTCATAACGTTAAATTTCCGCTCTGTTGTTGATGTTCCTATAACGATATTGTTACTGACAGTCTATTTTGTTGGCTATTCGAGTCCATTGGTTTTTTCCGCAAACAAAACGATCTATTATCATTTTAAATACAAGCTGTATATTATTATTTTATAACAAAATAATTAATAACTTATCGTTCCAGATAAGAAATACATCACAATTTTATATATTTATTTATGTGTATGTGTGTCTGCAAATATAATTGTTTTTTAATACCAATCAAGCTGTCTAAATGGTGGTTTTCTATAGAAAATGAATTATATTACTCGAGATGAGTAATAATAAAAAACGACGCAGCTCGTAGAACTTTAACAGCATTATAAATCAACTATAGATTGTGAGTACGCAAATCATTAAAAGTTATAAGTTATAACGATTCTCAGAAAATCCGTAAAAATAATTGTTTCAAGATCCATTTAATTTTAAACTTATTGTTTCAAATAAAATAGTATATTTATAGCTTTACGTCAATAATAACACTGAAGCATAATATTAAACTTTCAAAAATCATTATAATTATACTATTATGTATTTACACAAGTACAAAGTACTTATTTGATAAAAATTTACCTAAAAATACCTCTATAATAAATCTATAGCGATATAATTGTTATATAAATACATAATACTGTATACTCGCTAGCATAGTTCATATTTATCAGTCAATTTACAGTATTATAATGTTATATTAATATTGATTAGGTATTTGGGAATTTTTTTAGACATTTTGAATAAACTCGCTGTTACGTAGTACTGCATGGCTGTGTGGTTTATAGCGTTGAATGGTTTGGAAGAGCGAACCAATAAAAGCCGGTGTGTATACCGTTCATACTGTCCAAATGTATTAAATACATTTATGTACAGCAAGACATCCATGTAACGAACTTACATTTAACGTAATGTTCTGTTAAACGAAATTGTTTGAAAACCAATCCAAATCAAAATCAAATTTATTCAATTAGTGAAACAGAAAAATTATGTTTAAAAAATGTCTCTATAGTAGTATTTATTTTTTCATTTTTTCTATCGTCCACGAAATTTTATAATAGTTTTACACTATTTTACAATTCATAAATATCGGGAAAAAAAATTATCGATAACTGTATTGTACGTTTTTTTGACTATTTACGATGCAGCGTGATCAAAATAAAAAGCATAAAATTATAATAATTTCATAAAATATGACGTATATTAACTATTTCTAAGCTTGTATGTATTCAAAAATTTCTAGGTAACGCCCACAATCACTGATTGCATTAAATTCAACCTGTTTTGATCGTAGTGTTACTACACAAATCAATCGTCTATTATTCTATAACAGGGGTCTCCAAACTTTTTTTATTTTAGGACCACATAAAATGAAAAAAGCTCTTAGCGGGCCAAAATCTATGAACGCATTTAATTTTCATACATAATTTATAAATTACAGCTAATACAGCTGATAATTATTGCTCGTGCGCATGATAACGACTATGAAAACTATGCATATTTTTAGAACATTTGCCGTTATTTGGCGGGCCCGTGAAAACTTATTCGGGGACTGCATCCGGCCCACGGGCCGTAGTTTGGGGACCCTTGTTATGTAATATATAGACGACAATTTTTCTTCTTCAAATATCTATTTCATAAAGAGGTAAATAAATTAGGAACTTATTAGAAACCGATTATTATGATTGGTGCCTGTACTCTAACAGAATTCATAAACTCATAACTAATAGGAAATTGTTCTGTACCTTATTTATAATGTTTAAATTGTCTTGGTAGTATCGTCGTATGCGCTCAACAAAAATATATTATATACATCACATATTTTGCGCGGATGTGTTTCCTGTCGACGCTCTTCACGGTCTCCTTAATTTTCTGTATAATTTATGTATTGCACATTATATTATAATATATGTTGGAACGGTACGCATTATATTAAACGAACTCGCGTGGGCGGCGCCATTCGTCTGTATATACCTACGCTCGTATTATTTTTTTTTTCATCGGCGCACTTACTTTGTACTATACACACGAGAGGATTTTTCGTTTTCAAAACGCTTTTAATCAAAAAAAAAAAAAAAGTAATAATAATAATAATAATAATAATACGCAGCGGGCCGCATTCGTGGCGGAGAATAGAAGGGAGTCGGCTGCTTGCAGACCTTTACGCACTGTTGTCGCGGTTTCTTTTTCCTCTTCCTTTGGTTTCCATTTCCCTAATGGCCGTATGTCTATGCGTTGAAAATACCAGTGTGTTTCGGGTACACGAGCAAAAATAATAAAATGTGAAAAACCATACATTTTATCTGTACACGCGACGCTGACGAGGCACAAAGACGCGCGTCATTCATTATATATTTTATATTTGTATTATAGCAGTATGGATGGGTAAATTCAAGTTCGTGATTCGCCTACAAGCTTGCAAGCCTACACGCCTGCAAGCCAGTAGGGCTTTGCCTCCCCTATTATTATTATTATTGTTATTATTATTCCTATGTGCATAAAATGTTTAATATATACGTAAAACATAAAGACTAGTTGACTGGGCGATATTACAGTGCAATAGAGGTAGATACAGATCGCACTCTCATCATTTCGTTTTTTTCAAATAATTTAAGTGCACCTTTAATGTGCAATGTGAAACGTTAGGTAGATAGGTTTGTATTGAAGAAACAATAACATTAAAAATATTGTTTTTGAACAGTAATAGCCATACATGCAGTTAGAGATATGGTGTAATTCTTTGCGATGTCATATACTTTTTTCAAACTCGTTGGGTTTAAATCCCTATGGAACACTCAGTACAGTATATCTGTCGTTAAACTAAATATCTACTACTTCGATATATCTAAATATTTTCATTAAAATTTGTCTTTCTAAACAAAATAATCTACTTTCTTTCATTTAGTAATGCTGGTATTAAAATTATGCTTTATGGAATTTATTTTATGCTATGATTTTTAATTACTTAAATTTGTATTACAACTATTAAGCAGTGACTAGTGACGATACAAATTAATTTTTTTAGGACTATGTTTTTTTTTTTTTTTAATGTATACGCACTAACAATTAATGTTACTCTTCTAGAAAAGTGATGGAACTGATTTTTAAAAACAAGTTAATTATGTTACAGAACTTCTTTCTTTTTTTAAATTGTATAAAAAAATCTTATTATTTGAAAATATAGTGTTGTTAAAAATGTTATTACTCAGAATTGGAATAAAATAAATACATAATTAAAGGGAAGACTGGATGTCGTATGATTTGGTAATTACGATATTCTAGCTCGTAAAAAGTATTTAACACAAAAAAGCATATTGACTAGTCGGGTACTTACCTTTCATTATACCCATGTCGGAGATGGTTATTGTTCTTTGATAATAATTTATTTTCTACCTCATGCACATAAATGCATTAATTTTTTTAACATATTATTCAAATACGCTGTATTTACAATTTTCAAGGTATGTACGTATTATTGATATGTTAAACTGACTAAAATATTCTATCCCGTTGATATTGCCGTTTGTGTACGGTGTGTCTGTACAATGTACAAGCAAATAATAGCTGTCGCTTAATACTTAAACCCAAATGTATTATGATGATCTCGATCTTGGCGTTTTCGATGCTGCAAATTAAAAATTATTTTACCCGACTGCCCTGAGCTCTCTCTATATGTGTTGAAAAACGAAATAATTCAAGATCCTCCACCAACCACGGTCTATATAGTTAATGATGTAAATAACGACGGTGATGATCGTATATATTTATATGTAACAATAACACGAGTATAATATGTAGATTTTACGGTTAGATTCGGTTTTTTTTTTTGCTCCCGGAGACAAGTCGTCTGAACCCTGGGGGAGTTTTGGATAATATATATATATATATATATATATATATGTGTGTGTGTATTTCTACTGCAAGTCAACGACACAAATGGAAGATATAAAAAAAAAACTGCATCAGACTACAAAATCGCATATACAAATAATATATTATGTAAAGGCGTTCGTTAATTTTGTGTTTTTTCTTCACCACTGTATAGTACTCTCTCGCCAGTCATTTCTCATCGGATGATACTATTTCCGCAATAATAATGCAAATTCACGTAACGTTCATTCGACGACGGAAGATAAAATCACGCCATTTTGAATAATATATACAATAATAATTATATGAATCCGATACATATGAAATATACGAATACAACACGAAAATATGGTCATCGAGTGTACTATTGTGCGTTGTACAGTCGAATTATACATTTTTGGTTTTCTCTCCAAGCTGTACCATTTTTCATTTGTATAGCTTGATTGTAGTCATGCTTTACTTTTTTACACAAACGTGATAAACACATTAGGTGTACCGCGTTCACGTGTGTAAAATTAGCCTAAATTACACCAGACTAATTTTAAGTCGTAAATTTTTTCGAATTTTAGGTTCATTGATTCGAATAAATGATCAAATTTAATTGATAAAGCTAACTTCATCCATTCCTTATATATTTTTCAATCAATTTACAATAACTTACAATTTAAGCTCTATAACTTATGATTAGTCTTTTTAGTTAATCTTAATCATAATTTAAATTTATAAGCTTATAAATTTCAAAAACCAACTTATAATTTTTCCTCCAAATATTGCCAAAATAAATACAAATATATTTGAAGGTAAATGAAAATTTTAGAATCCAAGAGAACTACAACTAGTACATATACGTATATACATGAAAAATTTAAATTCCAAATTTTATGTATTCCAAAAAGTAGAGACTTTTAAAACTTTTGGTCTTAATAATAATTGAGTTGATAACAATTTACTATATAACATGCAATCTGGGGTGTCTCAAGGCAACTTAAAAATTTGCAACTGAATAGTCAACTATAATAGTCTGCATATTTTTACATAGTTACTAAAAAGGACATCAAAATCCCAATGGAATATATTTTTGAAATACGAGTTTGTAATATTCATGACACGTGAGAAGTTTGAGTTATAATTTATGGCAGGTAAAAATTTTGAAATAGTTTTTCATTTCTCTCATGATATGAAAGTTATAAAATTACACAATGTGAATACAAAATAGTATGCATTAAACAATACTTACCTTGATATTCTGTCTACACTGACTAAGGGCTGGAGTCTTGAAGATATCTTAAATATAAAGGAGTAGGTAATACTTACGCTCGTATATTGTGCAAACCTGACGATCTGTTTTCAAGGATTTTTTATAGGCAATAGGCTTTTATAAAAAGTATTCATACTTGCGTGGCTGTACTGGTTACTCGCGTAATAAATCATCATTGACCATTTATGTGTTAGCACAAGAGTATCCTAACGTCTACTCGCCCGTGATGTACACAGCATTTAAAAGATAATAACGGATAGTGGAAATGAAAATAAAATAGGCATTGATTTAACGTACAACATGTAAGTATATTTGGTTTTTTTTTTTATCTTTGGGGTTAAACTTCACAACAATGATTGTAGAATGGCACACATGTTCACAACCGGTTAACAAAATTAATTTCAGTGACATGGATTAACGTACATGTTAAAAATTTAAGCAACGGTCTCATGTACATAATAATAATACTTATATAATACTATAATATTAACGTGTTATATTCCAGAATCGACTAATAGTAAATATTTTACTATATATTATCTAATAAATATTTCTCTACGATAAAATACATTAAAAAGCGAACAAACAAACAAACAACGTTCAACAACTCAAATGCTATATATAGGTGATGGTGGCCCGAAAGACGGATGTTTAGAGATTTGAATGTGTGTTTTCACACATGAGGATATGTTAAATTACAGTAATCTAAAACGTGGGTAAGTAATAAGATTGGTTGGTGTTCAAAACCTCACTTAAAAATAAATTACAATAAAAATTGAGATAACATTGGTCATATATACAAATAATAAATAAATAATAATATAAATGATATAAAAAGACTTTATAAATATCACAAAAAATTGGGTGTAAAAACAAATTTGGCCTCGATTTTTTTTTTTTTTTTATGCCTGATGCATTGTATCATTAAGTCGAATAGGAACGCCTGCCTTAAGCAGTATGATCTTAGCACCTATCTAATAATATTAAGTTAGTGAACCTTGAAGTTAAGATTATTAATAAAATATGAATTAATTATAAATAAGAAGTATTAGGCTAAAATTTTCTAACGATCTACGAGAGAATACGAGATATGAATAAATATCATAAAATCTGATATTATAAACAACAAAACTTATTTTTATAACTCATTTACGTTAAAAAAAAAAAAAAAATAATAAATATTTAAAAAAAAAATTGCTCGCTACATTAAATTTTTTTATAAAAAGAGTATCAAGCATGTAATGTTGCTTTAATATTGAGCATTTTGAAAGAAAAAAATTTTGTTATTTATGCTACGCATATACATATATATATATATATATATATATTTATAAACGAACGCATTGGAAAATATTTGGTAACTGTTTGAACTCAATAATGTTATGCTGAAATTTCTAAATGTATAATATATATATATATATATTTTAACGATTAATATTAAGACTTTTCGTTTGACTCGCCTTTTTGAATACCATTTACTTTGATCTCGTTCACGGAATGTGATCTAGCGTGCTGATGGGAACTGCTCCGGCCGTCTCGAGTACCGGTGATCATGTTCGGCAACATGTGGTTGGCCGAGTGCGATCTAGTGTGACCATTATTACCGTTCCGATTGCCCACGCTGGTCTGACTTTTGAGAGCCATTTGATAAGCAACTTCAAACGCTTGACCTAGCGTCAAGATAATTTCAGTCGCTTGGTCCTATAATAAAGAACAGATAATCAATTTTACATACATTGTCAGAAATAAAAATTTAATTACAAATTCGATAATCAAAAATCGTCTCACCATAGAAGACACACTGAAAACGTGACTATAGTGTGAGCTAGTGTGATGATCTTTTGTGATATATGCAAAATGATTTAAATCATCTGCGTCTTGACATGCACAATCTATATTCCGAATTTCATGCTCGCACACTAAACTACCCGACATGGGGTCCATAAACCGAACACCTCGGTATGATATTACTAACGCCACTTCTGGCAAAGTCCGTTGGGCGCCATTGGCTACGGCGTGTTTAAGTTTTTGAATAGACTGTTTAGTTGACTCCGTGCCTCTAGGTTCTTTTACTTCGGTGGAACCCAAATACTAGAATATAAAATATATAAACTACGTTGTTTTTCTATATATCAATAATTATGACCAAGCTGCTTATTTTGTATTTTATTCGAGACTTACTGACGCTATATACTTGACATTTCCAGAAACAAGCGCAGCTGGCTGGTGTCTCCACTGTGTTATTAGTGTAGAAGGAACGCCAAAAAGGAGTTCTGAAGGTCCTCTGATTATTAGGTCATTGTTGTTGCGATTAGAAAAGTTTTGTAATGGTGGTGGAAGAGGGGCATGTCTAGACTTTTTAGGATTATGCCGGAGGGTAGCAGTGCCGGACGCCACGTGAACTGAATGTTTTGAACCAACTTTTTCCTTGAGTGACTGAATATTGTTTTTCTGCAACATAATATCATGCATATGTTAAAATTATAGGAAATTAATACAACTATAGGTGCCTAATGTTACATTCAACAAAACATTACAACCATCAAGTTTATGGAAACTCACCAATTGCCTGAGATCGTTTCCAATATCGTTTAAACCATCACCGACAGAAACAGCTTGATGTAACTGAGACTTACTGTTATCGACAGACGACAGTATTCTTCTTCTATGGCCGGGTTTGGTGATTTCTAGCACCGCTGTGAGTTCCACTTCCCAAATCCTTGCTATTCGCTCAAGATCTGTATATAAGTGTTTGCGGAACGTATTTATGTAGCAAGACAGCCCAATGCTAGTCAGCCATTCTTCCATCTGTTTAGCGTCTTCTTCATCATCAACTTGATCTAAATCGGCAATGGATTTACTTTTAGCTTTAGACGTATCTTTGGTATAGCGCTTTGACCAGAACTCTTTTACTAAGCATGGTAAATCGTTAACAGAATCTAAAATCTTTGCTCGATCGGTTTCGTTTTCAATACCCATGTCTTTTAAATCTGATTCTACTAATACGCCACACTACAAAATAAATATAATTTCATAAATAAATATTTTATACAAAATAACTTCTATGGACATATTTATAAGTTATGAAAATGATATATCCATTAATTGAAATTTCAATAAATAAAATAAAATACTTGTAATTAAAAATTTCAAAACAATAAAATATTAAATGAATTTTAAATTTTAAGGTACATTTATGATATACTTACAATAAAATCCAAATTATCGTAGCCAAATTCAATGAATGCATTAACAAAGTCCTGGAAACCTAATCCAAATAACCATGATTCCACCGTTAATGGACTATCATTGCAATTTATTCGAGATTTTTCTTTACTATCTGATCTATTTAATCCTAAAATAATATTCCAAATATTAAAATAAAATTGAATAATAATAAAAAAAAAAAAAACAGTAAGACTACCTAGTCTGACTTGGAATTCTTTTTCAAGCTCATTACACATAGATTCCTTAGCATTTCCGCCTCCTAGATTTGTTATCAAATCAGATATTTTAGCCCATTCCTCTTGTTCGTCAAATGGGCTCAACATAGTAGAACTTTTTGACTGATCTTCTGCGGAACCAGGCGATTGAGCTATAACTGGAGGGTCATATACTGTACGTAATTTACGTAGAGTTTTTGGTCTTTCGGCTCTATTACTATTGATTGATCCTCTCAGTAATCCTGTTTAAATTTATTTGTTTGAAAAAACATTAATATCAAATTATTTTTTTAATTATCCAACCTGCAAAGGTCGCATCTCCTACAAATTCTTCTACAGCAGTTTCTTCAGAAGTAGACACACTTTTATCAGTCAACAATGCATGAGGCTCAGGCACCCAAGTAATCACTAATAAATCTTCTTCGATTTCTGTTTCCATATCTTTTGATTTTCTTTTTAGATTACTATAAATCTAAATAACCCAATTATAGATTGTTTTTTTTTAATAATTTATAATTTTTTTATCTATAATAAATGAAAATGAACGTTACTTGACTAAGTGGTCGTATTCTAGCGTGTATGCTACGTTCAGCTTGCAATGGCGATGGCGGTGGATGATCAGGGGTAGGAGGTTGATGATAATGTGTGGGGCTTAGAGGCCAGTCAGCTGAAGGCGTATCGTCGCCATCAAGTAAACTTTCTCTGGACGATGAAATAGTAGTAGTAATAAAACCATTATGGTCGGACACAATGACCTGGTTAGTTGTAGCAGGTTCTAGTTCAACACGTTTGAATTGTAAACCACCCCGTGATAAAATTGCACCTGGATCTTTATCGTGACGTTTGAGCTTTCGCCGGGGGTTGGTTGTACGAATTGGGACATTTTGGTAAATTGAAGTTAACGCCACAGGCTCTTCGCCTGAAGTTGGTCGTAGTTTCATTTCAACATATTGGTCAGCTGACTTTTCTCGGCGTAACACTTCTCCTCGACGACTTTGATCAGACAAAGGTGAGCCAGAAGTGGCATGGTATAAATACTCATAAGGCCCACTACTGCTGTTTGCGGACACTCGAGACGGGGAATCAGCTGCAGGTGTTAGTCTTTTAGATGCCACAGGCTAAAAAATATTTACTACTCATAACATACAGAACTTAGAATAAAATAAAAAAAACAACTTACAGAAATATTAGGTGCACTAGGATTCAATGGACCCATTGGTAAATATATTGAAGAAGATATAGGTCTATGACCACTAGAAGTTGTTGAAGAACTTATACTTACAGTGTCTAGTTCAGGACCCGAGAGAAAACTAGATTCTATTAAGGACCTAGAGAGTGGAGTAGGCTCATTTTTGTACCAACGGCCTGAATGGTAATTTCCATCGGAAATCCTACGATTATAATAATTTAAAAAACTTCAATATTTAAAACAAATTGGTAATAAACTTACGCCGAAGATTCCGATACACGACGATTTTTGTGTTTTTCCCAGCGAGTGGGAGAAGGACTAGGTGATAACATATTTTCATAAGGACTATTTAATAGAGGTATGGGTACCATATCACCATTTTCACTCCTCCTTTCGGTTTCCATATCACTTTCATTGTTATTATTAAATTGGTGGTCTTAAAAATAAATACAAATTTTTTTTATAGAGTTGGAACTAAAAAGTTTAAGCTTCTGCATACTTTGTAACATGGCTGTTATTTCTACGGCAGGACCAGCTTTGGGTGGAAATTGTTTTAAAAGATCTTCTACTGTACGCCTATGGATGTCCCGTATGTGGGTATTAATTCCGTGATCAAGTAGTGTTCTTGCTACTTCAGTCTTGCCACACTGAGCAGCTTCGTGAAGTGCAGTGCCGCTACCGGTACGAACATTAACGTCCATGCCAGCTGATAATAGTAACTCTACTACAGTCCTAATTGCATTTATTCATATTTTGTTATTTAATGCATTCTAATTAATATTAATAAATTAAAAAACCTTACTTGTGGCCATTTCGGCTTGCTAAATGTAAAGGAGTGTGAGCAAACATTATACCTGCCGCACGTGAATTGTACGATCTTATCAGTTCTGGTCGTTTGGTAATAATTAGTTCTACTGTCTCTAGTCTGTTCACAATAAATGCCATTAATAAAAACCGAGTTAAATAGGTTGAAACATTGAGTTTACACACACACATATTTATAAGAAGGGCTTGGAAGTTCATGCATTTTGCATTTTTTTTTTTTTTTGGAACTTATAGATGATGCTCTCCTGGCTACAAACGTGTTTTATGAACATGTGAATCTAAATAACTAATTTTTATTTTGCAATTTTTTTGAATTTTTTGACTTTTTAAGTCATTTTTTGTTATTTTTAGGACCTACTTTCCTTTTTAGTTCAATTTCTTGTATTTATGATTAAATTTTGTCAATTAACATCTTTACATGCATATTTTTTGTTTTACACAGACTATATATACGTATCTACATAAAATTTATATTTTATAAAATAAAAAAATATTTTACACAAGTTATATACGCGGGTAGGTAAAGATAAAGATTTGTTAAAATAAGGCAACAATTGCTAGCTATCATTTTTAATTTTGACAATATAAAATGTGCTTTAATAGTACAATGTAATAATTTTGAATAATTTTTATTATTATTACTATTCTTTAAAAAAAAAAAAAATAATAATAATATATTTTTACTAGTTTAAAACAAAAATTTATAATTTTTTTAGGTAATTTTTAAATCATATTTACATATTTTTTTTTAGGTCATTTTTAATGTTTTTAAGGTCATAAACTTCCTAGCCCTATTTATAAGTTAGGTATATATGTATACAAATAATAGAGAAACTAAATTAAATTTATGTATATTTTCATTATAGGGCTAATTATTTTTAGTTTCTACTTTGTATAAAATCGATAATATTAATATTTATCAATAATTCCTACCTTCCATATTGTGCGCATAAGTCTAAAGGAGTTTCGTGTTTGTGGTTTCTTATAGTAGGATCAGCACCATGTTCTAGGAGTAGTACGACCACGCCTGAATGACCGTGTTCGGCTGCACAATGTAACGGAGTTTCTCGATTTTTTGTCTTAACATATTATTTAAAAAACATACTCTTAAGTCTCGTCAAAACATATTTCCGATCATAAGCGTACGCACGAGGTGTACAGGATATGCCACTACGACTTTGTTAAACGATTCTATATAGATCCGGTTAAAATAATTTTTTCCTTTAACTACTCATTATTGATAAATTAAAAATATTGTTTTCAAAAAATAGGCTTAGAAATTAACATCAAAGAACTTGTAGCTGAAACTGAAACTAATTCTGATAAAATATCGATTTGAATATTGCGCAATAAATATAAATTCTATGATGACAATAAATTGTAATATACCTAAAATTAACTATGTTTTTTTTTTTTTTAAGCAATGGCGCCCAACTTTTTGTAATGCATACCCTGCATAGTGCATATTATATCTGTGGACGCTCGTGTTTCCAATAAATTTAGGATTCGAAAATTACCATATGATTGACATTGGGTATTGACGGCCCGTGGCAGAGCAACAAGCGGACTATGTCAACATTGCCTCTCCATGCAGCGTAGTGTAGTGGAGCAGCGCCTTTATGATCAACTACATTTGTTGATGCTTCATTACATAAAAGAAGTTGAACAATTTCCCTGACAATAGAACAAAATGCATAAACCTTTTTTGAATTTAAATTTATTGAACCTACATAATGTATAGTTGTAATACATCTCTTATGTTTGTTTTTCCATTATAATGTTATTTTTACACTATTAATTTGTATGCTTCAAATATAGAAAATTTTATTTGTATAATATTAATAATATTAAGTTACACTTATGATTATTGGTTAATAAAAATAATCACTTACTTGTATGCATTTAATGAAGCATGGTGCAATGCAGTAAAGCCAGTTTGGTCTTGAGTATTTACACCAGCGCCTCTTCTCAAACTAAACAAATAAAAATAAATTATAGTTATTATTAATATATTAAATAGGTATTATCCCCATATAATAAAAAGTCTATGCCTATAATAAAAACTATATTGCAATCGGCTTCTTGCTGAGTATATAACTCTAATATAATGTATTCCTGTACACATATTTATATAAATTATTAATTAAAAACAATGGTCAGATGTTTCCTACAATAGATAAATATAGATCAACGCATTCCAAGGTAATTATAAAAATTAAGTTGTCAAAACAATACTATATAAATAAAGAATTATATTTAATAATTTGATATAATATAACATTTAAATTTTTTAATAAAGCAGTCACATAATAATTTAGTTTAGTAATTATCTAGAAAGATGAAAACTAATTTATGAATTATAAATCAATTTATAAATATTTCAAAAGATTTAGCTTGACGATAAAAAAATGTTCTTATCAAAGTTAGTATATATTTCAATAGTAACAAAAAAAAAAAAAAAAAAAAAAAAACAATTATTATTCACTAATAAGAACAATAGCTCAATTCCAATATTTTAAAAATAAGTTTAATATATTTTTTTTATTGGTTAATTTTATAGATGTATGATGCAATGAGTATAAGTAAGCAAATATGACGTGTAATCAAACAATTAGCTTTTTAAAAAGTTTTCTTCGACTTTTGGAAAAATTTAATTTTTAAATTTGGGTTATTATGAATCAATTTCACAACATACCAAACAGAAAACGGTATTTTTGTTTAATTCTTGTTAAATTATAAAAATTCTAAATACAATTATTATTTATTAGTGAATATTAAATAATGAATACTATAATTATTTAACCTCATCTACAATTAATATAATAATTTAAAATTGTTGGTACAGATGTACAATCTTTTAATGTTATATTTTACTAAATAGTAAATCCTTTGAAATAAATTTTTGTTTTTCATCCTTTGATAAAAATCTCATCTATGAGTCATGTTTAAAGACGTTAAGAGTGCGCTATATCCGCATGTGATTTCTCCGTCTTACAAACGCGTAGCATACCAAATTGTTCGATCAGAATAATCCATTTAACTCTGTCATGCTTAATATTTAAGTGAATTTACCTATTATTAAATTTAAAAACAAGAATATAAAATAGCAAATCTCTTAAGATTTTTGTTTATATTTTTATTTTAAAGTGAGTTATGAACACTTTAAAATGTAACAATTTAGATTTTTAAAATGCTCATAACTCACTTTAAAATAAAAATATAAAAATACCTATGAGGTTCACTAGTTTATATTCTTGCTTTTAAATTTGATAATAAGTAAGTTCACTTAAATATTAGGTAAACATGACAGAGTGAAATGGATTATTCTGATCGAACAATTTGATACGGTATGGATTTATAAGGGAGACATTGTATGCGGGTGTAACGTCATCTTGAATAAAATAAAATATAAGTATCTATGTTTAACGTGGAGAAAATAAAAACTTAGATATTTCAAACTATATTTTAATATATCTCCTTAAATTTAGTAATTAAATGTTAACGTTGTAAATAAAAAAAATTCTTTGCTGCAAAAATAAATATTATAAAATAGTACAATAGATATATACACATCGTTGCATGCCTGCATCTTATTATTATTAATGGTACTTTAACCCAACAGAAACTATGAATAGGCTATATAGGATGGGCCATAGATTGCTTGACTTCCTTCTCATGTGTACTAAATAATACGTAATGTACTATCGTATTCGTACACGATCGTAAGTATGTATAATATTATATTACAAAAATAATCAGTTATTATTCATTGTTTGTTTGTTTTATATAGCACAACAGTGGTTGTAGGTTGAAAGTGCGTTATTAACAGTTATTAATTTGTGTTTATATTGTGTTTGTAACTACTTTCTTTGTGCGAGTGTGTACACATATGGGAAGTAAAGTCCCAGTGGAAATATTTTACGATATCGATAATAAGTAATAACTAATAAGTAATAAACTCCATTAGATATATTACACTAATTACACGTCTCACAAAACATATTTATCGGCAAACTGTTAAAAACTGTCAATGATTCAATTTTACAAAAAGTACTTATTTTACTAGTCACTTAAGTATACATATAATAATAAATTTTCACATCATAATATGGCATATGAAGTTAAGAATGATAATAAACTACAAATACAATTTATTAAATTATAAGTCATTCAATCGAATGCAACTAAAGCCTTCTATAAACATTAGTTTAGTAAGTTCCATTTGACGTTAGTTAAAAAATTTAAACGCCACTATAAAGGACATTCATTAAAAATAAATAAATTATTCTACCAACATCAAAGGTCATTTATTTTATTCTTTCTTTGAATTTGATTTATCTGGTTTTATTAGATTTTTCTTTAGAACAATAAATTAGTATTAAAAAACTTAAAAGTAATACAATTTTCCCAATACTTTCATATTCAAGTTGTATTAATTATTCTTTTAATTGCATTCATTAAATGAGATTTCTTAAGCTTTTCATATTTCAGTATATGCATGTCATTATAGTATGGTTCAAGTATTTTTTTTTATTTAACGTAATAGGTAATTAAGAACTTTTAATAATTTTTAATTTTCACCTTTGCTTTTAATTTTATTGTACTAGAGTCTAGATTAGTTTAGATTATTTATTTACGAATTGTAATTATAGGGTTAAATTAAAATATTCAATCAATAATGATTAAATTTAATACTTATGTTAATATAGAGGCTAAACATATTAATTTATTATTGTTTATATATAATCTAAAAATTAAGCCGATATGCTAAAAAATAAAATTTTACATGTGAATTTAATTTCAACACGTGATATAGGATATGCTTTTAGGGTGAGTATATAATTATAACCTTTTTTTTTTATTCACAGAGTGATAATTGCGATTAATGATCTTCAAAAGTTTAAAAATATCAAATGCTATAGGGTTTGTTCAAAAAATTATTAATAGTAAAAATATCTTCGTAAATTAGGGAATATACTCACTCCAGTACAATTAGTATAAGTTTCAAGTGTACCTTGTATTTTGGTTAAGTTACTGTAATGGGTTTAGTTGTGTTAAATTTCAATTCAATAATAAATAATTGTTGCTTAACCTGAGAAGAGACAGCTTCACTTTTTAGTAACCATGGTTATCAGACAATTAAATTAATAATAAAATTAAAAATTCTACACACATTTTTGTGACATTTAATTGATGTAGTTTACACTTTGGTGGGTAAAATGTAGATAATTCTTAGAACTTTTTTAAATAATCGGGAAAAACAAAATCAAAAAACTATTAATATTTATTAAAGTTGTAATGTTATACAAATTAATTAGTATCTTTGGTTACCAAAAAGTTGAAAATCTTCATTAAAAATTTTTTTTATCGTATACCATTAATTTATCATTAAGTTAAAGTTTAAAATATCTATTACAGTGCCCAATTTAATAATGAGATAGATATACTCGATAGTCAAAATCTATACTGTAACGTACAGCATTTTTTTTCACAGTTGTTTTAAAAATTACAGAGAAATTTTTATTTTTGACACGCCAAAATACAAATTAGATTCACTAGTATATTAGCTATCAAAGACTCTCAAAGAGCTTATAAACTACTATAGAAAAAGGGTTTTCAGACACAATTTATTTTAATGAGTAGCAATAATTTGTATTGTTACGATAAAAATATAAAAATTATAATATGCTAAGGTTAAAAAAATATGTCACTTCATTAACTCGGCCTAGTTCCTTGTAATTTCATTAAAATGTTTAATTTTAAATCTGTGGAATATAGAGTGCCAAGATTTTGTATGTTATAACGCGGTTTAAGAATTTGTCTAAACAACATATGTGAATAAACTACAACTAACAGTGCACACATAATATTATTATGACGTAGGCGTATGATGACAGAATATTATGATGGGAGAGTCAATGTTTTACCTATCATGTTTTTATGTTTTAAAGATTTCTAATAGTTTGTTTCGTCAACGGTGTTTACTGATACAACTAAAATACTAATAACGAGTAACAACCATAAATAATTTTAAGTAGATCGTTTATTAGTTGAAGATGTTGAACTTTTAAATTGAGGTCAAATATCAATCTGTTGATTTAACCATAGTTAATATCTGAAGAATGTAATGATATTATAAACATAAACATAAACATGATATCGTTCAGTGAAATATTTTACTGTGTATAACTGTTGATGACGTATTCGTGCAACATAAATAGATCGTAAAATAATTTATAGTATTTTACAGTTAATTTATAGATTGACGATTCAATACTTTTATACTTGTTGATCCTGATATTTAAAGTGTATTTATGTAAGATGCCTAGTTAGTTTAAAATCCATAAAATTTACTAGATAATATAATAGTTTCAAAACATTTTTGAAGTTTATTAAAATACCAATTACATCGGAATGTAGTGTAAATAAAGAATTATCAATTTAGTTATTTATCAATACCTATGATGAATTATTAAACATTAGTGAATCATATATTTTAATAATAACGATTAATTTTACAACGTCACTTTAACTTAAATTATAACAATATGATGCTTAACGTTTTACACAATAGCTTTTTGATTCATTATGTGGCTGACGAGTGTGAAACAGGGGTTTTTAAACGCGGTAAAATGTTAGGGTCTGGATAGAAGGGAGGGGGACGAGATGGTAAAACGAGTGAAGTGATGAGGAATATTTAGGGTTAAAATGTATATATAGAATATATAATAGGTATTATATCATTTAAGTAACTATTGGTTGAATGTCGAGTATTTTCATTTTTTCAATCGGTACGATTAACAACATTATTTTTATCAAATTATCAGAAGGCATAGATCGAAGGAGAAAAAAGAAACGATCAGATTTCGTAGTCACATATCGTAAGTTTATTTTTCCTTGGTTTCAATTTATCGGGACATAAAACGAGGAACGTACTTAGGCCCCCTCACTTATCAGAATTTTGCAACTTTTTTTTTCACGAATATTTATCACTCAATTTTATTAATTCCAGAACAAGGTTCTAAAATTCGTGCACAGAGCAACAGTCGTTTTAATCGAGGAAGTTTCAACGACGACTATCGTATATAAAATAAATATATAAGCAAACATGTGTAAAGCACGAATAGATTACAATGGCTATAAATGAAACGGCGATACCTCCACCTACGAGTTACCTAATGTTATTGTCATAATTATCACAGCGAACCATAACAAAGTATTGGCCTACGACCATCACGATCAAATATGAATATTATTGAGTCATTAGTTTATAACATTGTGCCGTCACCATACGGCGTATGTCTAATACTTTAAAGAGTTTTCGTCGTTATTTTCAATATTTATTAAGCTTCAAGACTACCTATTAAATTTTCTAGTAGGCGAATATCTCGGTGAATATTGTTTACTACCTATTAATTATCATCTCACCTGGCCAGTGGTCCCGTTCTCTTGGCCTTTTGCACTAGTATCTTCTCCACGGCGTTGAGATTGCCGGTCTTGGCTGCAATCACCAGGTCGTGGTCCTTGCCCATCCTGGCCGCCGAAAGTCCCTGCCCTAAGCTGCCTCCGCTGTCGTGTCGTCGTTCACGCGTTTACGACAATCGCCGACCGAATGTCGGGCACAGTCGTACACCCGGACCGTACCGTGTCCGCGATTTTGTCACCGGTCATCGTGTTCCGTTTTATCTTTTACGCTGGCACTTCACCGTCTCGTTACGATATTATTATCACACACGAACAAGCGCGCGCGCACACACACACACACACACCGTAAGCGGACCATAACACAAACACGGTCGCCGATCGATCGCAAGGAGCCGCACCGTCGGTGCCGTGGTGGGGTGGCCGCGCGCGGTGCGTCACTCCCAGTCGGTCAGCTGCTGCTCGAGCCGCCGCCGCCGCAGCGGAATCGATAACAGAAATGTACGCAAAACCCGATCCGACGACGTCGAGATTAACAGGACTTTGGCGGTGTTTGGTGGACAATAAACGGATGCGATAAAACGTGCCGAAAATACAGTCGGCCGTCCGCCCACGTCTTATTATTAGTTCCGGTGGAAGTGCAGTGTGGCGGCGATCGCCGTATCAATATTATTGTTATTTTTATTTTTGCGACGATGATAATAATTCCGTACGGGCGCTACGACACCGCCACCGCCACGCGACACCGAGCGTATTCACGACTGTTCCCCGCCTACGATGTTACAGTGCAGTCCGCGCACACGGTTTGTACCGACGACATCAGTGTTGCCGACTGGACAATATTAACCGTAATCGTGGTCACGTCGTCATACCAGTAAACGAGTGATGCGACTGAGATGGGTAGTGACAGACATTATTGAATGCGTCGGATGGTCGTTAGTGGTGAGTAGTGACGTGCATCTGTGCAAGTCACACTCGTTTAATCGGGTGACGGGTTGTTACACTTAACAAACTATAACGTCACTAGATCCGAATCGTTCGGACTCTCGAACTTTGGCCAGCGACAACGCACTATCGTTAACCAGACTTGAACAGTCAACAAGGCTGACGGGCGTGCGAGAGGTGTGTGTGTGTTTACATAATGACATGAATACCTATTGAATTGTACATTTGCAGTATGCTTTTATTAGTCGTGGTTAACAAAAAAAACGGCGATGAGTCATATTTTTTCGTACGTCCAGTAATGATTTCCCAAACATAGGTACCTATCGCCGATTTAGGTCGTCAACATTCCGTGTTCGTGAATACGACGAGCAATTCTCCGTCTTCTAAGTTGTAGGAAAATTAGGTAGTGCAAATTTTGTAAATGTGTGTGCCTACTGATCACCGACTAGGTACCGATTTGTAGCATTGAACCAGACAGAGTGATTGTTGTGTATCAAAATAATTGCATTGAAATGTTTGTTTCCAATGTTTACAATATGTACTTATTAGTGATAATTAACGTTTGGTATGTACAAGTATACTATTTTATAGCATAATATAAAGTATAATCATATATTCATATTTATACCTATTACAGACAGCAATAGGTAACGATGCACGGAAAAAAATTATTATAATTATTTCAAGAATTTACAGAATTACGAAAAAAATATAAATTCATTTACTTTGACATGCACTTAAGTAAAATTACATTATTATGAATTATTAATAAAAATATTTTTAATTTTAGTCAATTATTAAATTTTAATTGACTTATAAATAGTAGGTATAACATATTATAATTTATCGGAATATAAGATACAATCTATAGGTACGTATAAATGTATAATCCTCGGATTGTCCTGATTGACAGAAAATCAACGTGTAGAGTATAAACTAAAATAGATAGTGACTCGATATTTTGAAAGTGTTCTTATTTTATAATGCAAGTGCACACTAAATGCTAAGAAGAGATTTTGTAAGATTCGCATTTTGAAGAGGGGTTTACGCGGGTCTTTGTCGGATCATGAAAAACAATTATTATTTTGTTTGTATAGGATTGCCGTTGGTTGTAAAAAAATAAAATAGTCATCATAATAGAATGCATTTTAGATATTTTTGTTATATTTGACCAAAACCACTTATTTAATGTTGCGCTCAATATCAGCTATCTGTACAGCTATAATCCCTTTTTATTTTGTTCGATTACAGTTCGGTTGTTTAGATATGGCAACATGTTATTTTATGGACGTCTTGATTAACGTTCTTCATATCAATAATAAGTTTGCCATTATGGACAGGTATAAAGGTCTGACTTTCTTCAATAACTTTAGTAATTAATTAATATTTTTAATTTATTATTGAATAATGTGCATATCATTATTTAAATATAAATTATTACACACAGTCTTTTTTTGTTTTTTAATTTTTGAACATCATTAGTATTAAATCAAACAAAGTTGAACAAAATTTGAATCACATAGAAACATAGATTAGTCATTTACAGGTGCACAGAGATAGGCAGATAGTTATTAGTATTATCATTGAGTATATATACTATAATATATATATATTCAATGGTATTATTTATAACATTCTTAATTTCTTGAAAATTTAAACTATATTATAAAATTAACCATTAGGTATAACAATTTAAATGTTTGATATTTTTCGCATATATAAATACGAAAACTTTCTTAAAATAATATTATAACAATTGAACAATTGAGTACTTTACATTTTAATGAATAGTAAATATACTCACTTGGCCATACTCAATTTAGGATAAAATAATTAATTTACAAACTTTTTAATTCCATTAAAATTTAACATATACAATCAAATTTCTTTAAACTATTATTATGTATTGCGTACTTACATATTTTAGTAATTATTGTCTATTAGGTACCAAATGGATGAGTTGTCATCATTGTAGATTTAAAATGAAGTATATCGTATATCCAATTTAATATGTTTATAATTTATATAGCATAAATTATACAATGATGCAGCAATTTAGTAATTGTATTTAATGTGCTCGAGTTTAATAAGTATTAATGTTATCTTTAAAACATTCAATATCTTGATTATTAACGTAAAAATAATGAGAATGAATCATCATTGATATAAAAAGAATTAATAAAATTTCGAAGATAAAAACCCGAAGGATATATTGTACCTATATTATACCTATTTAATAGCAAATAAAAGTATTGACACTATTTACCAGTTGAAATTTTAATTTATTTTTTAGCTTTTAAACTCAACGTGTTAGTTTATATTTGAATTAACTTATATTTACATAATTAGTTAAAAATTAATTATAGCAACTTGGCATTTTTCATTAGTTTAAATAATAATATGTTGAGTCAAAATTATGTTTTTACACATAACATACCTTTTATCCGTGGTCGTTAGTAGGAGGTTAAAATTAGAGTTAAAATATATTGGTGAATGGTGGAGACAAAAGCGTCAAAATAAAATAAGAAAAAAAGTCATATTGTACGAAAGCACCAAAATCCTATAGGTACCTGTATACCATGGTTAATAAATAGATAGATATTAAACAGTAGATAAATAATAGATATTAAATTTAAAACTTTATCGATGAAAAACTCCAAACGTTTAATCTTAATCAAAATTCTGGATAATGAATGCATTGCAATGACTACAAATGCAGCAGAATCATATCATTGAGCGCTCAAGAATTGGGCCACTATAAACCTTTTTTCAAAAAAGTATATGGTAATTGGGCTACTTCTGTTATACATTTATAATAGGTAAACTCGGTGATTGGGCCACTATTTTAAATATTTTTTATTATTGTATCTGGTAATAGGCCTAATAGGGCCAACATTCAATTTTAATAAAATAATATTTAATATAATTTTCGGTCGAGCTTAGAACAATTAATGCCCCAATATTTGGACATTGCTCCTATTTTTTTTTTTTTTAACACATCTTAATTGTAAATTAAAAACTTTATCTGTGTATAATAGAATCAAATTGTATACAGACACAACATTAATGTGATAATTTCTAGACATATATTTTTGAAGTTAAAAATAAAATGATATAAATACAATTATATATAAAAAGAAGAAAACACAATACAAAAAAAAATTTTTAAAAACTCAGTTTAATGAACAAAATATTATTTATACATAATGTTATATAAACTTAATTATATAATAATTTTAATTAAAGGATTATAAATGAACTCAGCTCCTATTTCCCATACTTTTGAATTCGTCAATCACCATGTCAATATTAATACAAGATGTTAGTTTTGGTTCAATAAACATTAATAATAAACTATTAAGTCGATCTTATTGTATAGTACTCCTTAAGTTATTATTTTTTTATTGTTAATTTAAAAAATATCCGTTTGCAGGAACAACTCATAACTAGTATTACACTGAATAATTTCAGTACAGTGAAAAATCTAGTAAATGATTTTATGTAATTATTTGCTTTCATATAATCTAGCCACGAGTATATTGATTCATTATTAATATTAGTATATAGTTGAAATTGTATTATGCCCCTATAATATATTATTTCAAAGATTTAAAATGTATAAAAGAAAAAGGAAAAGAAAACAGTGTGCAGTTTTATTATATTCGTTGTTATTATTATTATATTGTACTGCGCCGTTGTCATTATAGTAATAGCGTCTTTAATGTTTATGAAAATATGTAAAATCATTTTGATTTGATTTTTTTACGTTGCAGTATTTAATACAAAACGTATTGTTTCATTACACTATAAACTATATACGCAACATTATTGTTGTAGAACAGTATAACACGCCATACATACATTTCACTAATACACTATATACAGTACCTATGTATATACTCAAATGTAGTATATTGTTTTGTTATTTTCGAACGGCGGTTCAACACAATGGCATCTTTTCTCGGTACAACAATAATAATATTTGTATTGTATACGGTTAAATAAAAAACAAAATATTTAATTTTCTGCCCACGCCATACATAAAATGTACACATGTATATATTTACAAATATATCCATTGGTCGGTTATACATATTATCATTATTATTATTATTATTATAAACGTATATACTGCTCCCTTTTTGTTTTTATTTTTCCCTCTTTACTACTGCTAGCTTTACAACCCCCTCCGCAGCCTCTTTTACAGTTTTGCGTATTTCCCCGCTGGCCGCTCTATAGTAATAATCGCACACACCACTGACTATTATGTTATCTCTTGTCTGTATATATATTATGGCATTATGGGTATTCATCGACGTTCGTTCCTATGGAATATCTCTCTCGTACTCCGCTCCAACTTTTTTCGATGTACCTATTCACATTATTTTCATTAGTCGTTATCTTTTAGCCTCTCTCTTCTGTGCGCGCGCATTTAAAACTTTTCGTTTCGAATAGCTTTTGGGTTTGTTTTTTTAATTCTGTTTTCCAATCGGATAAAAAATTTTTCTTGTAACCTCGTCATCGCCCTATTAAGCATGATACCTGACGTACCTATAAATTCATAACTTTTTTATATAATTGGTGCTATACTGCAGACATTTTATTTGCTCATCGCGTGAATGAAATTGTACAGAGTTTTTCATCAACAGAGTTCACCTCCGTGTTTTCTTTCGCAGTAATGAATTTATTCAAATTCTGAGTTTTTAATTTTTTTATATACCTACTTCTGTAGATTATGTATTTTATTTATATGTATTTTCTTTCTATGTATTTTAACATTCTTGAGATACTGTATACCACTGGATAAAATTAATGTCTTGCTATTATTACTATAAAATTTTTACGTAGTGAGATATAAATAAGTATCTGGCACCTCATCAATACTTATGTACCCAGTTTGTATTACTTCACTAGTTTATCCATGCAAAATTCAAATAAATTTACCTGAACCGACTTACAATATTCCACCGAATTAATAAGTAAATAAAAAACTCGTTAAAGTTTACATTTGTATATGTAAGATTGGGTGTCAAATCATCGTTTTTGTATACGGAGTATATACCTGAACATAATTTTGAAACTCCAAATAACCTGTGAATGCTATAAATTTAAAATCATTTATATTTATTGTTGTTCCTATACTTGTTGATTTTAAAGCTTATTAAAAACCACAGTGAAACTTTGTAATCAACATTACCTATGTTGTGTTATATTGAGAGTTTTTTTTTTTTTTACGACATGTATAATTAATAATTATAAAAAGTAATTCAACAAGCAGGCTTATCTACATGGTTTCCTTTAATAACTTATTTATTTAATGATTTCTGAGTTTTGAAGTATACTTACTTAAGAACTATATTTTCAAATAGGCACTTAAATTGTTTATACTAATTAAAGAGTATCTTGTAACGATACTAATAATTTCCGTTTTTCTAATAAAAACCACTCTTTCTTCTGTAATTTTTTAAGCAGATAATTTTTATTTTTCAACCATATTATGTACTATTGGCGATAGATTCAAAATAATAATACATTTGTAATATTTTAGGTCGCATGGTGATATGGAATTTTTAATAATTAACATGACGTATTTTATATTAACATTTTATAATTTGAAAAAATTGTCTGGTTATCATAATATATTTTATTAATTTTTATATAACAATTTTTAAGAACTACGAAAGACTTATATATAGTATATTGTATGTAGATAGAAATTAATAAATCAAAAATTAATTGTTTGAGTTTTTATTTAGATATCTTTATTAAGATAAAAAAAAAAAAATTACTTGTTTCAAAATTTAAGTAAGAAGGTTGGTTATCATTTATCATTTTAAAAAAATAAATAAGTTTTCTATTGCCGCATAATGCACTTAAAAATTTCAAAAATCTAAATTGGAAAAAATAAATTACCAGAGAAAAAAATGGAAGTGAGCCACCCCTAACCGTAGTTATTAATATAAATACTTTATACAACGAAAATAAAGGTGAAACTTCCAAAAAAACAAAATCGTGTTGTTGATATTTTACAAAAATTTTTTTTGTATGTACTATGTAACGACAAATAATAAACTTTTTGCTCTTTATAAAATCCCAAGACACTCTTGCGAGTTGCACTCGTCAATTTTGACAATCATATAAATATATATATTTTTATATAGCACGTCGCACATGTACCTTCACCTTCATCCCGGTTAAAACCCAGTCGCAATGTCTAATAATATCTTTATGTCCTAAATACTTTGATATTTGAAGCTCTCTTATGAGTATCAATAATAAAAACAATAATTACAAATAAAATCGATGAGATCGCTCACAACTATTTTTTATTTGTCTCTATCTCTAGCAGCCATATAAAATTTGTATAAAAATATTTACTTACAAAAATAAACGGCTTCTACAAAAAGCTCATTGTGCTGTATTCCGGGAAGATTTAGCCATCCATATAGGATGCATGCTGCTAAGTAGATAATTATCATGAAGGTAAATATAGGTATATAAACAAAATCCATAGGTTTTACAATATTTATTTATGATTCTCATTTATTGATAATATGTTTTTTACAAAATTTTCGTAAACAATCGCAAGATCATGTCGCGATACAAATATTATAGATTGTATAATGTACAAGTAAAAAAAAAGAAAAGAAAAATTCGATCACTTTATTAGCTACTATAGAATCTATTTATCGTAAAAATAACATATTATTATTAGAGATATGCGAGACTCTAATAATTTTACACAGTAAGACTAATACGAGAAATTAAAACAAAGTATAAAAAAAAAAAACTGTATTAGAATCAAAATTAAAATCTGACGACTAAATCTCTCTCTACTAGTTTATGTATATATATATGTATATATATGTATATATATAATTTTTATTTATATTCATATAGATTCATATTTTGTTCTGTATATTATTAATGCGGTTATAATATAAGTTTATAATGATCAATTTATTTATACAATATCAATAATTATTACTTAATTATTTAATATCTTACAATATAATATAATATATATGTATAATATGTACGGACATATATTGGTACAAACATCAATTAAAAATCTTTCGCGTTTATTAAAATAAAAATTAAATCACGCAGAACATTCGTCGTAATGTACATAATTTAAAGCTTGTCAGCAGTAAACTTCGTCCGTTTACTGTAATCTCGACCAGTATGTGTGTTCCGGCGCTTGGCTCAATGGTATTTGAACCGGTACCGATACTCCTGCAGATATTACGCCTGAAAACACGCAATTATCAACATTAAAAAAAAAAACTCATGATAAAAAATATGTAGGTATTGACAAATTCAAAATAAATTTTAGTAGAACTCCTCGATTCCTAAAAGTAAGTACGCACACATTTCTGGTAATTTTAAGCGTCTGTAACATAATTTTAATAGGTAGGTACTTACCTATTACCTATATACGTATAGTATTAATCTGGTGACTTTGTTAAAGCGTACAGATTGGCTTATTATGCGTATATTATTGTACAATATTAGACTACGTCTAATTTTTATGCGTTGGTAATTTAAGTAATTCGATTAGGTTACTCGCATGGATTCATAGAATTTTATTGGAGGTTTTTACAGTCAACACAACCGTAGTTCGTGACATTATATTATTATTATGTGCTACGTAGACTACTTTTTGTTATTGACAGGAAAACACTACATCTTTCATCTTTGACATAATTCATCGCAGTCTATATATTAATGAAACGTTATATTTGTATGTTTATATGCGTCTAAGAGATCACAGCCAAGTCCATCGCATTCGTGGTCATGAAATTTGGTACTAAGTAATTCTATACCCTATAGTCTATAGGTACCTGAAGATATACACTTCGAAGCTCAAACACACAAATTTGTTGGCACACGAAAAACGTATATTTTTTATTCGTTTTGCGATACTATTGGCTACGGAAAATAAAACATTTATATCTGGATATAATTTTAGACCTGTTTTGTATAATTGATCAAAACTATCTAACTTAACGTGTTAAAAACATATGTAGTTTATTTCATTTGTCATGGGGAAACACCACACAGCATGTATTATGAAAAATTGGGTTGAACACTACGTCGTTGTCGTGTTTTTCCCACCCGCGATAACTAATAATAATAACAATTAAAATAATTAAAATAGTAATAAATTTTTACCTGTGCCCGTAGCGCCCGGTGACGTGTTGGACGCGTGATGCGTAGAAGTGGGATACGCTGCCGGATGTGTGTTTGCGTTGACTGAGTGCGCGGGAGCGGGCTGGCAAGGGACACGCGGTGACGACGACACTGGATGGTTGTACAGCGAGTCCGGTGGCGGATGATGGAACATGTACGGATACGAGCTTGCCGGATGATGGTGGTGATGGTGATGATGGCCGCCGGATACCATGCTCGACATGGAACTGAAAATTAGAACATCGAATGACCTGTGAGAACCATCGTAAGTGCATCGTCGAGTTATGAGGCCCGTAAAATGCGATATGCAGGCGAAATACATTACATAACGTGACGTACGTCCGAAGACGTGTCGATCTTTTTATTCGGACACCCTCTTAAAAACCCGCCGATAATCGTTCGTAATATATAATTAAGTTAGATTAAGACGCGTATGTAATGTGTATATACCCACACAGCATTGAAAGTTATATTTAATCGTGTTCGATTTTAAACGGGGATCAGGAAAAAAGTGATAATCGACGGATTTTGGCAAACAATCCGAGTCATAAATCGGTGGATTCAAAAGAAAATAAAATTGATGTTTTTTGTTTTCTCCAGAAACATTTGAATCGCGTGATTTCAATGTATATTGAATGATGGATCACGTTAACTCGGTAGAGGTATGCACTATGCACTCATGTACACTACTTAGTACTTAAAAGTAAAGACAATATAGTAATAGAGATGAGTGTAGTCAGTTTGCACCAAATTGATCCTAAATATTTACAAAATGTGTAATTTGCACCAAAACTTTTAAGCTACGTCTGTAATTTGCACCAAATTAAAGATATTTAATTTACACCATCTCATGTAGCAATAAATAGGAAATTTAATTTTCATCAGTCAAAATCGATTAATATTAGACAGGTACAATATCGAAAGAATAATCGTACAATTTTCGATAGTTGAATATAATATATTAAAAAAAAATAAAAATATAAAAATAATAAAACAAACTAATGTTGCATTGATTGTTAGATAATTAGATTGTAATTTATGTTTTGATACTTACAGGTTTTTTGCATTTGTATGTAACTTATACAATGAATGGAGTTTTTGATATCAATTTATTATTATAATGGTCCAAACAACTCGAATTTGATTTGTTTATTCACTTGTTTAAGAAGTCGTTCGGTTAAGTTTATACAAACTCGATAGTTTTATGTATGTATCTGTTTGAAAATCGGTTAGAACTTTAATGAAGTAAAACATTTTCTCAAATATCGAAACTTGTACGATTATTCTTTCAATAGTAACCTATCTTATAATAATGGATTTTTATTTTGGTACAAATTACATTTTCTACTTTTTATTATATAAGGTGGTGTAAATTATATACCCTTATTTTGGTACAAATTACAAACATTATTTTCAGCTACCTGTAGTGGTGCAAATTACGAACTCCCATAGAGACTTACCCATAATTATCGGTGGGCATGGTGGCAATTGGTTGTGATATGGACTGGTACATATGGTTGAAACCGGCCGCTTGAATCGACGCCAATCGGTTGTTGTGGCCACCGCCACCTCCGCCACCGCCGCCTCCACCAACTGTGTTTGACGTGGCACCGGCTGGCGGACTTACGGATGCAGATGATGAAGAAAGAGCAGCCGGCGTTCCGTTCTGCTGGTCAAGAACTCCACCACTACCTCCACCACCTCCACCCCTGCGCTGGTTTCTCAATTTTTCTTCTCGCCGCCATTTTGCTCGACGATTGCTAAACCATACCTGCATGAAAAAAGCAATCAAAGATTTTAGTTTATATTCGGATGTGTATTTGATATAGGTACTATAGCAAAATGTTGCAAGTCATCTACTAAGCACATTTTATTTTATATCAACGTAGTGTGATGTTTAAACGTTTAATATAATATAGTTTTTAGCAACGACGTAATAACACATTTTGTGACTGTTCCTCCCCATTTCGTGTATGCCGCTCATTTTGAGTGACTTCTATACACGATTGTATTTAGCTATTTATAGGGTTGAATCGATTCCAAAAAAATAAATGATACGATATGATGTTATGAGTTTCATTAGGTTAATAGTCGACGCGATAAACCATTGCAGCATCACATATATATAACATCTGTAATGTGATATAAGTGCAGTATACGCATCTTGGACAGCGTATATGCGTTATTCTTTCTGTATTTATTTTTTCGAATGATATACGTCTGTCGTGTTTACATATGTTTTGGGTTCTTTTTACTGTGAGTGGGGATCGGACCGTTTATGTTTCCATTAGGATTTATTACAAATGTATGTATAGCGCGCATGTATTTATCGACGGATTCTGTTTCGACTGTGGCGACCATTCACGGAACGCACCGGTCCGTGAAAACTACAACCAGCATATGATTATAGAGGCGGTGGTGGGTTTCACGTGTATGTTTCTAATTTAGCTAATGATCGGTTGCCCTACATAATATTCAATTCCGCTAATGTTGCGGACGAACACCCCTTATAATGTATAATGTATAATATCGTTTGCGCCAGCTAGTATACCACCCATAGATATACAAAAATATAGAAGGCACCGTGTATCATTTATACAAATATAATAGATACGATTATGTAATATCACGAGATGGGGTCGTCGATGACGATTTTTTTTTTTACTCGTGTTTTCCCGCAGCGAGATTATAATAATATTGTCGTTGGTCATAAACACTAGTATTTAATATTTATGTACATTTATAAAATTATAAACAACACGATAGGTGGTAAATTGATGCTATGTGTATGTAGTTGTGTATATAAATATGTAGGTAAAGTATGCTCGTCGCAATGACTGAAACATTAATGATATTATTAGTTTTGGTACGTTGAAATTCAAAATTAATGTTTTTCTTGTTCCTTGAAGTTGTATATGTCTTGGTTGAGGTACACAAATCGACAAATATTTTTAAATAAATTAAATATATTTTTATCTTGCATGAAAGTTGAAATTCAAGTTATTGTGACTTGAGTCTTTACTGTAATATAATATATTTAAATGTGCACGAGAACCCTATATGGTCTATATGAAACTGAATTTTTACGTTACGTATTGATAGGTATATAACTGTATGTGCGTGTGCGCATTTACTAAAAGCCGCTTATATTATGTTCTCTTGTCGAAAGTTTGATGAGTTCCCAGTATAATGGATATTTAATTTTGAAGTTAATATGTACATTAAACTATTCCGGATCTGATTAAGTATTACGGAACGCGTTGCGTCCGATGATTTATGTTTATAAGCATTATATATACATACTCGTGAGTGCGCTTTGAATCTATGATATCTACTACTATAATAATATAATATACACTTTTAAATATGCTTATAATTACTTAAAACGATATACAATCCACGAGGCAAACGTTGGTATCCTATACAGTTTTAATAACTATTAACTGTATAATATAAACGCAGTGTTATAAATAGAATTATCGGATGTAATATTAATAACAAAATAATACGAACATTCCTCAATCAATATTAATTATGAAAATATTAAAATAACGAGTGTTGCGGTGCTATAACGAGCAAGCACAAATATTATTGAATAGATAGGTATAATAGTATAATAGATACATTACGGTCTTTGGAGACTTTGGAGTTGGGGAGAGGAAAACTTGCCATGGATCATTTTTACACGACAAACGTAACTATTATTTCATCGTATCGTCAATTTATTTATTTTTCTCCGTCGTTTGTATTATTATTAATGTTACCTACCTATACCGAAAACGTTCAACAGGCTCGTTGCGCACGACGGGCGTTGAATTTATCGTTGGCGCGAGGGAAGTTAAAAACCGGCGGTCCCTTTGTGCTCGTTAAATTTATGTCCACCCCCCTAGTACACACACATATATGCACACAAGCGCACATGCACATATGGGTTTTTATTATCGTTGGGAGGGCGGTCCGCGATTAATCAGTCTACTCTTTTTTTTCTTTCTTTTTTTTCTCCCCCCGATGTCCGGCAGCGAAGAGGACAATTTCCTAACTGGTGGCGATCATGGGATTGCTGTAACATACGTGTATATGGTAGGTATATTATAGATATAGTGTACATGTAATAAGTATATATACATATATATATATTATATTACTGTGGTGACGAAGGGGAAGAGTGCACGTTCTCAGTAATTGAACTGTCCCCAATTACTCTGCACAAACAGATTAATTTTACTGTATATATATAAACGTACGTATATAAATATATTAATAATATATTTTATTGTATATATGAGTATAATATACCCGTTGCTAATAAAATCAAACTGGCCTTTATATATGTCGGCCCTTGTATCGTAACTTAATTGTCGGAGTGAATGTATGTGCGCATGCATGGTAGATTGGTAAAAGGGGGGATGATTTTTAGAAGATGTTTTCCGTGTTCATTATCGTATTAAAATGAAATTACGTGGCGCAAATAGAAGAAACCGACCGTTGCTATATAATATTGCATTAATATTTTGATATTATGTTTACAGAGATAATATAATATGTTAAAATAGTTTCTGCAATTTTATTTTTATCCGATGATTTGATCCGATTTTATTTTAAGACGTCTGTCTTGTTACACACATGTCGATCTCCCCAGAAAAGGAGAAAAAAGGCTGTTTTTATTTTATATAAAGGGATGAAAATTCATCTCACACCTACGCTACGCCATCATAGGAATGCCAGTTATTCGCTTATAATATAATATACGCGGTGTACAGGCGACTGGCGGCAGCCAACCGCAAGAGCACATACCCGTACACACGGACAAACACAATACCCTGGTGTGGGGAAGTTGCCCCCTTTTCAAAATCAATACCTCGCACCCTATCGCCCATGGTTTTCATTGTCGCTGGCATGGAAATTCCACCACGAATAATATTTTCACTAACTCGTTCCCCGTCATCGCGAATCATGTAACAGTTGTATTACACACAAAATATAGTCAATGCGCCTCGACTACCGAATAATTAAATTGTTTGTTTTAAAGTCTGAAGTATAATATAAAATGTTATAGGCGTACTTATATTAGCAAGTTTATATTATATAGTAAAGTTTATGTTTGTCTAAATAATAGTATAGTAGGACATTGCAGTAAATACGTAATATATTATAAACGTGCGATTATTATTACCTGAATTCTGGCTTCCGGAAGAGATATGTTATCCGCCAGCCTTTCTCTGGCAAACACGTCCGGATAATGCGTTCTTTCAAATTCTGAAAACAAAATAAAATTGATTAAATTTAGATATGCATAGCAAAGTTACATTAGATGAGCTATATTTATAACTTGACCAAAAACTGAAAAAGTTACAATTATGTACTAGATAGGTACTTATGATTTATGAACCATAAGTATACTTCGGTTGGAACTTTAAATTTAGAATTATGGGATGTACGCCGAGGTGCGTATACTAATTCAGAGTTCGTATAAATCACCTGTATCTTTTGATAGGATTTTATATATATATATATATTTTTTATGATATTAATTAAACTAAGCATTACCAAACTACCAATATAATATTTATACGTAAATATAAAATTAAAATCAATTATTTAAAAAATGAATGTACCTATTCTAAAATAATATAAATAGAGATAATAGAGTGGATATTTCAATAAGCTTTAAATATTTCATACAATAAAATTGAAGTATTGGTAAATAGATATTTATTATTTTAGTATTAATAGAACAAGTGTATATTATACGGTAATTACATAAATACCTGAAAAAATTAATTTGCAAAATTTAACTTAGAGGTATGTTAAAAAAGATTAGAGAATTTAAATAATTAAAAAGATTTTATAATGAAACTGGAAATCGAAAATCCAGCCAGATAATTCTATTAATGCGACAATAATAAATTTAACAAAGCCTACATACATTATTAAATTACTATATTTTTATTTATTGTACTAAACTAAATACCTCAAATAAAAATGTTATGTTACTGAAAATAATATAGTGGTTATATTATACGATAAATTATTTTTATATTTATTGTCACCCAAATTCTTCAAGTTATATGTTACTATCGATAGGTAGTGTTTATCCTATAAACTATTTACTAAAATCAGTTTGTGCCTTATGATATTTATTAAAGTTAGACTCATACTATATATTAATTTAATTTTTGACACACATAAATGAAATTGCTATTACCTACTAGAGTTGTTTTAGCCTTATTATTTAATATTCGAAATTAAGTTTATTGGTAATGTGAATTCTACAGATTTAAATGAATAGGACAACGAAAAAGTGTTAACACTGTTAGTTTGGTTGACTAATATTAGTTGAGAAATAATGAAAAGAGCTTACGAATAATTAACAGTAGCAATCAAATTGACTGTAATTGATAAGAACAACATTAATTTAATAGTCTATTTACATATTATAGATCGACGTTGGGTTAATTAATATTATAAAAGACTAGAAAATAAAATATCAGAAGAATATATTTTATGTTTAATGAATATAATAATACTATCGATAGGCAGATATATTATTGTGGTAAATGTATATTTATATCGAGGATATATATCGCTAACGTCAATGAAAATATTAAACTTTTTAAATGAAAATTCAAAATGTAGACACCAGAGCTTTAATATTATAGATAGTTTTATTGCCAGAAAAAAACAAAAATTATTTGGTCGTTTAGAAATTGCCATGGATTCCGAAAAACGAAACTTTCCATCTTTTTAAATTCAAATTTCAGATATATTCTGCTTTGCAAATTAAATGATATATATCTATGTGATGTACGATTTTTGTGTTTTATACGTATGTTGACCACCTATAACTAACCTTTTTCTAAGCTGTCTATTTGGTCGTTGGTGAAACTAGTCCTGTTTCTTTGCAGTTTCCTTTTCAGTCTAAGTCTTAGTTGCGAATCGTCGTCCGCCGACGAATTGTGCTCCGAGTTGCCATCGGATGTGCTCTCCGGTGCCAATTCAGCAGCTGAAACACGCCAATTCGAATTCAGCAAAATTCGTTTAAAACAACAAACGGGATGAATTGTGTTTCTAATAGAGTAGTTTTATCAATATTCTATATATAAATACATATTCAAATGTCACGAAAAATACTGTGTAAGACTTCGATCGTATTGGAAACTTAGTCGGATCTCTGTGTATTATATTAAATAGTGTTTTTAAACCGCCGAAGTAAGACGATTATATCTTATATAATATCAAGAAAACACTTATCCCGCCGTCCGTGCTATCTATGCTTTAATATTGTCTCCCAAACTGTAATACATAATAATATAACGCCTGTTATATTGTTATGATGTAATATTATCGTTTTGTGTGTACGCATTATAGTAATAATAAATGGTAGGCGCTTTTACACGGTTTTTATAGCCGTTTCGTTCCACTTTCGATTTTGATCGGGTCTCACGTGATCCGCCAGTGGAGGGTACATAATTATAATATATATATATATAAAGGTGAGGTATACACACGCAGGAGAGGGGCGAGCGAAGCGATCAATCGGTTGTGTATGTGTATGTGTGTTTAACAAGGGTGCGGGCACACGTGTAACCGCTTGGCTGCGCGTGCGCGAGTCGCGTGAAATAACCCTCACGGCGGCCTTGGTCGAAGGGACGGTGGAGGGCGGTCCGGCGTGGGCCTATCGGAACTCTCGAGGGGGCCGAAGACGGGTCGGTGGTCGGCGGTGGCGGTTGCGCGCCGGTCCGGAAGGACTGCCCACCCTCCCCTCCATTGTCGGTCGTCCCGTTGTGGCGAAGGCGATAGGGCGCCGCAGCTGCTGCAGTCGGCGGGTACATTGCACCGTTGCAGAAGAGGGATGAACGACGGTGGTGGTTTGGCGGGTATAGCCGGTGGCGGTGGTGCGGGCTCCCTCACCGTTCCCGGAAAATCGGCTGCCGGCGCGCGTAACCGGATTTCGATCGGTCTGTGACGAGGGTGGTCCGCCGCTGCCGTCGATCTCGCGAAAACAATAGAATCGGCCCGTGGCCAAACTTCATTTTTATTATTATTATTATTATTATTATACGTATTATTATGTATATGTCTATAACGCGACGCTTCCGCCCAGCAAACCTTTGTACGACGTACATCCCTACAAAGTGCGAAATCACCAGCAATGGACTTGCACGATAGGCTCTTACAACACTCCTTATAAAATTTTGTTTCAGAAGTCATAATCTTTGTATAGCGTTATTGTTGTTATTGGGATCTTAAGTGTACAAAAAATACCTAATGGGCCAGAAATAATTACAGGTACCGTAGTTGCGTCCATGGGCCACGATTATATAGACAAAATTTCAACTGAAGTCTGGATCATAGTTTTGAACCGTGATTAAAAAGGTTTTATTTTATATTTTGATAGACCTGTACGTATATCGTTCGAGAATTTTATACTGAAATTGTATTATCATCGGGCCGTTACTGTTTTTCGTATAGGCAACAAAACATACTAAACGACGCTATGAGTGCCATTATGTTGCATAATAATAAATTATTTGAAGAAAATACCATAAACCACGACATAAATATATTTTATGGGAAGAGAATAAGTCATAAACTTATAAATCATGATACTTTTATGATTATAAAATGAATTGTTTATTGAGATTAATTATTATTTAAGTCTTGCATTTTATTGATTTAAAAAATGTAAATATGAAAAATATGAAACTTTCATATTATTATGAAGGTAAATGATAAAATATAATTTAAAAAAAAAAAAAATATAGAATTTATCATTATTGTAGACCTCGAGGGTTATTATACTTTAAATTCGGTTTAAGTATAAAGTGTTATACTTTTGCTGCTAAATCACTTCATGGGGAAAAAATAGTAATTTTATATAAAGAAAGGGCCACGGTATAATATGTTTCAAAGGTTGATACGTCGGTGTGTGTTGTCCTTTTATGCGTTAAAAAAGTATGTTAAATGCAGCGTACATAATTGCGCATGGAATTGCTTTTAATAAGAAAAAGTATACGTAGATTAAATATACATATTAATGTAATGATGGAAACATCGAGAAAAAATATTTATAAGTTTTTGCTAACATTAATGAGATTTCACTGTATTTTAATGATTTTCCAATAAATGTCTTTCTTGACATTCAGGCGCTACAACAATATTTTTATAAGCAAATAGGTACAAGTCCAACAACAATAACAATTGATAATTTGTAATAGTTTTATTCTATAGTGATTTTGCATAGCTTGATTAGGTTTGGTTATAAATTAATCAATATTTGCTACAATTGCACGTTTTGTATCTAATAATTAAGTCTATAAATTATTTGAAAACAATTAACTATTGTGTTAATATAACAATAATAAAAAAAGAGAAAACTTTGTTTAAAGTTTTTTGACAATACACGTATAGTATACACACACAAACTTATAAAAAACGTTTATTCATTACGTAATTTCACTCGTTGAAACATAATTAAAATAAAAACTGTACCTATAATAAAAATTTAATATCATTGGTAGAGCCAGGGGATGGTACTTTGAAGGGATGAAAAAAAATAACTGATTAAAAATTCGTAAGCTCTAATAAACTCTATTATATAGAATGATATTTTTTTAATGTTGAATTTTAATCCTATTCTTATACTTCAGTCAGTATACTATAGGTATACTGTGTGATAAATATATTATAATATATATTTTAATTGTATAGCTAATATTTTGTAGGTACATAAATATTCAGAATACGAAAATCGTTAATACGAAATTACACAAATTGTGGCCCAGTAAAAGGTTAAGTTAATTGAAAAAGTAAGTCAATGTATTTTTAAATACGTTATTCACCTTATGGCTTATAGATACTCTGTAATATTTAACTAAAGATCAGATTAATACTTGCTTTAGATTTTATTTTGAAACATTTATTTTAAAAATACAAAATGTAAACCATAAACTAATGAAAAAAAAAAAAAAATCTGGCGTAATAGAATAAAGAAAAATTAAAATAAAATTGACCGATCTCGCCGGTAGTGCTCACCTCTCCTCTGGATATCATCTCTGGACACGGCAGTGAGTGACGCCGTGGTGGCTGTGGCTAGTGAGGCAGCCGCTGGGTTTCCCGGATGGTGGCCAACCGAGCCGACCAGTGCTGGGTGATGCGGTGACGGTGCACCGCCGTGTACGGGTGGCCCGCCAGTCGAAGGCGGTGGTGGAGGCGGCGGTGCTGCGTACCATGGCCAACCCGTTTGCCCGTTGAACATGCGAAGCTTGTCATACACAGACTCTGCCGCTCCGCCGCCACCGCTAATACCTCCACCGCCGCCCAGGCCATTTCCGCCGCCCGGCTGGTGCGTCGACGAGGCCTGGTGTTCCTTTTGTGCGGCCAAATTCCTCAGCACCCGATTGATGGACGATACCTGTAAAGCACACGCGCAATTAATAATATTACGATGACTTATAACTTGAGTTTCTCGTTACAGCCGACATATCGAGTATTATTTCGGGTGTATAAATCGTGTAGAATGTATGATAAATTTAATAATACGAAGGGGTGACTTGGAATTGGAAGGAATCAATAATCTCTATAAAACGCTTCATGTATCAAATTATTTAGTACCTGATAGGTTCGAATTTAACATTATTTTTTAATGTTTTGATTCGTATAATATGGTAATTAAATCTAACGAGATAATTAGGCTATTTTGTCCGTTGGGAATGTCACCATAACCTGTAGAAGAAGTAACGTTTGTATATGTTCTATAAAAAAGTAAATGTGACTTTATATTTTTCTTTTAAATTTTCTAAATCAGTTATACATAATATTATGTAAATCTTCTTACGATTATTAACTTATGATATGATATAATTTAACTGTATTACTGTTGGTGAACGCTGCAGGGATCGCGTGACCAATTTAAAACAGCTAGTACTGTTACTGAACGGGTTTTTAAAATTAATTTTCGTGGCAATATTCTGGGTTATTGTTATTATTATTATTATTATCGCCGTCATATAGAGCAATTAATATTAGTGTTACGTACAGTCGCGTATTATATATTCGACGCGCGTACGTTTTGATTATCGCGTGTAAACACGCGTGTTATTATATACATAGATTGTGCACACAGAAAAAAGAGAATCGGTCGACTGGAGAAATCGCTACAGCAGTGATGGTGGTGGAGAAGAAAAAAATTTATTTTAATCAGTCCACGTGTGTATTGTCCGTGCGCAAATCGGTGTGTTAATTTGGACAAATGCGACGGTGGTGGGACAGACTGAAGGGTGGTATCGACCGCTGCTGCTGTATAATGAAGTATTGGCTGGCCAAGTCATTGAGCAAACATAATAAAACAAACATTTTACGCTAAAGGAGAGCGTTTAGAAAAAATAAAAAGGAAAACGGGGCCAACGGGGTTGTTGCATACACATTGAAATATTTTCTAGTTATTATTATGTGCGGTAATTGCGAGCTTTTTTAAAAAGAAAAGAGGGATGGAGAATTTTTGTTTGTTTTTCAGCTTCACTGATAACTGGTGTTCTTTTATTTATCTAAATTATTATTATTTTTTTACTATTCCAATACTGCATATTACGCGTACTTCTAACACACCTCCACGCCAATACTGCACCCGAGTCGTGTATACCTCACTAACCTAGCATCGCGTGACTGCGTGAAGTCGATATTTTACTACATTACAATTTAATTTTGAATTTTTCTAAAAATCTAAAAATTGTACCCTCGTTACCATTTTTTATACAATGTAATTTTTAAATTCTGAAAATATAATATATGAATAACAGTTTTTTCTCGAAAAAAAAATTATACTGTAACAAAAAATAAACACGAAAATTACGTTTACACGTGGACATTTCTGCTTACAATATTACACTCAGTAAAAACTAAAAGATAATAAAATTATTGTATTATTATAACATCTTTCTCGGACGGGTCGACTCGACTACATAAGTAGATTAAAATGGCGGAATTCTCGACCTATCGTTGTGATGGCCTTCAGGTTCAACGAAAATTTTAATCTGGTTACGACACAACTGATGTAGTATGTGGCAGAATATGTGCAGGATACACTGCAAAATTCTGGTCGGAGAGACATGCTCGGAGGCGCTATGTACCCTCGGCCGAATGCTGAAGGGAGGGAAAAAAAGGAATTACTCATATATATATATATACATATATATATATACACACGAGGGAAGAGTGAAGGATAGTGAGTTTATATGTATGTATGACTATATGATACTGGTTTATCAATTATATATATATGTAGAGGGCTGCCCGAAAGACTAAAGGTTTTTGGACCGTGAAACGCGTCGTACTCGTTAAGTGTAATTGCGTTACGTAAACGGCTGCGTAAGTCTGCGCGCGAGCTTTCCTCTCCGCTCCGCTTTTTCGTGTGCTCACGAGCGCCGTGTCGCCGCGACAACCAATCGACGGAGGGGTAGCGAGTCGTGCAGTGGAAGAGGTTGTATACGTTTAATACATATATATATATAGATATGCATGGGGTGAATTGCCAGTGACAGTGGAGACATAAATCCTACGGGATAAAAACAACGTGGACCCGGCAGGCAGGGATGTGAGTTTATATATATATACGTGCGGCAGTTAAATAACAAGTGTAATATACGAGGTCGCGTATCCGGCAGCGGTGGTAGAGGAGAGGTAACGAGCTCCAGCAGTAGGGGCGGCCGCGCATTCAGCGAAAATTAACAACGAAAGACCACCATTTTACTGCCTTCGGGCGGCGGCTTCATCGTGCAGTACATATTATATATATATATATATATGTGACTATACTTGACAAGACGTACGTATATATATATGTATATAAACATGGCACTGGAAACGAATGTTTTTCGTTTAAATTGTTTTTTTCGCCAAAACTGCTCCTAAGCTGTATTTGCAAAGAGATTCTTGATGTATTTTTTATAATTGAAAATTATTACATTTTCATAATTATATTATACGATATTATGGAATTAGGTGTACGTAGCCGGTAGTATACCCTAATTTATATTGCGTTTACTTTGAGCGAAAAAACTCTGTTGAAATTATGTGATGAATAATAAACTTATTATAATATATATAATATAAAGGGGAATGTGTTTGAAATCGTATCGTCGAGTGGTTTACCTATATACTATGTCCATAATATAATATTTCTTGATCGCTCTGTGCTACAAGGGAATAGTTTTTCGACAGAAGCCTATAATGTGTATAATATAATAGTGTGATATACTCGTATTATATTGCATATAATTTAGTGGCGGATCAAATCGTTTTATAATGCACAACAATAAATGTTTAATAATAATGTATAAATTACTTAAATGCTATTTCTTCACGTTAAATAATAAATAGTCTCGTAACACATACGAAATTAAAGTAAAACTACTTTATAAAAATAACTGTAGGTAGGTATCTACTATAGTGAATAGATGAAATAAAAAATGTAAGCAGTTAAAACTGACAACTAATAACTGGCGATGATAAATTCGTATGGAAAGTCAAAATAATCGTGCGGTTTTTATAATTTTCTAATTATTTCAGTTTTCGCAACGGAGTTTAGCGAGTCATGTCCAATGTTAGTGATGGAAATAGGGGATGTGCCTATTTATATTATGTACATATAGTCCGGCCATATTGTGCTGCACATAAAGACTAATTATAAATATTCGAAGTAGATCGACGATGATCTATCAGCTGGAAACAGACGTAAGGAAAAATCATGTATATTTTTATAAAACGCATAATATTGATTTTTAAATTATTATGAAATATTATACGTAATGCTAAAATCTACCTCCTAAACATTCAACATTTGCGTTTGCTGCGTTTCGGCGATTTTTGGGTAGATCAAAACGTACTCGTATCACAAGGGGCGTACGGAAACGCGTACCATATATTAACCAGTATCCGTTTAAATAACTCGGTTGTTACTCCAGCCGCTGTAACGATATATGTATATGCCTATATATAATACAAACACATATGTACACACGCGTGCGATGTTATAATATATTATAATATAATATAATATAATATAATATTGTATATTGGCAGCATTTCGGGGAGAGAAAACAATGTGTCGGATAGCGAATTTCTGCGTACATGCAACATCCATTGATCCGTCACACGTATATAATATCATGTCGTATGACTTGTGAGGCGTGCGACATGTGCGCGGCAATAAAATCTGTGACAATATTTATATTACGTACACGAGTATTATAGTGCACCGTATATTATTATGATATAGGGGCGGCGGTGACGGTGGATTGCGATTGTGCGTCCGTGTGCACTCAGACGTACAGTGTTCGCCTTGTTCTAAATCGCCGAACGGAGCGAAATTACCTCTGGTCGGTTCTCAAAGTCTGTGTAGTTACACACATAATATCATATATGTACTCGTATTTATACTGCACTGTGCACGTAGTATTAAATGTTGTTTGTTTTGTAAATATTGTATACAAGTATAACAAATTTATATATTATACTCGTGTACTTGGGTATATTATGATTAACATGCACTTTTTATACACGTGTCATTGTGCATCGTGCACGAGATAGAGTTTGAGCGGCAGTCGGATGTGCAATGAAGGATGCGTTTGTTTTTACTGAGTACAATTTGTATTTTTATAGAAATGTAATATCTTATTACAAACTGCGATTAAAATGTATTAAAACAATGTATCCATTCCGGAGTTTTCGAACAACTATGCAGCGCGTGTACAAGTCATCGTATTCGAATGACCTAAATAGCTTTCAACTACAAATTGTGTCTCCAAATATTTATTTTTCGTGTCACTATGCTGATTTTTAAATCAACGTATCAGAAAAATAAATACGTTCCGTACACCTTTAAATTCTATCATTCACCCTATTTCATCCCAATAACCATTATATGTACTAGACGAGTGTAAGTATATATCTTATAGTAGAAATACAATTCTAAATACCAGTGATATATATATATATAGTAATAAAAATACAATTTTCAGTCGAATATTGTAACACTACCTACTTTAAAGATATTTTTTGGTAAAAGATTCCTCATATTTTGATGAACAGGTACGAGTATTATTTTACAAAATACGTATTGTATTACACTTAAATGTTCAAACCAAATGTTAAAATAATATATTCTATAGTTTATACCTGTAATATTATGGAATATCCTTTTCATTGAAGTATTGGACGAAGTATTCGTTTTGTAATGACGACAGAAAACCATAATAGATGTTTAATGTTACATACACGTTATATAATATTTAATTGGTAATAATATCATAATATACCTAGTTTAAGAATTAATTATATATTTTTTTTAAATATAAATTTCATCTATTTATAGCACAATCATTTATTTTAAAGTTTCTTTTTTCGATAATATTCATAAAATGATTAAAATATATCATTTTATTTTTCTATTAAATATTTTTACATAGTTTTATTATTTCCTATATCATATGAAAATTAAATTTCTTTAGAATAACAGATGGGCATGTCATATGGAAGAATGGAAGACTATAATGTATTATTATAATAGAATAATCGCCGCTGTTGAAGTCAGTTGCCCGCGAACAAGAATCTTTTGTCATTCACATTACGTTGTAAAAAATTAAAAATTTGTAAATCATGCGTTCGATATAATATTATATACGACGGTGTGACCGCAGCGTGAAACGGGATCAGATCATTGGGGGCCGATATACATATATATAACAAAAAATTATATTATATTATATTATATTATATAGATCTACCGGCGTGGTTTCGAATTGATACGATTAAACAGCGGCAATTGGGGCCCCGGTCGGCGGGGGGGCTTGGATGAAAAAAATCAAAAATATATGCGTTACATAAAGGGTAGAGGATTAAGGAAAATTTCAAACGGGGACAAAAAACAGGCCGGATTCGATTATGTGCGACGACGGACCCCGCGAAAAGCTTAAAACTGTCGCGAGAGACAACAGCAGGAATTGTGTATGCATATAATATATATAGAGTTGACGGTACATACAAATAATGTATACATGACATACACGGGCGTGTCGGGGTTGGGTCTGCCAACGACAAAGTTTTCCGGACGGCCGAGTTTTCGCATGCACGCGAGTAAATTTAGAAACGTCGTTGGGCTACATAGGCGTCCGGCTATGGGGAGTGCGGGCGTATGGATTTTAATAGTATTAGGCCGTGTAATCTGGTCGACGGTATAATTTGTAATATAATAATGTGTTAAAGAGTGCAAGGGATGAATCTAAAATCTATAATCGTGTACGCGAACGCTGTGGCATTGGGTGCAGGGTGCAGGGGTGTGCACTGTGTATATATACACGTGTGTACAATATGTATGTATATGTATAAATATTATACGGAGGCTGCAACGGAGAATTCATTATTGCGCGAGGCCTATGCCAACGCCAGATGGGCTAATCAGCTGATCTTTATTATAGGCGACATTCTTCTGGACCATCCGACTGGAAACCGAATAACCGGGGCGAGTGGTTTTGATACGTCAGCCTGCATTTGACTCGGGACACACGGCTGCGGCGGCAGCGGAGAATATAGCATATATATATATATACACACGCCTCTGGAAACCGATTTTTTTATTAATATTATATTATTTATTATTATTTTTTTTTTTTACTTTACTGGTTTTTTTTCTTATTTCGTATTTTACCTTATATTTTTTTTATGTATTTAACAGAAATTTCTATCAGATCCACTAAGAGCTATTCGATAATCTCATGTGTTTGATGTCTGTGTGCCGCTATTTACGTAAATCATCAGCACCACAACAATATATATATATATATATTGTTTAGATTGAAAATAGATGAAAAAATAGTATTATTATTACATATTATTATTATTATGTGTGTTTTGAATGAAATAAAAATGTTTTTTTTATTCAATTATGCTTATTTTTGGGCGTAATGGTAAATTACTATTTATTTTATTTCTAGTAATACAGATTTTTATATATATTAATATATATAAGTCAGCTACAAGCAAAAAAAAAATAAAAATATTTCTTCTTGAATATTCTTATGTTATGCGGTTAAAGAAAATATACTAGGCCATTATAACTAACAATTACATTTGTTAAATTTAATTTTAATCCATCGTTGTAAAATTATTTCAATCCGAACGCCTTTTAATTAACGGTGGTGAACAGGGTTTTTCAATATAAAATACGATTAAACTCTTTCGTTCCGGACTTTGGAAGTAGCGGTTTCAACAATAGGCTTTAAATTTTGACGAACCTATTATTTGCGGTTACTGAGGAGTTTTACGCGGAAAAAAATGAAAAGATAAAAAAAGCGAAAAATCTCCAGGGTGCATTTTTGGAAAGGGGTGTGGGAATAATTTAAAACTAATTGGCGCCGGACGGGAAAGTTTCTTTGTCCATAACCTATTGCGGTGGAATGGGTGGCGAAAGACATTTCTATAACTATAAAATATATAGCCATATCTTATTTAAATGACAATGGCCGTATAAAGTTTAAAAGAGGAATTCCTTTTCTTTGTTATTATTATTACTACTATTATTATTATTATTATTATTATGTAGTCCGCAAAATTACAGAGCGCAAAACGTGGTGCGTACACCACGCAACGGGCTTCCATCCGTGCACACCCGACACCGGACAACAACCCTAAACAGAAGACTTTCAATCGCAACACTCCCCCGTAGCAGTATATATAATGTATAGGGTGTTCGTTCAATAATATAATATATTATGTATAATTTTGTTTTATTTTTTATTATTTTTTTAGGGAAACATTACCGTTGACGTTTATGTAAGCCAGCGATGACAGATGACCCGACTTAGGGCTTCGGACGCTTGACCCCTATTTACGACGAATTTCCTTGGGTATATATAACTAAACGTGTTGCAATCCGTCAACCCAGTGACTGAACACACGCGTAAATAATATTACGAATATTCTCATATCATGTATAGTGTAACATTCTTTAAAAACACATATTAGTGCATTTGATAGGTACAATACCGACCTATTATAGTCATATGTATATGATATAAAAAATTATTAGAACTGTTTTAAAATAGTTGACGAATGCTGATACATTATATTAATATGCGTACTATACACCAACACAAACGAACAATTAACAAATAGTGAATATGATATTATTATATTGTATTGTAAATTAATTGCTAAGACTGATTTAGGATTAATGGTAATTTGTATAGCAATATAATATAATATGTTAGTATTTCATATATCTAACTGATGTTATAATTTTTTCGAAAAACTATAGGTATACGTATATGAATATCATAATAATATATTAGTTTGAATCATAATTCAGTGGAAAAAAGGAAATGTAACTAAATGCTATTCTTTTTCAACAAAATATAATACATCCTTTCAAAATACTGTGCAATAAGCGAAACGGGCAAATAATATCCACGTGATGTGCACACACACACACACATGCATAATATTATGTCATGATATATCGTGTATATAGCTTATCCGCGAGTTTCACGTGCTGTTATTTACCGTATAGATGGAGGAAGTGTTTTTGTACCGGAAATCGAGGGGAAAATATGGCCTCAACGCCGACGGCGCCACTACCGTCACCCTGTCGATATGGATCAATGTTTTAGGCTTTCCCAGCTCGGCCATGTTTTCCCACAACGCGTTTTCCGACCAATCCGCAATAATTTTCCACGCCCTGGTGGTCTCCCTACCACCGATAGTGTATATATTATATATATGCACCTTTTATTCCAACTACTACCACAGTGCGTTGTCTTCTCACCGTCGAATCTTTTTCCTACACAATATGACTGTGGCGCCGAGACCATGTAAATCTTATTATAATACACATTAATACATTACAAACATATTTGGATATACGTATTGTAGGTTTAGCTATGTATCTAGTGTATTATATGTGAGTTGTATCTATAGTATGTAATAATTTTAGTTAGACTATTTTTTACTGCAAATTTTTAAATAAGATTATTTTTTTTGAAAATGTTGATGTTCCTCAATTAAAATTTTATTTAAGTGTATGGTGTCTGAGATATTAAATTGTATGTAGGTACTACGGATAATTATCCTAAATTATATTTTTATACGAAATATAAATAAATACAATATTATTAGTTATGTATACTTATCATAAATTTGTAAGCATTTCTACAAATAATAAAATTTGAATTAAGTATCCACTTCAATTGTTAATTCATATATTTGAATTTATTATCATAAAATAATATAAATAGTGGTTTTGTATAATAGATATATTGACTAGAAATATAAAAAACTAGAATTTCGTATTCGATTACACATTATATTGTAATAAAATGTTAAATTTTAAGAAGTACGATAATTTTTCTGACGTAGTTATTTACGCTTGGGCATATTATTATTTCGATGACTAAAAATTGAACAATTTGAACGTGTAAATTGTTGTGTATACACCGCGAAAGCAAGCGATTATAAAACACACATTAATAATAATAATGATTTATGGTCCAATGTGGTTTCGTCATGAATGACGGCCGCAGTACTTTTAAAAACAACAAATCGTCGGTAATTGACCCGTTTGGTGAAGAGTCGTGAAAAAAAATATATAGGGAGAAAACCACGTGCACTTCATGTACGCATACACACATAATGTCGGGGTAGGTTTAATGGCCCACATCCCAGGAGGACAAACTGCTGCACGAGCGCAACGACCACTCGAACACGCTCTCTTTTCTTCGGCTCGAGCTTTTTCTTTTTATTGTTCATGATTAATTCTATTTTTTTTTCACTTGTAATAATTGGCACCCGCTTCGTGCCCCTCTTCGTTCCCCCCTATTCAACCTCCTTCATATCTATATCATAGAAAGAGCCCCCAAACGTCCAATTATTGCTAAAATACCGCAATTTATTCAAGTTTTACCAACGTGGTGGCATTATGTTGCAGAGATGAATTGAGTACGTAGGTGCACATTATATTCTTAACAAATATATGAAAAAATATACTTAACCACATGAAATGTGAACAATATGCATATAAAGCAAACTACACACGTACATATATTATATTATTCTCACAACACGTATATACGTGCGTGTATATAAGGGTTGACGACGGGGTGTCCCATAGATCGAGAACACTTTTAGTTTTGTTTTTTGTATAAAAGAAAAATATTGTTTATCATTTTTATTGGTATATTTTTATTCGCTTTTTGGTCTACAACAAAACATATTATATTGTTTTACAAAAGGTGAGTAGTACGTAAACATGGAGAGAGAATTAATTAAATAATATGTTTATATTCATTATCGTTTTTCAAAATTGACAAGAGTTAATTTCTTTCACTAAAACTACAGATTTATCGAGTATTTTATCATGTCGAATCGTCTATACTCATTAATTCCAAATATAATTAATTAAGACGTACCTTATTCAAATTTAGATATAGTTGTTAAGATGAAAAAAAAAATACTACGTAGATATGCGCAGCTAAAAATATATGCTTAATGGTTTATTTTATTAGCTATCATATTATTAATTAAATATATTATGTTATTTCTATATATGTATAACATATTAAAACTATGTACAATTTTTTTTTTTGCAATGTGCACTGCAAAGAGCCCGTAATAAGTCGACATTTTGTCACATTAATATTTATGACAATATAACATTGTCATATTATTCAGATATATAATGCAATGCAATACAATGCAAAAATAAAATAATATTACCTATAGGTAAACAGGTAAATAGGTAATTTATCTAAAGAACCCACGAGGTTAGCGAATTTTTCTGTACAGCTGTTTTACAAGACTACTTGAAAACGCACAATATTAAATATAATATTATGTACCTATTATATGTAACTGTGCATTATATATTATGATGCTCATCATCAAGACGGTTGTTGCGATCGCACAACGCTGTACAATAATGGTCGGAAGGAAAGAAAAAACTTATGTACAATACCTATAATACTTACAAGTAATACACATATACATTATGCGTATACACACATAACAACACGATGGAATAATAATATAATGATAGCTGCGCCGAGGACCCGTACAAGTGGCACTCGACAAAAATGTAATGTACATTCATCGGCGAGTGCAGCGCTTACAAGAGACCGGATGATCGAGGCACATACGTTTACGTGTATAGACGGTACTATAGATCTGAGCCGGCAAACAACAGAGCAAAAGATTCCTTTTCTATCGTTTTTTCTACTTTCGTATTAAAAAGTAATTCCGCAATATCTGCCCCACGTATACATTGCGCAGCACAGAGGCAAAAGATTTATATATATTTATATACATTGTGTTTGGGATTGAGTGCGACGGTCCGTGAAAACTGGTAACAAAAGTGTACATGTGCGTGCGTGTTTTGGATAGGGATGAAAAGGAGAAAACATATTTTACGTTTTATTATTATTATTATTATATTCGTCTTTTTTTCTGTCCAAGAGAAGTATCTTTTTCTATACAGAACAGGAGAGAGGGCGTTTTATTGACTGAATCGATTTGCCTATATATATTATAGTCGACCCTCTGATGAAAATAATAATACCCGTTTCGGAATTGTAACGTCGAAGGTATCTGCGTTATTACAATATTATATCCAAGCGCCGTGTATATATAACAAATAAAATATAATATATGTAGATATGTATGAAATGAATCAGTCTTTTTTTTTTAATATTTAAAACATTAATTTCACGATACATTGAATTATATTTTTACATTTTATGATTCGCGTAAATTTTCATAAGCATTGATTTCATTTGAGATTTTTTAAACATTTAAAAATCACAATGCGTTTCCGAATACAACAGGATACCGTGCAGCAATGATATATAGATTTGAGGTAAATAAATAACCATTAATTCAGCTCGGCGCACTAGTATAGATTTTTAAAATTGAATTAAATTCTTAATTATCTTCATGATCGCGGGCAAACTATTTCAGTTATTTTTGTTTCAATTTAAATCAGTAAAATAAACGATTTTCAGATTTAAACAAATATTATTTCTATAATTAATATCAATTGATTAGCAATAAAAGTTGAATCGGAATATTGAAATCAACTGAAATAAATATGTATCAAAAATCTTCATCGTATATAATATAATTTACCCAATTTCCTTACATATTAATAATCAGATAAATTAATTTATACTTAATACATATATCTAAGTAGGTACATCTTATATCGATTATCGAGAACTACGGAAAAAATATAATTTATTATTTATGTTAAGTCCATAAAATACAATACTGAAACGGTATCAGATTTTTTGATTTTTCCGTAATAATTTTGTTGTAAAAACTATTGCAATGGTACTAAAATGTTATATTCATATCGTAAAATAACAGCCAATATTATTATTATTATTACTCACGCTCGGTATGTTGTCGTTGCTACACACCCCTTCGGACAGCAACCGGTCCCTGATCTCCCAAGCGAAGATGGACGGACACTCTCGCTTGTAGTCGGCGATCTTGTTCACTACGCCATTGGTGGCAACTCGCGGCTTCGAGCCGCCAATAGCACGCGGCTTAATTGAACCGGTTTCGTAATACCTGCGGCGACAAACCAGATATTTTATGAAGTACAGCTTTATAGCACTAAATGGTAAATACACGTTCTGTATTGTAGATGACAATATGATGTATTATATATTTAGGTAATTATCTCATCATTGACGAGGCGGAGGTGTCGAAGTAATCATAAATATTAAACACTTACAACAGAATGCCAAAGATCAACATTTAACATTCACCCATCATCATATACATTTCCCAATGTCTTAAAAATTTAGATACTGTATTTAAGCTATAGGTATATACAATTATGTAATTATACTAATTTATAAAAATTCTCAGGTAGTATGAACCAATTCAGATATAATTAATTTTTTGTATATATAATAGGTATACATATTAATGTGTATTACATATGAGTATATAACATAAAACAAACTATTTAGGTATATACCTAATTAAGAGAAAGCTACAGCATTCAAAACAAATTGTTTCTGTCTTGCAAGCATACGGCATACTAAATTTGTGTTGAGTAGTTCTAATAAATTATTTTTAGTATAGGCTTTAATAAATGAAGTGATTTAATCTTTTACTAAAAGGTAAAAATATTATCTATACGTCTTCTCGTGGGTTTTCTATAGTATTTAGTTTTAAAGCCATTTATGAATAAACCTATATAAAATATTACAATATAAAAATCCTTATGACTTGAGGGAAAGTAAAAATTTAGTTTTAATCCTTATAGTTTGATAATAAACCAATTCACTTTATTATTATAACTTACTATAGGTACACAGTGCCGGCCCGAGTTATTATGGCGCTTCGGGCAAATTTTTAAATGGCACCCTTAAAAATATAGTTTAAATAACATTTTTATTGTTTTAGACAATTTATTATTGTAGATGATTATATTATTATTACACACTATTATTAATGCAGTTAATTCTTTCAGTGTATCTATTATTTATGAGATTTTATTTTTAACCACATTAATATAATCTATTCGACATTCTCATTGAGTCCTCACATAATGGCTTAACAGTTAAAGATTTAATGTATTATTTAAGATATAACAACAACCTATACAGATGCAGAGAACAACACGTATATTCGTTGAATCGCTCCTAAGAAATTTTTTGACTCAATAGATTAAGAAACACTATCTTCAATTACTAAGTTCAGTAAATGACAACTACATGACATAAAAAATAACTCGAGAATTGGCTCAAAACATTCTTGTTTGTACGCCTTTATTTTTACTCTTCATATTAATTCCGTTGTTATATCCCTGACATCTACTGTTACTTAATTCTAGTTTACAATTATACATTAATATAATATAGTCTCATAAATTCCTTCACCAGACGAGTCATTTATTAGTTCAAACATAATAAAATGTTCTTTAATGCACATTTCTTATCTATATCAAAAAACTTTAAAGTCGAAGAAAGTTGTTCAACGTGACTATAATGTCCTGATGAGTGCAATTCAACATAATACTATGATATTTAGCTTTTTGAACTCGATCTAGAAAATTGTTTTGGTAAGTTTCCAATTATACAAATAATTTCATAATGAAAATCCATTTCATGATATATAATACTACGAATGTGTACATTTATACCTAACCATCGGCGTCAGATAAATATTGGTACGGCGGTATAGTGATGATGATTATAAGTCATTGTTCCCCAAACCTCCAAAGTTTTAGTCACGGTGAGTGGTAATATTATTTTAATGTATATTATTATATTAATATATTTATATTAGTTCATTGTTTCGTTAACTAAAAAAATATGTATAAGTTTTTACAATTTTTTGAACACCTTCAAATGCGTCTCTGGCGCCGCTATTCTAGAGGCACCCCGGGCAATCGCTCGGTTCGCCCGTATCTTGGGCCGGCACTCTACTCGTATAGGTAGGTACATAATATAATTTCAACTAATGAGTATAATAATAGGTACAATTTTTCTATGATGTACGTTTCAAAGACTAGTCGACACGTACGATGTGTGTTGTTTTATCAAACTTATTATTTAAAATATTTAGTTTTAATGATAATACTTTGTATATATAATATTTATTTATATATAAACAATATATAACAGATTTAAAAATACTATAGTGTTGATGTATTAATGATTAAATAAAAGTTAGAAAAATTACAAACAAATTATACAGTAGACAAATTAAAAGATTAGAAAATATGTATAAAACCATTTAAAAGATATATAGTACCTAAGTGATAAATAAAATTAATTGGTAAATTCGTTTCTCCAAGCTTAAGGAGAAAATCATTGACTACGTAAATTTTAGGTGTACAAAATTCACGTCTTTCTTTCCGATTAATTAATATGACTTTATTTTTTACTTTTTAGCGCCCTAATAATATAGAACAGTATAGAACACCCAACATATACCTTTTAATATCGGGAGTTGAATTTTTATAATTAAAACTTTAATACACTCATCGCCATGTGCTTATTATTATATAAATTAATTGATATTTAGCACTCACCTGCCGAGTATTTTGGACACGCATCCGTTTGAAACCTGCAGAATGCGGGATATGTCACACGGTCTGGCGCCTGAGTGCGCAAGCTCGACGATTTTCTGTCGCGTAGAATCCGGTAACGGACGACCATTAACATACACTCCACCCAGCTGGTTGATACCACTATGACCGGCCGCCGAACAACCGAACAGAGCCGCCGAGCTCTGGACCATCGCCGCGGCCGCCGCCGTCATGTTGCAGTGGTCTGAATCATCTGAAAAAAAAAAAACAATGATAATTATTATATTCACTGCGTTAGAATGATTTATAATATTTAAAAAGGACATTTTCATAGGATATAAATAGGTGCAGCGTGTTTATGATTTATGGGCGTAGGCCGTAGATCGATGAACATGCAATAATTGGGGTTGAAGAAAAATTTAGACACGAATTTCTGATCGCTCTGTATACTTATTGTAACTATATAATAAAACATCGACAGTAAATATATAATCGTGGTATTCTATAATATGCAGAATATTTTAAACAGAATTATCAACGAAAATGGCTCTAAGGGTGAGTGAGCGAGAGAGAAGACCACACACGCAAAACATAACATAACGTCATCCCCTCCGGTGCGTGCTTATCCGACCGTGGCGACGAAAATATTACGCGTGTATTATATTATATGTATAATAATAATATATAATATAATATTATGTGTATATAAATATATAATATGCGGGTCGTGGGTATTTTCTGATACGGTAGCGGTTTTTATTGTTCGGAGAGAAGTGGGGAAGCAAATTGGATCTGTCACTCAAGTAAAGAGGAACGGCGGAAAAAATACATACACACTCTCCGCACCCAGTGACAGCACCGACTGCAAGCATTCCCACACACTATCGTAAACTCACCGCGGGGATATTAATTAGTATTATATATAAGTATGAGTATGTGTTTGCGTTTATAGTGAGAGGAGAGATTTAAGTTTCATTGTTCCCGTTTAAATTCATCTGAAATTGTAAAATTCTAATTCTACAGCTAGGGTTGTATTTTGCCTGAAATATATTTTATGTTCTATAATAATTAATCTACTTGCGAACAATTTTAAATAGTTTAAAAGTTGCTTCATTCTGATCGTTTCGCTGTACATTATTTTTTCTCTATAACATTGAAAATTATATTTTGTTTACTACGAATAATATCAACGGCCGTGATCAAAGCAGTGCGTCGCTCATGAAAGCGTTCGTTTTAAGGTGAATACAGGTATAGCGGACGAGGTAGATTGTTGTTAATCGAATCCACGCTTGTAATATAGGGACGTCTATATAAATCAGACGGATAAATATATAATATGCACTTTGGACCGTAGTAATAATAATCACAATAATACGATTATTAAATACCCGTTTTTTAAATTATTATTACTCGCTGAAACGTGTAAAATATATTCCCAACAGAATACATATATTATTATAATTACATTTAGTTGCCGCCGACGTTTGGGCGCTGACCAAACAAAACAGGTTTCCGTCTCGAGACGGATCTTCGAGCGGCGAGTCGATCTTAAACAAGTAAACAACGCACGTTTCTTAATCATTTGATGTGTACCTACGTATACCTCCTACTATATTTAAATAGTAGGTATCTATATTATATTATATCGTTATACGTTCGATCCATCAAAATCAAAGTACTACACAGTAGGTACATTATATCTAGATGTACTCACACGTCAAAAATTCCCACTGCGAACGCATTGCACTTATTCGTATAAATAATAAAATTATTCTAATCTGTAAAAATATATACATTGAATATAAAAAATAGAAATAAGTTTCATCGGTAGATAGTAAATCGCTGGTCACTAGAATCTTATGGGACCACCAATAGCGTTTCGGACCGAAACACTAATATAGCGGCAGAGAATATTATATTTTCTCATAGAGACGACGATGAAAACATATAAACACGTATTACATAATGTATAATATTGTATCAGTTAGTCTATAATAAGTATAATATAATATTGTTGTAACGGTCGCAGAGGGTGCAAAAATGTGTATACATGAAAACATTGTGAGGGTCCGAAAATCGTCTTAAAGGATTGTGTACACCGCGGGGAAGAGTGGCGATATAGCTCAGTTGAAGAGGTTTTTTCCACGATGGGTGCCCGCCAGCATCGGTGTACCTATACATAAATCGTATTTACGCGTGTGCGCTTTTGTCACTTGTTACGCGCGATCGTTGTTGGCAACACACAGCGGACCAAATGCACCCTTTTCCGCGCAACAAAGTAATAATATACAATAATAAACATTCGATGTGTTTGGTGTTTTTCTTACAAACATATATCCGTATGTGTAGGCTGTTTACACGCCCAAACTCATTTCGAAAACGGTTTTTATTGCTTTTGAATTTAATTTAAACACTACACACACACACACACACACACACTGTATTGCGACGTCTCTCTCTTGTTTTCTCGAGTGTTGCGAATTATTGGCTGTCGACGACGAGTTAACAAGAACGGTAGCGTATGTCGCGTCATCGCTTTGAGAGCCACTCGAACCGCAGCGGGTGAAAGTTCCTATTACGTAGAAATCCTATTACGGCATATATAGTCGCGACGGACTTATAATAAATCGATAAATAATAATATTTATGAGTCGAGTGGTTGTACGCAGTTCTACGTATGCATACGTATATTATATTGTATTCGCCTATATAGTGCGTTGCGTTAGGTTAATCGATAATATAATAAATTATACATTTTGTACAGAACAAAGAGGGTGAAAACAAAATATCGTATTTAACTTATTATTATATAATATTTTAATTCGTATTATACTGGAATTATAATAATATTATACGTAGGTATTTATACGCGATTAATATTATATTATTTAAGTTAAGGTTTCCGTTGTTTGTTTTTGCAGGATATTAACTATTGAATATTTTCCGTAGATTTTACGCATGCATAAATTTATAGCATATATTATCATCTTAGAAATTCGACTTTCCTGCATGATTTTAAAATTGCATAATATCATGATATTAAAATCTAAATTAGTACAAAGATTCGCATTTACGTCGTTCCCGCAGTAAGTTAAATTTATATAATTATTGTATAATATTAATTAATTAATTTTTTTTCATTCGATTCAGTGGAAAATTTTTCGATAGAATCTTTTTTGCACGTTACTTGACCACATTGAAATGTTAGGTATTCTTATACAATTGAATGGAAAAAAAAGAATAAACATTTTTTCGCGGGCCACTTTATAGTTCAGTATACAATAGTGGTTTTATATTATGTATTCAAAAACGACGTACAAAGTAGGGTCGGAATAATATTTTTTATACCCGCCACCAGGGTGGCATATATTCGTTTTCGCCACTATTGTCCACGCGCGCCCCAAATCCCAATATAATATAGTGTATGCATATAGGTATAGGTATATGTATAATATAAGTATCAATTCCAAAACTGTCGTCTTAAGCGGTTTTTGTATTTTGAAAACCCGTGAGTGGAATTTAATGTACATAATATATATATATATATATATATTATACTTGTATAGTTTACATATATTTATATTTTCCAATGATAATACACGCACAAAAGACGTTTCAATATCGTTTTACGAGTGTCGTATCATATAATACATACGTAGGTACGAATCCACATATTAGGTATATGTATATGTAGCCATGTATATAGGTATCTAAGCCATCCTGGGATCATTGAAAGCCATCATCATCACCAATATTCATGTATATCTATACTATACGTATAATATATGTATAATATAACCACATTATATTTTTGAGATATTTTGTGCCAGTTCGTAAAGTATTACTACTGCATATTTTGCAATAAAATGCATAAAAACCGGGTTTTATTTCAAAAGTATTAAATTTGTTGAGTTCAATAGGTTAGGCAATATCAAACTACTCTGTATATATTTTTACATGTGATTCTTAAAACATGATAATATTAAAATCACTATATCCACAGGAATTTTTATATTATTTATTTTAAGAAGCTGTTGTTCATAATAGTATTATAGATGACTTTACAGTTAGAATATGTTTAACTGACTTCATACTTTTTTCACCGTGAAAACAGTTTCTGTTGTTTTTAACTTTATTTTCATTTATACAGGAAAATTTTGTTGAAACATTTAATACAATATATCATTATATTACATAAATAAAATCTCAAAACCACATAATATGATATAAGGGAGAGTCACGATCGTTACATATGTGTGTGGAAAAAGCGCATACATTGTATAATACACATTACGTGAACTGTTTCAAGGGGAGGCGGAAAACTTGAGTGCGTGCGTGTATACCGTTCGGCCGTTTCGGCTCTATGCCAGCCCGCGGCGGGAAAACGTTTTTCCGGCGGCACGTCCGGCACCCCTCGTCGTAGCCTCTGATCCAGCTGAGAACGCATAATACACCGGCGGCGGCGACCGGAAGCGTACCGAGTCGCGCTGGATACGTCACCACGCGTTACTCCGCTCGGTTCGTCGCCAAGGCAACGTGCGCGAAATAAAATGTATATATTTGTATATTATATCTATATATATCTGCGCATTATACTGTGCGCACGCGCGCTTTACCGTAAATTTAACGACCCAACACCTCCGCCGAGGACGCGCGTTTTTATCTTGTCACCATGCCGGTAGCGGTCATGACGGAGTTTACATAAAAACATAAATATAAAATTAAATCGCTAATAAGTTATTAATAATAACTAATGTTAGCGGCAGCAACAGTAATATAAAAAACTTTGATTAAAAGAAGTTGGTAAATAATTAATTATAAAAAAAATTGCATATAGGTACATATCATAATATATTTATTTTATGCATATTAATTATATTTGTAATAAATAATAGGATCATACCTTTTTAAAATGTGTTATAGGTTGTTATTAATTTCTCTACATTTTTTTCTCAGTAATATGAATAGGCAAATGGAAACAGGCAAGCGATGGAAACATTTGCTTTCACAAGGATTAACTTTATTAAGGTTTCTCATTTTTTTACGTCTTTCTCAAAAATGTTTTTTATTATACCAAGAATTCGTTTTAGTAAAATTACTGCAACAATTTTTTTTCATTTCATTTAAATGTACTGTCTTGTCAATGCTATTTTAATTAAATTGCTTGGTCTTTGTAATTTTTTTATTTTCTATGGTATAAGAAATAGCATTTGTATATACATTTTTTATTTTTCATTTATCAGAACTATTTTCTAATATTAATATTACAATCATTTTTATATTGAGATAAAAACTATTTATTATTATTTGGCAAAATGTTATTAGAATAGATGAAATTATAAAATATTATAATTTATGAAATAAAATCACATAAATCTATAACTATATATTAAAGATATAGGTAGATATAAATTGAAGGTGTATGTATAGTTTATGAATCGAATATAAAAATTTAAATATTTTACAACAGATTTTTGACTGAAGGTAGTGGCGATTCGTGAAAAATATAATTATATTTATTCTGAACTGATGCACTTTACTAATGTACACTAGTACCTATACGTTAATATTTTTATACTTTTGACCAGTGTTTCTTAAACTTTTTAATCCATGGAACTCTTTTTAATGTACACTTTTATCGTAGAATCACTATTTTTTTTTAGATTTTTAGATTTTTCAGAAATATTTATAATAACAATTATAATTATTTTATATAAAAATTATACTATACCATATTATGCATTATTATTTAATACACAAACATTTTTTTTTCTACCCACTGACCGATACTTATCTTAAGTTAGATATTTCAAAATAATTTTGTAAAAGTTTTGAAAAAATTACTTTAACTTCAAGGAACCTTAAAGTGATTACTACGAGTTCTATGAAACCCAATTTAAGAAACTCTGCTTTAGACAATCTTTCAATGTAAGTATATATTATAAAGTAATTTTTAGCAACCATATATGTAGATATAGAAAGTAAAATTTATAGTTGCAGACTTAGCAGCTGAGATTATAATAATACTGTAATCTGACAATTTGCAGTACGATACCGCAGATAGCTTGGTTATAAAAGGAATTGTTGGAAGCATTGACAAGTTGAGATTATAGATGAGTATACGATCAGCCAGACTTTTTAAAGTTTAGGAAAATGTAACATGAAAACATCAGTGGTACTTGTGCATATAATCTTTTTCAGCCAACATTAAATTGTTTTTAGAAAGTTTTTTGCCAGTCAGCAGTATAGGTACGACAGGGTAAGAAAATGGGTTGGGTTTAACTCTTATGCTTCGTCATTAAGTCGTAACTTGTAAATAATCATATACACGACGAGAGGAAAGTGTATTGAGCAATACATTGCAACGATTACAAATGGTTCAGAAAATGTGTGCGCGCGTGGTTGGGTCGTGCTGAAGCCGAAAAATACATCTATTGTGTTAAGGTTAACCCTTCACGGGATAAACAAAAAAAAAAAAAAAATCGAGAACAAATCGACATGTATGGTTCCGGCATAGGATCAATGCTGTGCGTGGTTATATATTTATAAAGACTGAAAACGCGGTGCGGTGGTTATGCCATCATTGTTCTGCAGGTGTGATAATCGGAGATGGAAAAATCTGCGCTGCAAGCCCCTCCGAAAGCCTCTTATATTATTATACGCCTACGCGCGCGCCATACACACCTGTCTGTGGGGAATCCTACAAGCGATAGATGTTTATAGGGGGAACAGATTACCCGTGATCGATTAAATTTCCAAAAATGCCTTGACCTATATATATATATATAATATGTATGTGTACAAAATGCACGCGTTATTGAAGCTGAGCTACATGGTGGATATAATAGTTACTTCCGTCCTTTGGGTTGTTTTCAGCGACACTATATTTAAGTCAATCGAAGTGCGAACCCATACTGTGCGTGTGTGGTCTATATATCATATTGTTCTTTTGTTGTGAGTGGTGGTGATTTATATATGTTTTTAGTTCAATTTTGTAGTTTTACATTTTTGAAGATACGTTTGACGTTTTCACGTAGGTGCATATCTTTAAGTGTATATATAATATTGTACCACAGTTGACAGGTAAATATAATATAATCTATAAGGTTCAACAAAAGTATTGACTACCTATCACAATAACAAGAAAAATATTGTATAGAATCATCATTACAATAGGAAATAGCCTGCAGGAAACACAGAAAATAAGTCTTTAGAACCTAATTTTATATTCTTACCAGTCTTTAAAAAATGTATACATATATAATTTATCAAATGTCAATACGGCAAATATGTGAATAGAATATTTATATTTTGATATTATACTATAATATACGTACTATATATAGTATATATTATGCTGTCAAAAGTTAACATTTAAAAATTGACAGTTAATATAAAAACAAAAACTTATTTTGGTTTTATATTAAATTTTTTATCAAACTAAAAACAGATTTTATTTTTAAATTTGGAGTTATCTATTATCATCTGTGTAGCTTAATCAAAACGACCGAATGCACGACATGGGGCAATTTTTCAATTTCGACGAGAATTATGCGTCCACCGTTCTGGAGTCGAATGACAAACGATGTTCTATATATAGTATAATATTTTAGTCACGACAAGGGATCCGTTTCAATGTCGCAGCACTGGTTGAAGAACGAGTGGTGGCAGTGGTGACGGTTTATGTCGGAGAAACCGGACTGCAGGGCGGCGTGTTTGTATACACTTAGACAGAGATATAGACGCGCGTAGACGAAGACGCACTGCTTTTACATGTTTTTTGTACGTATGTATAAGCACGCGGAAGGTTATTAAGATATTTTCATTTTATAATTCAATACTTTTTTTTTTACCTACAGTAATAAGTATAACATGTACCTATGTAGGTATGTTTGTATATGTATATTTATAATACTCATACCTACATAAATGTAAGGCGGGAGCGGTAAAAGAAAAAAAATAACGCTGAAACACGATACCTAAATGAGTCCCAACAAATATCTCATAATATTATACAACCACACACGGCCCGGTCCCTTTCGTGTACTCAGTGTCACATGTCAACTGATTAAAACTGGTTTGTATTCCTCCTTTTTCCCCTTCTTTATCAAATCTCATCATTAAAAGCGTCACTCCGTGTAGAATCTATCTGTTGCAGGTATTATACAGCAAAAAAAAAAAAAAAGACGACGATAGTTGATGGATAAAAAAAAAAAAATAAACAACGTCGATTTAAAGATTTTGTAAAAATACAGCGATCGAAAATCGTTTTGAAATGCTTGATGTCCATTAATCATGCCGCAAAGATCTGTTGGACGATTTTATGTTATTTTATTTTATGTGCCTCCATCAGTGCGTTGACGTGTCGGCGAGACATAATCAACCGGAATAGTTGGCAATGGTATTATCATATTATGTGATATGTGATTTATATATGTAAAGTATTTTGAATAAAAATGAGAAATAATTGTGCTTACAATATATTATGGTTTTATTATAATAAAATATTTCCTATGGATGACAAACACTAATTAAAATACCTACATAAATCTAGTAATTAAAAACAAAGTGTGTGATACAGGTGGACAGTAAAAAAATTAAGATTAGAGAACGATTATGTGTTAAATGTTATATTTTTAAAACAAATCAAATATCTAGATGTATAGTATTTGCAATTAAATATTTGATTTTTAACATTAAACAGCAGTTATTGTTATTCGAATCAGTAAATTATTAGAGTTTCGAGAATCCTTAATTTAAATTTATATTATTTTAGAAGACACCAGCTGCAAAATATAAGCAGTAAAATTATAATTTAAAAGTTGTAAATCTCGTTCCTTTTAAATGCATAATATTATCGAAACTTAACAACGATCGAAAGTTTAGTTAAGTTAAATTTCCATAAGTTATAAGAATATTGAAAATGTCAGCCGACTATAGAAATCCAACTAGATGTAATAATATATTAAATTATATCTATATTTTGTACATATTTTTTACTTTAACTATAATATTATCTTCAACTGTTTTATTTTTAATAATTAAAAAATTGTGTAACATTATTAATATCTTACCTTTGTGAGGCATTTTCCAGAATGGTTCGTTTTCTCTGCAAGGGAAAGGCCCGAGCCCCCCCACCCCGGCTCCAAGCAACGTCTTGACGGACCCCCACGTCCCTCCTCCGTAAAGACCCAACACCTGTAATATAAATAACAATTAATATCAAACTTTTAATTCATAAATAAAATAGAAGTCATACTTGTTTAAAAATGTGAATTAATATTTTTTTATTAAAACATAAAAAGAATATATTTTACACGCACACTTTCATACATATTTTGTTTTTCTCCCCTAAATGAATGACTCATATACAGGAGTTCCCATTAAAATACCATAAGATGACGCGTTAGAAGACTTAAATCGCGTATCCGATCTGCGAATAGCGAAGGGTCCATTTTACATTGGCCCAAATAACCTACGCTGCTAATATAATGTAAGTGCACGTTTACACGCGACAAAACACCGCGACATATATAGACACGGACAAACAACGAAGGGGACCACACGCATATTATGGAAGTCATTTATCGGAAATGGAAAGCTACTTTAAACGAAACGCGCGTTCATCGGACCATTTCAATTTGTAGAATAAATCACAACAGCTGTCTACAGGGACCACGCTAGCTTAATATTGTTGAATTGGGGGAAATCGTCGATTGATGAAAGGTAGACAACTAGTTAGCGCCACCTCGATAGCATATTATAAAGGTATACATGTATATATATATATATATATGATATCAACAATAATAATGTATACTACGAGATTCGGAGAAACGGATAATAATACTTTGAGTTTATTTTATTCAACCCTCTAAATACAATGAAGCTGTCGTCTGCGGTCGATCGCCTATTGTGCGAGCGGGTTTATTTACGTTGAAATTTTATATTGGCAAGTGTCAAAAAAAAAAGTATAAATAAAAATAAACTGCATTTGAACTATTAAAAGGTTAAAATGACAAAAATTATATGAAAAGAATTTCGTTTCGACTCTCTGTATACGGATTATGGATGGATAATAATATTATTATTATTTTGTTCATATGACAATTTACAGGTATTGATATATCTACAGGTAAAGCCATACCTTTACTAGGTAGTAGTCGATGTCAGTTAAGATAGTTGTTGATGTATTTTGTTAAAACGTATGCCATTTGGAGTACTTGTTTACTTTGAACAATATACAGTTCATAAAATGCGAACAAAAGCCAAAAAGAGTATAATCGTTTGAGTTCCAAGATAACCAGAGACGAAAATATTCTGTTTAATAAAACCAATAGCACTTATATTCTCAGTCTAACAGCACTAGAATAATGATAATGATAAAATATAACTTCCTTATTCGTCCTGTTACTATTATATTATAGTTGTATATTTCATAATAACAAAATAATATAAATTATAATAATGGCTATTACATTATTACCTAAAGAATTTAAAAATATCCCAATCGTCTAATATAATAATATAACGTACAATACGGTATACGTACTTAAAAAAAAAAGTTGCAGGTTATTACTCATTTTCTCGATTAATTTAGTAAATTGCAGCTATGCGCATAAAATGTATACTTTTTTTGCCATACTTGTAATCAGAAACTCAACCGAATTCATCTTTGAACGCGATGTATAATGATCATAATATAAAACCTATAGGTACCGTTAGTACTACTATAATATTGTATGTACCTATTATGTACAAAGCGGCGTCAAAACGTATGTGTGCACGTACACGCGACGGCAAAGCAAGTGGGCACTTGACTTGGCCCTCTATGTATAATATAATACACAAGTTTGTATATAGGTAAATTTGTATACATGTATTTTATTGTTAGTTCAAAACCGTCGCTCGGAGATCGTTTAAATGCGCGTTGCAAACGTTATAGCAAAAAATAAAAACCATATTTTATTTTATTTTTTTTTTTGATCGGTCACAGATTTTACCACTATCCCCACCATAAACTATATGTTTATATAAGAACGTCGCACGTATTATAATAATATTATATATAATCGAATACGGTTATACACATTATATAGGCACGCGAGCGTGACGGTGGAGGACAAATTCTCATTAGCGACTTCAAAAGAAAACGACTTACACGACAGGATTTGCGTTGCGTATGCGCGCGTATATTATTGTATAATACCATGTATACTATATATAATATATATACACACACACTTGAACTACCGCCGACGTCGGTTTTTCGGATTGGGCGGTGGGTGGAACGATGAAAAAATATAATTGCACTGTGCCGCAATAATGTATTCGTTAAGGGGGTATTTTTTCATTTCATTTTTACTATCCCCCGCAAAAAAAAAAAAAAAACGAAAATATGCCGCAAAGGAAACGCGCGTTATAATCCCTTTGAACTGTGTTATTTTTTTGTACGCGATTTACGCACTAATTACCCGCAACCGCGGTTTTGAATCGTGTTTTGATTACGACCGACACGCGACTTCACTGTGAATAACGATTTGCAGGCTGCTGAGTATTATGTTTATATAATATAATATATATGATGTATGTATAAGAGAGCCAGTAGATAGAGTGAGGGACGAGGGTGCAGCACATACGAATGGACTTCTAAAAGTCTGTCAGAGCCTTTATATTTACCAGTTTAGGGTGTATAACATAATATAATGTACCTACCTATATATTATTGTCAGTGTTTTGAATACAATTGTTTGTCATATTAAATTAAATAATAGATTTATGTATAGTAGGTTTACATTATACCTACATTTGTTATTAAGTGTATCCGGTTGGTGAATCAAAGTTGTTTTTGAATCAGTTTTAGAAAATTAACATAGTAATTACTGTAAAGTACACGTCTTTTACCAACAAAATATATAATATATAAATAATACATTGGAAATTTTTCTTACTAATACATTCATTAATTGTATTATATGTATACCTATAAGTAAATATTGATATGCTAAATTAATTGTATTTCTTAAAAATTTTAATTTAAAAATGTTGTATTTTATTAAGACCATATCGTTGAAATTAATATAATTGAATAATGTGAACATTGATTTATAGGTACATAGTACATATACTAACAAACTACTCAACAAATTAACATTAGTACATTATTTTTCATCATCAAACATTTATAAATAATGTCATATTTTAATGATTAAAACTAAGAAATAATAAACAAAAATAATTAAAACCGTATATACTATTATAATATATTAATAATTGATAAATAATAATCTTTATAGTTTAATTTTTAAGATATTATTATATATTATGAAAATATTACTTTTGGAGCAGCTTCCAGTTGAGTGAAATGTTTTTCTGGCATTTTCTGGTTTTAGCTTCAACAAAAATAAAAAATAAAATTTGCACGTGAGTTAATTGTTGATAATGAATTTCGATATATTACATCAAAACATCATTATGGTAGTTGATAAGAAAATAATTTTCTATAAGTTTTTCAACGAAACGGTGTTTTTTGATAAACGGAATTGCATTGTATGAGTTTTATTCGTTGTGCATACTCACTGCTTAATATTTTCTCTTTAATAGTAAATGTATTCAAATTCTTATATTTTGAATTTAATGGTTACTTATAAAGATCAAATTTTTAAATTCTTAGATTATTTTTATCTTTTAAGAAGTATGCATATTAACAATATCAATTTTTTTTCAAATGAGAACAACCCTTTTTACCGTGAATAATGATGTATTTTTTTTAAATAATGGCGTATATTTAATTTAGATATAATTTTGATTTAGATACCTACATAAACATTTTCAAAAAAAAATGATCTGCTTAACAATTAGCAGTAAAAAGGTTCTTTCCATTTAAAAAAAAAAATCATTTGGATTGTCACTGAATACTTATTAAAAAGTGAAATATCTGGTACTTCAAAATATGGTATGTATTTATTTATATTTCAAATATGAATTAAATTCATTACTAAAGAAAACAATGGTGGATAGCATGCTTAGTGAATCATCCTGTATGTGCTTTATGGGTTGTCGGGAAACCGCCATAACAATTATTATCACGATTTTCTTACCATCATTCAGAATATATTAAGTTATTATACTTATATATATTACAAACGTAACACGGTTTTATGTGCAGTGGTATAGAACTTTTGAATTATAATTTTCGATTTATTTTTAAATATTTTTCTTCACACTAAAGTTTTGTCTATGTATATATATTGGTTATGTTTTGTATAATTTTATGTATCACAGTGTACTTTGCAATTAAAATATTACATTTTTTTAGGAAAATAGAGGTCTTAGTAAATATAGGTATCTAATATAGTAAACAGTGGTAATAATAATGATAATAAAATACGCGAGTACAAATGTCGAATGTAATATACCTATACCAAGGATAAATTTAATAATTTAATAATTAACATTGATTCGCACATGATACAATTATTTTATTATAAACTATAATAATACATTTATCGTGGCTCCGCCCTCAAGCTTAAATGCCCCATCCCTCTTCGATTTGTATTGTCGCGGTACCCCGTCCACTGCCGACGGCAGATTTTTGTCAAGCACCGTGAGCTAACATAGCGTTTATGCACACACATACCCTCGTGGTCTTTTTTTATTGTTCATCTTCTTATGTGTACTTTTTTTTTCATTATTACTATTGTCCGCACGTATATATAAATATATAGCGTGGCCATGACGGTCCCCGCAGTATTTACCTACCATTGCAGTAGGGCCCACGACAATGGAACCCTGCAGCAGCAGTACCAGAGCATGGAGGCAGATGGTGTGTCGGATGGTTTTCTAATTCAGAAAACCGCTAGTGGAAAAAAAAAACGGTTCTTTTATAATAATAATATCATCGCCGCCACTACCACCGCTGCCGTCGTCGTCGTCGTAATATTATATATTTTTCCCCCCCTGCGGTGTGTGTATGTGTGTGTGTGTGTGTATCGTAAGAATAGAAAACATGCCCAGCTAATATTTATACTGAGCACACCACATAATTCGGTTAAATGTATCTATATACGTAAGTCCAATGAGGGGGCGCGAACCACGGGGAGGAGCAACCCAAAATGAAAAAAAAGACCGTTGACAGCAGTTTATATATATATAATAATTGTTAGGTATTATACAACACGGAATCAAATGACAACAACAGAACCATCTATCGATGTATGTGTGTATGTGTCTATACGTGATTAGGTTTTAATAGGCTCCCCGTACACCGTTCTTCCCCATTTTCGCACGAAACCCGGGAGCAATTATATCCCCTGTTCAAACATACTGCGTACGCGATGTTTATATATACAAGATAGTTTATTGGCTCGGGCCATATATGATACTATATATAGTCCATGAAACAACAGATCGTGGTAAATAAAATGAATGAAGTTTACATTTATATTATATAAATGTTTTTATTTTTTATTTAAGATAACATCCCTTTTGAAGTTTTACAAATGAAAAAATATCCTGTCACGTATATTATTTATATTTGTCGATAACCATTAAAAAATAAACACGCGATAACTACGCTTTTTTCCACGGAAACGTATTTGTATAGTTTATATAGTCGTTAATTATTATATTTCGAAATAATTACAGTTAAATAATTATAAAATTTCAATTAAGTGCTACAATAATTATTAATATTTTTTTTGCTATATAAACTAAAAAATAACATAAAATTCAATATGTGTGAAAATCCATTAAAATGTTAAGTTTGACAACTAATTTTAAAAGTCACAAACAATTCTAATTTAGTTTTATATAAGTAAATACCCTTATTCGGAAACTTAATAAGTGTCTAAATTTTAGTTAATTAATCAAATGTAATTAAAAATACACAGTAAAAATAATTTGAACATTTAATTTTAGTTCAATATTATAAAATGTATAACCCAACTTCGCACCTGGGAAAAAATAAAAATATGAACAAATTTAAAATGTACCTAACGCTTTATTAGTGTATTTTGGTTTTAATAGAAGCCTTCAATAGTTTTCGAGCAAATTGAAGACAGTGATCGCTTTGTGAACTAATTTGACCGAGATGGGAAATCTCACCTATAGCACATTGGATATAATTCTTGATATATTTTCAATCTAATCTCAAAATTTTTCTGATATTTCTGAGAATGATCTTAAATTTTTGTCTAAATCAAATCGGTAGAATAGTTTTTTCATACGCTACAGTTAAACAAATAATTTTGTTTGAATTTTATTTATTTAAGCAATGCCAATCCTAAATATATACACAAAAAATCAATTTTTGTGAGCCTAAACAAAATTCATGTGAAAGACATCATATAGTAATCTATGGGGATTTAAAAACGACACTAAAAATACACTCTCCTAATTATAAGGAATTTATATAGATATGCAACATTTGATTACAATTAATTAATAGTTTCCAAGTTAATATATCTTATCCTAACGTATATTAATTTATAAACATATATATATAAATAAATAGAAGATATATTTGTCGATATAACTTTTAAAATAATTATAAATATAACTTATAAGTATTGAGTGTACGAATGAAAATACAAATTTACAATTTAACCATGTTTTGATTAATTATCAACCTCAGTTTCACGAATTAATTTACACTAAAACACCAACTTTAATCGAAATAAAAATATTAATACATTGAATAAAATATATAGAGAAATTTAATTTTTCTTTTTCTTTTCTTTAAAATTTGAGCTAAAGAAACTAGGAAGTTAAGTTAATGAATTCAAAATAACTATACAAATTTGATTAAATGATTTCATACTATATTAATGATTAGTTAAGTTATATCTAATTATTTAATTATCAAGTGCAGCCTCATCATCAATGTAAAAACTATTATTCATAGATATTTAATTAACATTATTTTGGTATTAAATAAAATAAAACTATAGATATTGGGACTATTATATTTTATTCAGTTTATAGATTTAAAATCATCATTAATAATCAATCCATATAATATAATATAATACCAGTTATAATTTAACTATATAGACAATATTGATATTCTTTAAAGCTATAACCAGTTACTTAATGTGCCTAAAGAAACTATTAGATTTATCCATACGATACACTTCAATCGAAAAATGTTATTGAACTTAACTCATCAGGAATTGGAATACCAAATATTAATAAAAATAGTCTATTCCCGCATAGTTTGGTCTATAAAAATTGCAAATTAGTTAAATAATAAATATTTTAAATTAGGTACTTCATAGTAGTTATCGTATTATAACGTAATATAAAAAAATTCAATTGATTGCTAAATTAAAATTTTTAATCAGAAATACACCTATATCCACATTTTTATAAATAAGTAATGACTGTAGTCATACTTGCATAGGAATTTAAAATATAATATTAACGCGTTGTACATTTGCGCTTATAGAAGATTTCGTACAATTTGCGATAAACGATAAAAGTTAGAAACAGAAAGTTGTATAAACATTCCTCAAAAATATTACATATTGATAACAACATTAATATTAGATGGCAATTAGACTTAATTTTTAAATTGCATATTATAACTTATTAGATAGGTATTATATAATATTAAAGTAGCCAGTAGGTAACTGATAGAGTGATATGTAGTTGGTTTAAGGTTGCAGACATTATGTCTAGACTGATCAAGATAATCATTTATATGCCGACTTCTAATTATAATGGAGTGATAATGTTATATTAATATCATTAGTTTTTATTATGTAGTAATTAATATTTGGTGTAATTTGCGATAAGAAATATTTTGAAAAACAAACTACACAAATAAGCGAATATTGCCAATACTATTAAATGTATAATAGGAACATAAAAAACCACTGTTTTTAAAATATGATGTTAAGGTTAATGTAGGTGAGTATTATACTATTATCTTCTTGAAAGTTATTAATTATTATACAGATGTGCTTTTACTGTTTTCATTATTTTCATTTTTATTTATTTGATGAGTAATTACATTACAGAAACGTATTAGAAATAGTTTTAATATAAAATGTTCTACATCATTAATCTACGCGGAAAATATAAAGGTTATATAATATTGTAACAATGCGTTATACATAATACAATATTAACAATAATGCATTAACATATCATAAATATTTTATATATTTTCTTTTTAATTTTTATTAGTTAATAAATAATAATTTCTTTTGTATTTAGGTATTGTTGTTTTTTACTGTCTAATTATAATTTAATATAAAAATGATTTACAGAAAATTACAAATATTTTTACCGATAATTTATAACTATAAGAGTTGTTTATCTATTTATTTATTTTGATTTTTATTTAATTACAGAACGGTAAAATTAAATCGTGTTTTATTATATTTTGTTAAATTAATATGTAAAATCAGCGATAAAGCTGAGTGGAAAATCATCGTTGTGTATAATCGGTTTGTTGATTATTATTAGAGACGCGTCTAATGATAAACGAACGGTTAAAATAACTTATCCACGTATAAGTAAATTATTAATGTAAAATACTATTTGAGTACATTACTGTGTATAAAAAATAACAATTTTTGAATACTTTTAAAAATGTGAATTAAATTTATGGTTGGAATCATGTGCAGTGTTAAATATCATTAATTTTAAATAGTAAATAACCCAAATAAGTCATATGAGTATATTTTCGAAGTTTCCCGTATTGTATGTCCTCGACCGCGATGTTATGAATTTTGAAAAAATACTCGCGTATATGTATACGTATACGTATACGCATATAATACGTATTTGTGTACCGTCAATAGCTAAGTACTTATATTTTATTATTATTTACGAGCTTACCTATACTTAATAATAATAATAATAATAATGATAGTAATATTAATAATAATACGTGACTGCGGTGTGTTTAAAAACGTGAGATCACCACTTACCGATTAAGGTCTGTCGGGTTGGCCGGGAGCCTCTGTGCCTCAGCGCATACGACGGTGCAGCCGTTGTTGCCGTGCGCGGTTACGAATAATCCCGTCGTACCGTCGCTGTCGAACCGATCATAATACAAATAGTAATATTATGACATATCGCACTGCAGTAGTTCTTGTGATTTTCGTTTTCCGCGTGCGTTGGATCGGAAAAGTCCGACGGTCTCCGTGTCCGGCAAAATCAAAGGGGTGGAAAAAAAGCCGACGGAACTATATCACTGCGTACCTACTATATTATATTATACTTGTGACCGTTCGGTTTCGGAAAACCAGAAAAAAAAAAAAAAAAACCGAGCCCCCGGAAACACGCGACGGCGACGAATTATCGAAAACGTTTCGCGCGGCGTTTACACGACGCGAGACGATGGCTGGTGTGCGTGTGATAATATATCACACGCGTGTGCGGCGATCGCGGAGATCCTCCTCGCGGGTCGGGTGGCGCCGATAGATCGGAGGCGATCAACCGCGGATACACGCGTCGGCGAAGACCGGGCGCGCGCGCGTTAGTGTGCGTGGTTGTATTTGTGTACGGGCACGTCGCGGTCTCGGCGGCGCGCGTGTTACGGCGTTCGCGTTTTTGTCCGCCGGGCCGTGCGTGCGCGATGTGTGTACCGTTCGTGTAATACGGAGCGTGGTGAACGCGCGCGCGCTCGGAGTTCGTCCACGACTGCGTCCGTCTCGTCCGCGGTGGCGTCGGCGGCAAACTCGCGAGTCGCGACTCCGGCGGCGGCAGCGATCGCGCGCCCTACGCAGACTCCACCCCGCCGCTGATCCCCTGCCCCGTCCGTCCACCGCGAACCGGCCCGGTGGGCGGAGCGTCCTCCTATTTTCGCGGCGTCGTTGTCGTCGCCGGCAGTCGGATGCCCCGTCCCCGTCCTCCCGCCTACTAGCGCTCGCACCTCCCTTCGGCCAGCGATCGGCGGCGGCGGTGGTGGTGGTGGTTGTTGGTTTGCGCGGTGTCGGGTGCCGCCGGTGGTGGCGCGGACGAACGCGGCATCGGCGTCGTTGCGGAGGGCGAAGAAGCGAACGGTCGAGAGGGGAGAGGGCGACGTCGCGTCCCTGCTGAAGCCGAGCACCGCGCGTTTGCGGCGGTGGTCCTCGTGTGCGCCGCCGCGTTATCGCTGTCTGCAAATACATAGGTAATATTATTATAATATTATGCGATGTGTACACGCGCACGACGGCCGATACACGCGTTACATTATTATTTCCCGTTCGTAAAATAATATATTAATTTTATATGACCACACATTGTTGTATCCGGATTTGATGCGTCCGACTGTACATCTGTACCTATACACTATGATATTATTATATGATATACCTACGACTTCTGGCTGCTGCACCGTGATTCCTGTTTCCCGAGACGATACGAGTACTCCAGAGTATCCTGTGGGACTCGGCACTCGCAGGCGACGACGAATTAGTACTGCTGTATTATAGGTAGCTCTATCCCCGACGATTCTTAACAGTACAGCATCAGTTACCGCTCAGTCGGTTTAATGTAATGATAATATATTTGTTTATTTATACTGTGACTTTTCTTCTAATGGTATGAGATGATGGAATCTATACATTTTAAAAACCGAATAAATATTTTAATATACTTGCATTGATTATTACAACTAAATGCTAGTTATTTTGGTGAGATATGATATAAATTTACATGAAACAATATGTTAAAATTCGAAAGACAAACACATCAATTATTTAAGCTCGAAAGGTTAACTGTAGTCTGTATTATAGATCAACAAAAAAATATTAATTAAAATATACTATATAGATCATTGAAAATGTGTACTTTTTTAAATTAAACAAACAATTTGTTAAAATGTTAAATTATAAATTCGTCATTTTGATTTTACACACAACTACACAAGTGTCGTTATGATTATCATTTGTGCAAATCATATTATATTTCTGTACATTTATACTTTCTTTATAGTGAAAAAAAAACAGTATATCCAATAATTAAATTGTCGGTAAAATTAGTTTTTCGATTTCTTTGTTTTTCATTGTGAAATCATTATTTTTATCCACTTATTTTCGTTTATTATTAGTTATGAACATTCTTAATTTTTTGAAAGTTTTTTTTTTTGTTCTTAGTTCATTATTTTTAATTTTTTTTTATTTTTAAAAATATACTGTTTTTTTATCTATTATTAATGAGTATTAAAATACAAATAAACTCTACAAAATGCAGTGTCTCCATGAAGATATTTGTTATCACTATACATATTTATGTGAATTTTAATTTAATGTAAATGGCAATTATACAATATTGTATTCGTATATTATTATTTTTAATTGACCGACCGAAAATTAAAATTAAACCTATTATCTAGTTTAAAGTAAAATGCATTTATTGAAATATCATGTTAAAAAATAAAATAAAATAATCTACATTTTATTTGGTATTTTAGTAAATTAAAATATTTTAACTAAAAAACATATACAACATTTATATTATAAATTATTATTAAAAATCATTTTGAATTTATAAGAATTATTGTATTTTGATTGAATTTCTATTACAAAAATGCAACTTAATAGTTATAAAAAAATAGGTACATTTAAAAAATGTATATTTATTGATAATAATAAAATTATTAGTAAAATGATTAACATATAATAAATTAATACTAAGATATTTGATAAATCTCAATAAATATTTTTGACGAACATTTTTGGTATATTTGGTGTTTGACTAATACCATGACCATTTATAGATAAAAGCCAAAAGATAAAGAGTACATACTGCAATTCCATCTTAGGTATGATTACTAGATAATTATACTGTATAACATTATTGAGAAATTATTTTAATAATAAAATATAAAGAGACTCCGTTGTGAATACTGCTTTATTTTCCAAAACATAATACATACTGTATTTTTCCTAATATTTGATAACATTTTGATCGATACGATATTTTATAATACATTATATAAGCATTTCTAGTGGAGTTAGAAAAAAAGGCAGAATTATGCAATGATACCGAACATGAAATAATTTACCTATTAATTTTGAAAATTTGGCATTTACTGATTTTTCCCTAGGAGCTAGGCATATATTATTATATACCGTGTAGTATTCAAAGTAATTACTTAGCATTCAGAAAATTATTATAAAAATGTACTCAGTAGGTATTTATGTATATGTATTATATTTATAATACCAATGAACCCACCATTGTTGATTAGAAATTTTTATTAAAATGATCTTTAAAAAGTTTAGAGCTTGCCTAAGTACGCCGTGTTTTATAACATTTAGTTGTATTTATATAAGTAAATATCTACCTAATACGATTTTATATTTTAAATTGTCTTATATAATAGATTGTTTTGTTTTTACCGTTATAGTAATATAAAAAAGTTATTCTAGTATTAAATCTATCAAGGTTGATTTATTTGTATTATTTTTTATTAATCATATTTTATAGTTCTTTATATTTACTTTCTACCAAAATAATCATAACTAATATAGTTCCACGAAATAATATTTTTGGTTTTGTTCAATGTACCTACAATAGTTCTGAGTTATTTTTCAATATGATATGCACCCAACTTCAAAAAAAATACCTAATATTTAAATGGTTGAAAATTGGATTAAGTAAAAATATAAGCTTACCTAAACCTTTTGAAAAAAAAGTAAAAATAAACGGTGAACTATATTTCTTATAAATGTATAGTTTTTTAAAAATTTAAATAAGATTAAAAAGAAAAATATAAAAGGATGTTTATCGAGTAAAAATATATAAAAACAACTGTAATATATATAAGTGTAAAGCCGAAATTATAATATATATTCTATTTTAACTAAAAACTCAATATTATCGGTATATATATAAATTAAATATTTTATTGAAGATAACTTAAGCATATAAGTTATCATATTTAACTACATAATAAACGATGTGATATTAATTTATTATATTATACATATTATGGAGATAAGAATTATGATAGTATATTACATTTAAAGTTATAAATAACAATAATATTAGCAAAATAGCAAACTAAATAATTTGATTTCAGCGGATTGATGTATAGTGTACCTATACAATAATTATACAGTTAAAAGAAAACAATCCCACCCTATACATATAAGTTATAACCATGTACAGTAATTCATTAAATTGCATATTATATTATAAATGCTTATATATATATGTGTGTGTGTGTTATATTATAGTTGTTATAGCTTTATTTTATTGAAATAAATGAGTTGACGAAATGCAACACGTTTCCTAGTGACATCGAAATTCTCCTTTTGACAACGTTACCGTTAGCGTTATAGCAATAGTTATATACTATCGCATATGTGTATATAATATAAAATAATATTATTATGTTTACACATTTACGATATAATATATGTATAATAGGTTTGTATCTATATTAATATATATATATATATATATATATATATATGATATTTGATACACTCATATTAAACATGGTTCACATCACAAGAATTAACTGGAGCATACCTACATAATAATACTATTATATATATATAATATTAGGTTATGCCGATATTAAAACGATTTTTCTATGTCTTTGAACCAGATTTTTAGGGCATGAAAATAATTATGTATGCTTATAATACTATACAGTTGCAGTAGTGTGTATAGGTAAATATTGTCGGCCATCCAACGTGCGTTAAACACGGTACATTTCCGACGAACAAATTATTCGGGAACTTGTTACTTTATAAGGAACATGTATGAGGAGCTAGCATGCTATAATATATTAGTATACAATATTAATTATATTTAGGTATCATATATTTTTGTTCCTATTATATGCCTTTGCTTTCTACTTTCGCTAAATCAGATTTTAACTATCTGAAAATAAATAAAAGGTGTTTATTCTTTGTTCTCGGGTCCTCAGTATTTTATATAACTTAAACAAACATTTACTATGATAACTGATATTTTAGTAAAATTAAATGTGCTGTAAACTATCTACAACCTATAAAAAAATAAGTACCTATTCAGTATAATATTAATAAATATTATTGATTTTAAAATATACAATGTGAGTTAAGATGTGAGTTTCAGTAATATTGTACAAATCTAAAAATGCAAGTGCTCTGTATGACCATATTTAATTAAATAATTAAAGTTATAATATTATAATATAATACAATTTATAAAATATAAAATAATATAATATGCATGAAATTGTTACGTACCTCAGCTAGTTTATACATAATGATAATACTTGTGTATACACAAAACCGGATTTGATTTGTATATAAATGTATAATATTTACATCCTACTGTATATTATTAAATAATCGAATTTGACATACATGAGTAAATTTTATTCGGGTTTAAAAGTGTTTAATTGATGTTTACGTCCAGTGTCTAAACAATATTTAATAAGTATAATATACATGAACCAGGTGGTGAAAAATATTGTTTGAATACCCTTAATGTAAACACAACGGCATACTTCTAAGATATATACAACACCGATTCCACAACCCCGATATATACCACATTGAAAAACCGTTAATTCTTAGTGGGAAACAAGGGGAATTAGGTACCTTTTATAAAATACATATAATTGGCGTTTAACCGCCATTTAGACACCAAGCATTTACACAGATGTGGTGATAATAAACTTATATAATAAAATTTTATTTTTATTTTTAAAGCATTATAGATTATTCAGTTACAGGTAATAATATCTCAACAGTAGATACTAGATGATAATCAATATATAAACATATCCAGTATGATTCACAAAGCATGCTTATTTTTTCTTTTTTGGAAATTTTAAATGTATTTCAAGTACATATTTTTAAAATATTAAGTTTTTTTTATTTTTCATGGAGTATTTTTCAGTAATAAAAACTTGTATTGATAATTAAAAGCAGAATAATTTTAATTTTTTTTTTTAAATGCATATTTCAATGCTGATCAGGAAAAAAATTTTATGTTCGCGTTTAAAATTCATGACAAGGTGTATTCATATAGAATCGGTTTATTACCTGAGTACGTTTAGTATTTTTCACATGGCCAATTATAAACAGGGTCATATCGAACTAGGGTTCCAAACCATAAAATGATTTTGATTCCTGCCGATGATAAAATTAAAAATATTATTTTTTTAGAAACTACTTTATTTATAAACCATTCTTTAAATTTTAAACATGAATATTAAATAAATTACTTATTTAATAAACAGATAAAAATTTCATTACTATTGTTAATTTATTAACTTTTTATTTTAGTTAAGTTTAGCAGCTATGGTTCATTAAAAAACGTCTACAAAACGAAAGTGTTTTAAGATTTTAATTGGTGTTTACTATTTTTTGCCTATGTAAATATTTATTTATATTAGTGATTTAATTAATTGTTTATTTAAATAATCGCGGTGCTGTATCTATTTATTATTGATATTATATCCTAGTGTATGTAGTAAACATGTAGCATATTTTAGAAAAGTGGTAAGAATTACAAAGTTGTAATAAAAAAAAATGATTGTTTTTATATTTTTACACTATTACAACTCTTAGTGTATTATGTACTGTAAAAAAACAACCATTAAAAAAAAATTATAATTGCATATAAAAAATAAAAAAAAATAGTAGTTTTCTAAAGCAACAATTAAAACGACATTATCATTCAAAAATGATATAAATGTATAAACGTTAAACATGAATATACGTAAATATTAAATATAAGTATTGTCGTAACAAACATATTGTACACAGTAACGATATAAAAGTATAAGTACAACTCTTAGATATTCACATCACGACGTATTTATTTACCTTTGATCTTAAATTATACATGACTATTATTTATTCGTTATTATTTTATAATTGCGTTTTTTGAATGCATGCATAATAACAATAAACATTTGTAGATACTTCAAAAAAATAGTTGAATATTTTGTTAAGTATACAAATAAATGTAACGTAGCTGTACAATTGTAACAATAATATACTATTTTCAATTAATACCTAATATTATATAATAACTAAATATATATTAATATATTTTAATTAACTATGAAGTTATATCACAATAAATAACAAGTAAAATAGTTAATGATTTTAATGTGTATAATATATACTGTATACATGATTATATAGGTAATGTAGATTACTATAAATATATAATAGTAATTTAATTTGAGAATAATATGATGTGTATGCGTGATAGATGTATTTAGCATTTTGGTAAAACCACGAATGGAGATAGATGCGTTATCACATTAAACACTTAGACATCGTTTGAGTGTGTAGAAGTGGCGTCTAGAGTAAAATATTTTTGTGGTTCTATTTTCTTATAGTACTATTATTTATGTATTTATATTAGTGATAGATATGTTAATATAGATTAATTGTTCAAGCATGTTCGCCCAATTTTGTATTTAATAATAAATTAATTTAAAATTTTCATTTATTCATTATTAGAATTTTCAAGTAGCAGTCCAAAATACGAATTTCTTCTTTTTTTTTTACAAATAACAATACATTTTTTTTATATAAATTTAAACAGTTGGCTAATGAAAATATGAACTATTAGTTTCTATGTTATTAAAATATATATAAGTATTTAGGTTAATATAGATTTTAACAATGATTTTACAAGAAAATAAGATATATATAATACGTCATTTAGTACTTATTATTTGCAGATAGTTTTAACAATTTTTTTACATTTAAAATGTTAATAGATTGATTTAATATTTTAATTTCTATATTATTTTAAAAACTTCATATTTTTATTTTTTTTTTATTTTTTTATACCTGCTTAAAACACTAAGTTTAACAACCAATCGTTCAAATTTCGATTTAGATATATTAAAATTTAAAAAAAATTCCATCTGCTTAGCAATTCACAGGAAAAAGAGGTGATTGTTAATTTAAAAAAAGAACAATAACTCCTTAAATGTTACATAAAAAATGAATTTTTCGAAAATATGGCCCATATAATATATACTTACTTCAAAATTCTAGAAATATGAGTTTGAATAAATTCATTATTAAAGAAAAAGATTTGTGTGAGTATTTTGGTGAACCACCTAGGATATAGTTTTTAGGTTATTATTTTTAAAACTAAAGAGTCTCAATTAAAATAAATAACGATGTAATTCTTATTAAACTGTTTTAAAACTATAATATTTTTATGTGTTATAAGTTAATGACTACATGATAAAACTTAATTTCTCTCATTATTTTTTCTGGTAGGGGAAAATATTGGCTTTAGTACGCACCCTTATATTATATTTTATACTTCTGCAGTTTTTTGCACTAATATGAATAACCTGTATTTTCTTTTATCCAACGAGACGTAAATAAATTGTATATACCTACCTAATTATGCAATTAAAATTTTTTAATTGTTACATTTGATAATATATATATAATATTAATATCATGATACCTACGAAGAAATTTAAACACTCATTATCATATAGTGAAAAGTTATAAGACTACATTTATATAGATATACATTATATATAATTATAGCTTCAGCTGAATTGAACGAAAAATTGAAAAGCATAATTTTCCCAAAAAATCTCTCCCATCACTGTTGTAGAATGTACTTTATTACTTATACTAGTTATAATATACAATATACATTTTTCGTAAAAATAGTTCACGTTTGATTTAATATAAACGTATAATTTTATATAGTCATATGTCAATATGTGTAATAATTAAGTATTAAGTATATTTAAATTCTGTGGGTACACTACTTTTTGATCTTGCGAAGTATAATACTGATCTCTCCGTTTAGCTAATAGTGATTATTTTTTTTTTTAAACGGATAACGCCCTGGGAAATATTTTGGAATTATTGTTGGGACGCTACCATAGTTTATTTTGTTAATAATAAACACATCAAACAAATCAATATTTAAAATTATGCATAAAATATAATTTTTTTTTTGATTGTTGACCTGTTTAATATATCAATATTGTGATAATAATACAAATTGTACATTATATTATTTATCTATATGTATAATTTATCCATATATTCGTTTAATCTACACGTCCTATTATACATTAATATATACTATGTACAATATAAAACCATACGTTGTACTTACTTATCTACGTATACGATTTATATTATTTAGTTGATGGTACGTTTCTCATGTAATTCGACGCACGCGCAGAAATAGGTATAATATTATGTAGATTGTATACGCATAATCAAAATATTATTATATCACGTTTTAACATAACATTATATACATAATAATTATAAATAATAATATCATCAGTGTACCTTTGCGGCGGGAGAGCGCGGGGTTCGTTTGTCCGGGACCACTATTGGCCGCTCGGTCCCAACCAATTACTTCCGACCGACTGCGTGCATCCACGTTCATATATACTTATACATATACTATATTGTACGCATAATAATGCGGCACGGCAGGCGACCAGTGTTTTATACACCACTATCGTGGTAGTTATGTTTGTATAATAATTAATAAGTTTAAGTTGTATTATATTTTTATTTATATATATATATAACTGAACCACTATTTATGTATTAATATTACTGTTATTAATATTGCTACTATACCTTCTACACTAAATATGCTACTACGACTACCGACTACCGTCAATACTTACAACGTGTTTGTACAAATGTATACGTGGTAAATCCAACGATGGCTACAGTCGTTCTCATCGACCCCTTAGATTTCCAAAATTAATAATTTTTCATTTTCATTAGTAAGTATATAGTACCTATAGTTACATTATATATATTATATAAATAATATGGGTGACGAGCGTACGAAGCAATTCGATAATATAAGACCAGCTATTGTTACAGTTTTCTGCATTTTAACTTGTATACACGCAATATGCAACAATGTCCTAATGCATTGAAATATTCACGAGATCTTGAAAATTATTGAGAAATCGCGATGTCAAACGATGCGCTATTGTAGCTTAAGAGACTGCGCAAAATCAAAACAAATTAAATATATGCGTTATATATCTTGAACAATGCAACATGAAAGGCGGACACCGGAATTTAGCGTATTAAATATATTTAACAGGACATAGTGCAATTGAATATAACTTTACTGATTAGTGATTTACAGTGATCAATTATGTGAGATTTATATGGCTACCATCACGGTACTTTATGTTGGTTGGTTTTAATGGTAAAATGGAGGTGACCACAGACGGTTTTTCTCAACATCCTATGTAAATTAGTATACAAGGGTACAGCAAGCTACTGATTTGTCTCTGCCGTTTTATTTTTAAAAATCGAGCTCGGCCTGACTCTAGACATTTTCTAGTGGATTATTGTCGGTGAATAATAAAAACTAACAACATGTGATTACAACAAGAAACAGCCGTTCAGAATATGATAAAGGATACAAGACAACATAGTTACGGATTCACAGCATAATTCTGAATAAAATCACGTAAACGGTACCATATATTTATGATCGGTAACCACAGTATCGTTTTGTTAGTTTATAGAAAACGAAGTCGTCATTTTATCTTATATAACCGTATCTTACAAGTTATTCAATAATTAATCTTACATACGAGTATACCTTACACATCATAGGTAAAAAAAAAATATTAGTATATAAATATTTAAAATGATAGTTTTTAAAACAATTTATTATAAATCATCAAATATGATTATTTATCATCAAATGTATTATGCATAGTTTTGATATAAAAAATGCTCTAAATATGTTTGAAAATTATCCTGTAGTGCTATATATGAGTTTTGTATTTTTTTACACATGGAGATATCAGAGATAATAATATATAATTTAATAACTGTTTCAAAAACTATTTATATATTGGACTTGATAAAAATGTGGTTTTGAATGATAAGGGAAATTCTTTTTCTAATGATTTTGTAAAAATTAATATTTATCGGATTAATTTAATTATAATATAGTAAATATATAGTATGCATATTTATACTAGAAATATTTATTAATTATGTTAGACTATTTAGTACAAGCATTTTCTTTTGATATTGTTTATGATAATATTTTAACCCAAATTTACAAACCCAAGGCAAAGCCTCTGTTTATTTAAGTTACCCATCATTATGTTGTGCGTTGTGCTGTCTGTATATAAATTTATGGTATTATAGTAAAATTATACAACTGAATAGGTTGTATTAAATATATATCAGTGATTCTAAAACTTTTATATAACACCAACCTTCATGAAAGATTTTTAAAAATTCCTCTCTTATCAACTTTCTTTTGAATAGCTTTTTTTACGTAATATCTTAAGTTATGTGTCCTGCAGGTAGAAACCATCGACAAAGTCCCCGTAGACCTCCATTGGGATGTGAGCCACAGATTAAGAAACGCTGTTGTATAGTGTTTAAGTATTAATACTTTATAGGAAACTTCCAAAATATATAGCTATGTATATTGTATATAATCATCCCACGTTATTAAAAACGTTTTTTCCTGACCACTTGGCTAATTTAACAACCAGCAAACAAATATACGTGTTAAACTCAAATATTGAGTATTTATACTTATTAATTAATTAATAGATTGTTTATTTTTATAATTTTAAATTTATTTAATATAAAGTTGTAGAGAATAGGAATCATGTATATAATTTATTATTTTGTTTACGGTACTCGATTTTTATTTTTTAAACGTACTGTACATACTTTTATTGGTCATATTTCAGATATCGAAGTATTAAAATAGTTGTTGAGGTTTAATATAAATTATATAAAAAACAAATATTTCTATAATGATTACATATACCTATACATCTTGAAATAATAAATAATCATCATAAGTTATCTTTAAAATTATATCTAAGTAAAATATACAGCTACTTGTTAAATTTAATAGGTAAGAAAAAAGTTTATAAGCCCATTCAATTTTGTAATAAATTAAAAATACTATAAATATTATCTTAATGCATTTTATTGATATAAGCATCATTCGCAGATTTTATTATATAAGACAGTATAAAGATAATTACTTTAATGGAATTTTTAGTGTTAACAATGTTGTAAAACAGTATTATACAATACATGTAATACACGTCTTGTCATTCTACACTTTATTTTAACTTTAAAACACTTTTACTAATTCCACGATTGTAAAGTTTACATTTTAGCATTGTAATAATAAATAATAATAATAATAATAATAATAATAATATATGAGTATATAATCATTCACTAACTTGATAGTAACAAAATGTGTTCAATAAACTTGATCATATGAGTAAAAGTCTGTATTGATTTAAATAAAGATAATTTTATTTTGCCTACATTGTACTATTTGAAAAAATCAAATTTGACTTGCAAAAATCCAAAAACCGTTTAACATGTAAATTGAGTTTTATGTATATTCTTGCAGAGTAGTTATTCTGCAGATATACAAAAGCAGCCTAAAGAAATAGGAATATAGACTATAACTTGAAACGAAATTTTATTTACATTTTCGTTATGTAGTCCCGTGTCGGTGCTTTTCCCTTAACACAAATTACATCATGTTGCGAATACATATTCACTGTGCAAATAAAATGCATCAGACCCTGAAACGAAACCAGTGGTTTTCGTAGCTATACGTATAATGTAGGTACATGCAGAAGACTCTATAAGCCATATTAAAGTACAAACTATATTATACTTGTCATTCATCTGGCGTATTATATTCACTATATTGTAATATGTGCACATCTCCAGAAATACAAACTTTCCGGTCAAATCACGATATTAAAAATACCTGACTGGTTTATTATATTAACAATCATTAGTAAAAAAATTAATTTGGCAAAAAAATATTATTATTTAATATTTTTTAAATAAATTATTATGATTAAAAATATAAAAATAAGTCAAATATCGTGAAATTGAAACACATAATAATTATGAGTATGTCATATTTTTATAGGCATATTATGTTGAATGTTAACAGTTTTAGACAATCTAATATCTATTTTTTCAATTTTTCGGAGTATTAAAATTAATTAGTTCCATATCAGAGTCTCAAAAATTAATGATATGAATAACTTTAAATGACCAATGAGTATTAGAGTTTTGTGAAAATTGTTTATTGAAATTTGAAAGTATCAGAGAGTGCTATAAAACTACAGGTAGGATATTACTTTCCTAAAACTGATCAATGTAAAGGAACACCGGCGGTCGTCATTATCGCATACAAACCTTTAATTATCGCACACATTTATACTATTGTTAAAAAGGTACATTTTAAATGTTGATAGTTCAAAATCGCACACATTTTATTGACAGTTAAAAACTAAGCATATTTTATTGTAATAAAAAAAATAATAATTTAGTATGAATTAAAAATAATTTTTTTATATAAAGTTTTTAAATAATCAATTAATTTTATTTAATATATTTAGAAAATGAAAACCATAATCGTATCTTATCTGATGAAATGAGAGAAGTGTAGTTATAGCAATCTGCGTATAATTCCAATAGTTTCATTTTTATGATTTTGTGATCTTCATTAAATATGATTAACTATAGTGTGCGATACTAAACGATAATGTTATTTTAGATAAATGTATATATGTTATTGATATATATTAATGTGTGCGGTAATGAATGGTTTAATTTGGGGAAAATATGCGGGATCAAGTTATAAAAGTGTGTGGTTTTGAATGACGATGTTTTTTTGAAAGTGTGTGGTTATGAACGACGCCTCGTATCACGATTACCCCCTCACGTAACTTTAGTACCTATTTGTTTAAGACCACAAATTCTTCTTTTTAAAATCTTATTAATAATATAGTACGTTGAAATTCCTTACAGAAGACAGGATTTGAGACGGTTTATTATACTTCTGAATACAAATAATATAGAAATTACTATTATTTTCTAAGCTGTTCTAGAAATTAGCAATATAGGTATATGGTTCCTTATTAAATGAAAAAAAATATTATATTTTGATGTATAATTTTGGTAAAATAATTAAATATTATAATAATATAGTAATATAACTTGAGAAATTTGATTTTTTTACCCATATGCATTAGCGAAAATAGAGTAATTGAAGGGTCCGGTGCAATAACAAGGTATCTCCACTTTTTTTCGAAATGCATGTTTTAACATATTCTAATAGTGGAAAAATTTGTCTACATTTCGGTGCAATAACGATATATCTCCGACTATTAAATACGCTAATATCATACAAAAGGAGATATCTGGTTTTAAATGTTCTGGGCAAGAACCAGGTATCTCCGGAGATACCTTGTTTATGCTCAGAAAGATGGCAACACTGTACTTTAAGCATTTTCTGGGCAAGAACCGGATATCTCCGGAGATACCTTGTTTATGCTCCGATAATGCTTCTATTTATTTATTATGTGCTCATTAATAGGTACTAATATGCTCATGATTATATTCTAAAATGAAATATCCTACCAAAGTAGTTTTGTTAAGTATTTTTTTAGTCGTAAAGGATATCAAAGCTACATTAATGATTGCATAGACCAAAGTTTTACTTATATTTTGGGTCAAAAAACCAGGTATCTCCTTAAAACACATAGTTACTCAATTTAATCATTATAAAAGGTTGTGATAGGTTGGATGATTTTGATTATAGGTATAAATTACACATTATAAATGTTTTTTGAGATTATTCAATACATATGATGAAAGAATTTCTGAGATAAAAAAAAAACAAAAAACATGGATTTTAATTTTGGGGCAAGAACCCATATATCTCCACTAAATTAAACTTGAATTAATTAATTAAAATTATTCAAATTTATTTAAAAGTAATAAGGCTTTATGGAATGTTATATATACATCCAAAGCATAAAAATCAGTTTTGGAAACAGTAACATGATGAAAGGTGGGTCAGTAAAAACATTTTTTATGTCTCCTGAACAATTTCAAAAAGTGGAGATACCTTGTTATTGCACCGGACCCTTCAATTTAATTATAATAAATAATAATATAATATAATATAATATGAAAATAATTTTCTACACCTATCAGTAAGTCTATAGGTATTTTAAATGATTTTTAAAATATTTTATGTTCATAATTTTATATTTATATTTGTTTAATCGATATTATTGTGGGAATAATAGATCTAGATGAACTTATATGCTGTCGTATATAATATGTATAATACTTTCTTCCGTGGTATAAGTCACCAGGTGAACGCAAATCTCTGATTTTTGTCCTGTCTGTCCTAGATTACACGTTCTATATATAAGTATGTATACAACATATTATTTACATTTAGTTTTGCCCTTTTCTGTTCAAATATAATAATATAATTTCTCTCTGTTCTCTCCTTTCTCTCTCATTTAACGTATGTCTTTCTCTCGGGTGGCGGTGGCGTGATAAATGTGCTTACAGACCGAAAATAATGATCTTTGTTATTATTCATTATCCTAGTATAATACGTATAAATATATATATAGTTATATACGTTTTAGGTACCTGTATCATATCAGGTATGTATGAAATAATTTAAGGTACCTATGTATAGTGATGTGCTCGTGCACTGAAATCTGAACAAGAACACCGTCGAAGATACCGGCGCTGCTGCCACCAGTGCAATGACAGGTACAGAGACGGATGAGATGTAGAACCCGGCGCCGGTGGTCGTCACTGTCACCAAGCCGTCATTTCACAGATACTGATCCGGTAGTAGCCCAAGAGACCCACCGCGACCATACGGCGGTGGCATCGCCACTGCAGGAGCATAATATAACAACGACATTTTTGTATATAATACACTGGTATGATATATTATATCAACACTAGAAGCCGGTATGGCGTTATTATTATATTTACTTTATAGAATTTTTAGTTTTTTATTGATGATTCCAATGGAATATATTTGTAATAAAATAACGATAATATATAGGTTGGTAATAATAATAATAAAAATACTTAATTCGTCGAATAACTCAACGCAAAGCAGTAACATTATTTTATCAAATTTCGGTCTAGTTTGGTTGTTGAACGAGAATCGTCATCTTGATGGCATTATAAATATTCCATTACTACTACATCTAGAATGAATTATATATTTTGATAAGTGATCAATAAACTTGATGAATATATTATTTGTGTTCCTAATAGAAGAAATCGAATTTCTTTTTTAAAACTAACAGAAACATTGTATTGCAATATTCAACTACTATATTCGTATAGCAATGTGAGAAATAAAAATATTTGAAATGTATGAATTTTATACTTATTTTATAAAAGTATTATAATGATTAATTTAGTTCAATGTCTGATGATATTATTGCAATGTTAACGGTATTAACTTGGATCTCGTCTAATGCAGCACCGCGGTGTGCGTTACCCATTTGGTTTTTTATTACTATGGATATGTTTTCTTTAAGTCATCATATTCTACTTGTCGTGTTAAGCTATCCAAAAATGTCGAGCACGATTTTTCGGTTATCGGAGCGGCTTGTTGAATACGATGCTCATTACCGTTTTACTGTTGTGTTCGCCGCCGCCACCGACAATAATATTATATTAGCTGATATATACTATATACAATATATATAATAATAATGTGCGGAGAATAGGTGTACATATGTGTGTTGATCGGTTCTTGAACACAGCGGCGGCTATTTAAGCCTTCACAATAAGGTGGTTTTTTCTTTTCGGCAATTTTGTTGTCCGTCCAGTCGTTTAGATGTGTACCTGTGTGTGTTTGTGTGTGTGTGTGTGTGTGCGTGTATAATATAATATAGTATATTATACTATTTACAAACGACTATTTCATGATGTTACCCACCATCGCCAGTCATCATTTTACACACATATATGAGCTCATTGTTGCCCGAACCGTGTGAAGGAGCTGCCCCGTCGGCGTGTGTGTAATTAGCACTTTCTACCCACCCCTCCCACCTGTGTGTAGATATATGGTAGGCACTATGTATAATATTATAGTATGTTCTTTTCCCCTTTCTTTCCCATCACTACATATATCATTGAGGTATATAGTGAGTGTCATATAATATGTATAGTAATGATATAGGTACACTGCTGCAAAGTAGTAATATTTATCTATATGTTCCGTTAATGACTCGTCGCCGACAAAGGCTTTTACGAAAACACGAGTACTTGCAGATATATTTGTATACAGGTGACAGGGTTTTCCTAAAATTTTCCATCGAATTCAGTTATACCGTAGTGCGTACATTATAATAAGATGTTATATATTATAAATTATAGAGTAATAATGCACGGTTGTATATGCTGGTATAAATGATTCATATTAATAATAAACTGATTTTATTAATATAATTGACATCGGTGAGCTAAATTTCTTAAATTGTTAAATAAGTTAGTAATTAACAGGGGTCTGCAGTTAATTTCTAAAAGGTTCTGGACGATTAAAAAAAAGAGTCGAGGTCTATAGAATATTATATACATTTCTGTGTAAAACTTATTTACAAAATTTTAAGCTGATTGTGTTTAACAGTCAATAAAAAGTTTAACAATGTTTTTCTCCTCCATGGTTCGGATTCAAACCACTGTCCACCTATTATCAACCTGGACTAGTAGAAACAACTACCGTATTGATTGTTAATGTTTCAATACCTATTATAAAACTTTTATGTATGCATACTGCAAGTAATTTGGTAAACACGTTCTATTCTTTTTATGCTTAATTCATACATTTAATGCATTTAATAAATTTTATTTTAGACTTTTGATATAGTGGTATTAACTAAAATTCAATAAATGGCACATTATACGTCTATTTTACCAAGCTTTAATTTTTATTTTGTGGCTTGGTGTGGCGCGTTAGCTGCTGCCAGTCGCAGAATGCGACTGGGAATGAGGAACAGCTACAGCTACTAGTTCCTGGATGGGTGACCACCCGTGCTCGTAGTGGTTAAAATCCTTGCCACACATACACGTGTTTACTATCAACCGTAACAACCATAGCAATCGTAAAAACAACCTACCTGTACCAATCTTACCTCTATCCACAGTTCATAACCCCTATAACAATTAATGACCCTAGTCACCGGGCTTAAGTTCAATAAAAAAAAAAAACTTTTATTTTTCTTACTTAAACTTGCTTGTATATGTACAGTGTACACGTTATAATAATATATAGTAAACACAATAACCTGAACGTTAAATGACTAAAATTTACAATATACTCCATTTTTAATATTTTTACGAATTCTTGGGAATTGATTAAAGTATAAAATGTGTACTTACATTAGACCGCAAGAAATGAGACTTGAAAATATATATGTGCATAACAGATCATTCTGCTAGAATTTCAACGCGTTATAAGCTGCTACCATGCATGTAATCATGGAACATGACTTCTTAAATGGTTTGATCAGTTTAATTTAAAAATCTAACGGCACTACTTAAGAGGGTTAAAATAAGAAAAATCGTGTTTTTAAAAAACCGAATGACCTACACTGGCCAATAATGACAAAATATATCAAGTTTATCTGCTCGCGTATGTGTACGTATGCGTTTACTGTATTCAGCGTAGACAATTGTTTTCAAATTTATACCACGGTCAGGGCTGCAAGCTTTATACCACAATTAAGGTGATCGCGGCCCACATAGTTTATATTAAGTTCTATTTTATTTATACCACAGTATTTTCTGTTGGTTAACCTGAATGGACCACCGATCGTTTTCTCTGAATCGTCCGCTCAATCCAAACCGTTTTCACACTATTTCATTATTTCTGCGTGTAAGCGCATTGCAGTACAAGCGTTCAACGAAAAAGATCTTATACTATACTTTATTTTGATAGTAAATCTCATTAGTTACGGTTTGACAAAACACATTCGTTTGGAGCGCAATGGCAGTAGAGTATCAATTAGGTAAGATTCACATCACTCATAAGACACCTATGATGTATTTATAGATATCTCGTATAATGGGATGTCTACTATTAAAATCATATTTATTGTTGTATAACACATAATTTACTGTACCAGCAAGAAGTGTTTATAATATAGATTATTAAAATCTAATTAAAACCGCAATAGTCAATGTAATAGGTATATCGCTAAGACATGGCGATATGATATGGTGCATATCATAATAAAATATTTAAAAAATATTCTTTAGACTTTGGTCAGATTAGATACATTACAAAAGTCTATAATTGCCAACTCTAAGGGACATTAATCGATATTAATTTTTTTGATATTAGAAACCTTGTCGTCGCCGCAACAAGTGGTGTTGCGGCTGGTAAATACGTAATTTATAGATACAACATCGTGAGGCTAAGTCTTCTTGTCCTTATGCAACGTAATACATATACCTATATAATATTATATTAAATACCTATATAGGATACTCGGAGCGTCACAAACGAGCCTTCACACGAGCTGTCATATAATATAATGCCATGCTGTGCGGGCGCATTTCAAAAATATGATACGACAATGATGCCGCACATAAAATGTATATAATATAATATACGTATTATATTTATGAAACTACCAAACGCCGCGACTGTTTGAAGTGGTTGGCTATATACATATACTCACGCGCGTGTGCGCGTATATACTTCATTATGAATATTTATATAAACATGTGTATGATATTGTTTATTATAATTATGTGTTGTTACACATGTCACGGGTATCGGATTTTAAAAAACAATGTTATATAATTTTTATTATACTATAACATGACCATCGTGTAAGTTGGTATATAATATATTAGAAAATAATATTATACTTTATTTACGTGTTTTAATGTTAACGCCTCATTTTCAAGCTCGAATAGTTTTTTGATTGTACAGATACTACCGCATAATATATCTTAAGTATTTTTTAATATTAAAAGCCATAAGGTGTCTGGGTTTAATCATCACAAAAAAAAAAAAAAAACAAACAAAACGTGTTCTCTGCTGTTAATCTGAGTTTCAGCAAAATATTTTTAATATAATATGTTATAAAATGTAAATATTATACTCCGTATACTACTTGGTACACACTTACTACTTTTCAGCATCGTTAATGCGTTGGTAGCATAATCAATACGCACGATAATAATAATTTGAAAATTAATTTTCTCGACCTAACTGTAAACTGTCTCTCTTTGTATTTATATTTTACTTTTTACTATTTGTATGATATTTATTATGAATGAATAGCTCAGATTATGATTAAAAATAAAATAATAAATAATTTAATAATTTTAACTTATAATTTTTTATAAACTTTTGACTATTTCGTGAGTGGTATTCTACCAATGTATAAATCATATTTGGATCGTTTCGTTGTTACAAGTGATCTTGTTTAATATCGTTTCTACCCAACAATATACATTATACAATATTGTGGCTGCTAACATTAGCGTTTTGAGCAATCGTTAACTTCGAGTTCACATTCGTATAGAATACACCAGAGGCGGCCAAACAGTCCATCACGATCGTCCGGTTGATCGCAAACGATTTCAAAGTAGGTCGTGTTAGAATTTATTTTTAAGCTATGCACTTAAAAATTAATTATGGTAGTATAATAACTTAATAATAAAAAAACTTTTTATCAAAGTTGATCTTCTAAGGTAAAGTATATTTTTAGTAGATCGTGCCCAAAAAAAAGTTTGGCCGTCCCTGGAATACATAATACAATATTTATGTATGATATTACAGTCTGATTGGGTATATATAAAGATGGGTAAAATATATTATTATATTGCAGATTTATATATTTTTTAAAACATCTATTAAATATCTAAACGATTAGTTTTGTATTTATTTTATCATTATTATTTACCAAGTAGAGAAAACAAACATTACACTTTACATTATGTTCGTAACAATAATTTTAGAGACAATTTAATGCTAAATATATTCTTTTATATTTATCTTATTATAATGTATTAGCAAATCATTTTTCTCATTTATCTAGTAATAACGTCATGATTTATAGTTAAGAATCAATATTTATAAATTGTAATCCGTGGATTGTTGAGTATGATATTATATGTATATGCACGCGACTAAAAAAAATTTAATTTAAGTATAATCACAGTTTTGTTGGTCTTACTTATAATTTTTATGGCTTCGGCCGTTATGTACACGTTTATGTTTACACACTAGGAAAAACTACAAAATTGCTTTTAGGTATTAGTATATACATATTATATATAATATATACATATTATATATATATATATATTATATCGAAATATAATATTCAAATAAATCAGCGTATCAGCGTATCATATGATAATCGCATAATTTATTTTTATACACTTTTTAACTCAACTATAATTATTTTCGAATGAAACTTGATCATCTAAAATTTGTTGGTAAAAACTAACAACTCAATTATTGTTACATACACTACTTATGTATTCTTAGTTATACTATATTTTTTTTCTTTAAGTAAAAATTAGCAACAGTTTTTGTTTTTAATTTATTTAAGTACTTAAATTTGTAATAAAAATAAAATAACAATATTTTTAATTAAAGCTATATTTTTTTTCCAATACTGCATCACTTAATTTTTACTTAATTTAACTACCTAACTTAAATTATCAGTTTTCCATGAACTTTCCTCTGTTCTAAAATTATACCAAAATTTGAACCTAACTTTTACAATATTTGAATTATTTTCAACTAAAAATAACTTGAAACAGTGTCCAGATATGAGTACTGATATAAGACACTTAATTAGAATATTAAAATAGATCAAATGTTTTGTACCTGTCTTATGTCTATAGGCAACAAGTAAATCAAAATTCTTTTATTCGGATAATATTTCTGTATCGATTTCACCGTTAGCATAAAGAGAAGTTTAATGTAAAATAATAATAATAATATGGTTATTTAATAAACAAATTATTACGATCAATTTATATTTATAAAAAATATTTGTTTGACTATCATTCATGTTCAATTCTATTGAGTATCTACTCACAGATGTTTAGTATACAAATTAAGATTAAACCATCAGCTATAAACACTTAAACTGTATATTTATATATAATGTTTCATCAATTTTTTTTTTTTTTTTTGTAGCATTAGAAACAATCTTATTGATACGTTGAAGCTTCGCACTACATTCAAAATATAATATAATATACGTTACTGAGACGTTTTTGCAGCATATTATAAACTTAGTCTTCGTGTGTGGTAAAATGGCCCGGTTACCTAGTACGTATAATATTTTTCTGAATATTATTGCCAAGGGTATGTTATTACTATTATCATGGTCCCACAAAGGGTTTATCTTTAAAATTCTGCAGCTATACAACACATGCACAAAACATTAACAATAACACATGCACATCATTGAAACGCTACACGGCCGTTCCCAGGTCTAGCGCACAAGAGTGTGGGTGACGTTAAAGATTTCGGATCAAAACACGCGTGTCCCAGAGAATTCAATTTTATTTTTAATACAAAAACAGGGCTGAGGATTCTCAGCAGGGCGCGTACGTACACCGGTAGCGTGTACGGTTCGTTTACCTGCGCACAGCAGTCGACTTGTCACTGTATATACACGCGGTGGCATATATTACTATACACATGTCGTTTATATGATTTTTTTTTTTAGTGCTCTTACCTATATATTTAAACGATAATTATCTTGCTGACTTGAAAATAAAAACACGTCGGAGTAGCTTTGTAAAATAATAATTTACATTTAAATTGGTTTCCGCTGAAGAACGTTATTGCAGCAACATTGGGATTCTTGACGTTTTTCTTTTTCGTTTAAAAACAATTTTCCTTCTCTCCCATCGGTGACGATAGTGTTACCAACATTCCTTCAATACAAACATACTCGTACTATACACTATACACACACATATTACGTATATTAAACTATCATGCAGTTCTAGTTTATTAAATTCATTACCTATACTATTAAGTTATGTTAGATATGTATTTATTTTTTAAACGTAAAAAAAATCAACTAGTCGTATATCCAGCTAAAGCTGTCTTGTTCAGATGATATAAGTTTGTTCATGAAATAACATTTGGCTGAAAATATAAATTGAAATCTAACAGTTGTATACGTCTGTCATATAAATACGTTTTAAACGCCCTCTTAAGAATCTATAGTGTATAAATAAAAAGTATAATCTTTACAGTAATTATGTTAAAATAATATACATATTAACTTTTTTCTATAAAAACCCGTTAAAACAAACATGAAAACAAATGATGATATTTTCGATTACATTGAAAACATACGTATTTTATTATTGGTATTGTTAGTATTATAAATTACAGCTAAATAGTATATGTAGATACTATTATAAAATATTAGACGTTCTTATTTCACATTATATTGATCTCTTGCCGTTGGTGGGAAAAATCCTTCGAGATTTTCCATATGTTGTTTTACAATAGTTGTTTGTTCCTTTTTCATTTTAGCCATTCTATATAGTACGAACAATATAAACAAAAAATTATAACTCTCGGATAACAAATGGTTTTAAGAACTTTGTAAGTTGTGCGTGAAAAGTTGTTTTGGTTATTTACGCAGTAAAAACTTTTCAACTAGCGTGATGAAACTATGTACTATATAGGTATATGTAATATTTGTGTCAAACAAAAGTTTTTACTTTACCACAAAAATAATTTAATCATTCAATATTTGTTTCACTAATAGTTATTATAATTTAATTGTCCTATTTCCAATAAATGCACGTAGTTTATAATTCAGATAGTTAAATAATATATAAAGAACACATTAATTCAAATTATAATACAAATTATAAACATTCTAAAGAAAAACCATAAAATATTATTACATTAATATTAAAACTAATTTTCAAAACTCTCTATTAAAAAATGTCATCATCGGTTTACTTCTTTCCTTCCATTAAAATATATTTATACATTTATTTTAGTCTTCATCGTTAAAAGCTAATATTATATATATTAATGAAAACTATTAAATTTGTAATTGATCGCTAATATTGAAGTTGTTTTACTATAAATTATTACTATATGTCCCTATAGTTAAACGATTTAACTAAATATTACCTTTAAGAAGTTACCTTTGCTCTTCCAATTTATTAGCCTCCGAAAATTCGTTCATTACAACATTTTTCTGCTTTTGCCTCAAATCGGTTTTCAGGTCAATCGACATTCTTAACTCTTTTCCATAATTGAGCATCTTTTGTCGTCGCTCAACTTTTTTTTTTTCCTCTATCTCATTAAACTTTTGAAAATTTTGCAATAACTATGAAATTTTAAATATTTTGAGGTTTTTAAAAGCATGAATAAATTATTTTTTAATTTATTACTGTTTTGACAAGAACATTATCCTTTTCTTTTTCTGCTTTTTCCTCTTCTTTTTTAATGTTTAATTGCATTTCATTTTGTTGCAGCATGATGTCCCGTTGTACATTTTTTAATTCTTTTTCCTTTTTCTCTGCCAACCAAGCAGCATTTCGCTGTTGTTCGTTTACTAGATTGATTTGCATTTCTTTGTTTTTCATTGTATTTGACTGTAAACAATTATTTATTTATAAGTGCGAAAATTAGTTTATTATTTAGTAATCACAGTATAATTTCATAATTAATTTTAATTCACTACTTGAATTAAATTTACCGTTAAGGATGTTAAATTATCAACTAAGCATTTATAGATTCTTTCATTTTTTGCTTTCTTCTGGTTTTTAAATTCTTCCTGTTGCTTATCTCGTTTAGAAATTTTTATGAAATATTCCTTTATACATCTATGTATTAATAATATTAAAATGCAGTACAATATTATGCACGATAATTTGATTTGTTTCCAAAATTTATGTACTCACTTATTACTATTATCAGCTTCATTGCGTTCAATTTCCTTTAACTCATTTTCCATTTTTTCAAATACTTCCAGTTGTTTTTGAGAACAATTAGTTTTAACATTACATTTTTTTACTCCACTATTTCCAGTTGCTTCATAGAAAGTAAAAGGTTGATTCTTTAATGATGACATTCGTTGTTTTTCTGCGGCGTTTTCCTGTATTTGCTCTATGATTGCTTTTTTATAATCTAACTTGAGTTTATTTTGTCGGGTTTGTAGTTCTATTTCCTCTTCATTTTCGTAATTTCTAGTTTCTATTATTTTTAGATCATCATTATATATTCTTACCTTCTCTTCTTTTATTAAAGCCTCTTTTTCTTTGATTTGACTTAATAAATCTTTTTTTGCATAAGCCGTTCGTAATTGCTTCTCGGTATGTCGAAGTTCGTATGAATTGTTTTGAAGTAATTGACTATAAGAAGTAACACCAAACAGTGAGTTTTTTTTAAATTTAAATTAACAAGATTTAAAAATATTAAGCAACTTGGTTTTTATTTCGACTATCTCCCGGCGTTTTAAATCTGCCATCACTTGAGCAAGTTTTTGTTCTTGTTCTAACTCAGCAATTTGTCTGGCCTGAGCTTCTTTTGCCTAAAAATATAAAACTTAATTCGACGACGCGTTTATTAGTTTTTTATAAGTTCTTCACTTTTTGTATATTTGTAAACATTTCTTCCTCCTCTGACTCCAAATGCATACGCCTATACAATGATATATTTAACGCATTTTGACCCATTTTGCACATATCAATACAACGTACATCATTAGCTATTTGGTCGGTTATCTTTTTTTGGGCTGCTAAAGCACTGAGCTCAGTTTTTTTATGTTTATTCATAATGAGATAAATATAGAAATTAAATTTCTTTTAAGTTCTACTTTAAAAAAATTCGTTAGAGTAAGTGTGTATTAAATAACTAAACAAATTGCATACAATTTGTACATTTATTTAATTAATATATTATTCTGTTACTATAACCACGTTTTATATAAACAATATGTCATATAATGATAATAGTATGAAGTTATGCATGAGGCATGCACATTAGAATATTTTAGCATTTTAAAAATAATAACTTGGAGACTTAATTGTAGCTTTTTCTCAATTTTTAAAATCCGTTAAGATATTAACAGTTACAATATAATAGTGTATTAAAAATAAATTATTAAAGCTTTTAAATATTTTTATGGTTTTGATAAAAAAAAGACATATCAATTTTCATATTCTTGGAAATGGTTTTATGTTTATTTTCATACTTGTACAATACTTTTGGTGACCTTTTTATGATCTCACTGACAATATATTTCATGATAACTTCCAAAACATAAATCTTTTCTTCGTAAGATCCACCCATTCCAAACACCATTTTTGTCATCTTTCTAGCAAGTATATTAAATTTTGTGTAAGTCAATTCTTCGATATTCATTATGTTATGATAGAAGGGTGTATTCAATTTCCCTGACAAAATAGATGCTAGTTGTTTGTAAGCAAATATCATCAATCTATCGACTTGGATATCGACATGCTACACAAATAATAAAATATATTAATTTAGTATCTTTGTTTAAGTTAGTAATCTTAAAATTACATTTTCAAGACAATATTTTTCTGGCATCTTGAAAATATTATCCATTACGTTTTCATAATATGTAGTAGAAATGTTTATATTATAGCAAAAATTCAAATTTTGCCAAAATGCTTCCATTCTTTTTTGTGCATTATTTGGATACATGTTTTGTTCTGTAATCGTCTCTTCCAAAGTTAAATAGCCATACTTAACATCATTCGTTAAAAAGTCAAAAACTATTGGTTTCACGTAATTTTCATTGTTTTTTGTTATTAAATATCGTTTTGGTATTAAATTTTTCGTATTTAAAAATCGAAGCCTGTTAATTGTATTTTTCGAACGACCTAGCATTCGGTCTATGAAATAAAAATTGTCTTTATATATATATGATTAAATAGAGAATTTATGTTGTTGGCTTACAACTTATTCGTCTTTTTGTATATTCAATAACTGTTCTTCTGCATATACCATTAACAATATACAAAACATTCTCATTAATGTCTATTTCATGTTCTAGTATAAACTTAACTAAATTCATTATATCAAATGCGGTCGTTGATTTATCAATAAGGCTTTTAGCTTTAGTTAATGCATTATTTACATCTTCATCACTGAGTTCGTAGTCCAAATCTATAAGTTATATAACTCATTATAAATTCGTAAAAATGTCTAAACATTTTTCTTTTATCATAAATTAAAAATCGATATATAATAACTAATAATTCTATTATTCAATAATTTTAAGATTTATATAATTTGTATTATGTATAACTTTATAAAATAGCTGATAAAATATTTATTTTTTGTAAATTTCTATGTAAGATGTACAATCTTACTAAAGATTTAATAGGAAAAAATTATATCTATAAAGCTTGGGGAATAAAGTGAAATGCGTTATTAAAGTTTAAATTTCATAAAAATATATCTAATTTTTATATTATTTTGTTTTTTAAAATTACAAACCAGTTATAAAGATTTCCAAAAAGGATGCATTTAAGCCCAAGGAACGTTTAGTCACATTCTTGCCATTATAAAGATTTGTATTTTCGTAAATTTTTCTGAAATCATTGGGCATCATATTGTCTGAGTTATTAACCATATCCTTGAGGATTAATGATTTTCTATAAAAACATTGTGTAAGTGAATCCCAAATGGGTCCAATCTTCTGTAAAAAATATCTTCCAGTTTCACAACTATGAAAGTTTTTTTTTAACATAGCAATTCTTTTTAAATACACTTGAATATTATCCAAATTTGCTTGATTATGTATCATTTCTAATTTCTAAAATAAAAAAAATTCTAAATTTTAGCAAACTATACCTATATTATGTAGAACATGTATAATTTAGCCAGGTTAACAAGAAATAATTTATTAACCTAACCGATTGATCAGAATCTATAATACACTCTTCTTCTGTAATTGTTTCTTCCGTTGGCTCATCATTAATTTCATCTTCGTATTCTGTGGACAATAATTCTTGGTTTTTATTTTCAAAATCATCAATTATTTTATTTTCTAAACATTTTTCGATTAATTGTTGATTTTTTACTAATGTTATTTTTTGATACTCAACTTTATTGTTATAACGTTCACTATCTTTTTTTCGCTTTTCTAAGAACGTTAGATATTTTCTTTCGGCCAATAATTTTTGTGATTTTATCTCTTTATCTTTTATAAAATTTAATGTTTTTGCATTTTCACGACATTCAAGTGTTTTGTGATTTTGTAATTTTTGTTGCATTTGTTTTGCTTTTTGATGGTTGGTTTCCAACTTTTTTTTATTATTTGTAGTATTATCTTGATGTATTTTATCCAGTTTTTTGTGGTATTTATCCACTATTGTTCTGAGTAGTTCTTGCCGTTTATTGTTTTGAGTTATACGGTTCTTTCTTTGACTATTTAGTTTTGCATCTATAATTTTTTTTTTATTTTTACCTTTATAATTTAATATTTCATCAATTTTTTTAAAATTAATTGCGTTACTTTGCATATTAAAATAATAAATCATACAATAATATACGTTTATTTTAGTGAAAAATATTTCTTCAAATATCGTTGTAATCTCTGTTAATATTATTACCTTGACATCGTAACATGTGGTGTTTATTATTATTATTATTATGCTATCATCGATTTCTTAGGAAACGTTTATTAAACACACTTTTGTTAGGGCAATCATTGTTAATTTAAATATTTTTAAATTAAATTAATTTAATGTTTATTTTATACCATAAATAATTTTGAAAATATAGCGATAAAATGGATTCTACAATTATATCCAACTCTGAAGTACCATGTGTTGTGTACCCTTGGGTAAGAACATATATGAATTTAATAAATTATAAGTTTTATAGTTCTAATAAAATAAATGTATGTGTAAAGGAACTTTGTCATGACAATGAAATGCAAATGAAAGCATCTTTTGAGGATAACTATCTTGACCATATGAGTAATTTAAAAATTGAATCAAATCCATCAAAAAATACGTTAACTACTATTGCTTGTGGTATCCGTGCGTATATACTATACATATATATTAAATAAACATAAAATAGTTATAACTCTGTGTTCATAAATATTTATTTTGATATTACTATTTTAGAATTTAATGTAACTAGAAGTTTAATAGAAGAATTTTGTGAAAGTGGGGCATCAGTGGTAATATTTGATTTTAACGATTTATCATTTGAACAGAGTCGAAAAATGGTCTTTGAAATTCGCCAAGGAGTTTTTAATTATAGTCTTAAAAAAAAACAACCGAGTACCATATTCAATGACTTTAGTACTTGATCTTGGTGGATCTATCATTACGACTGGAACAGTATTCGATACAAAAGTAATACATTTCAATATAAAATAATAATTGATAGATTTATGATTTAAAAAATAAATTATTGAAGTAGCGCGTTTTCATAGTTGGAAAGAATAATGAATTAATTAAACAATAATTTATACTAAGTGTGAAACCATAAAATATATTATTTCCAAAATGATGAATTATTAATAATTATCTAATAATTTGATAAAATGGGTAATTTTACTAAATCAGAGCACACAACGTTTGATAGAATTATCGACAAATGCTCATGTTTACGTCACTAACGATATTGAGTACAAATTTAAATGCACAGAGGATCGTATTTATGTGAACAGTGACGTAATTCTTCGACTAAAAATTAACGATAGAATTTATTTGGACTACGGAAAAATCGAACTAGCCGTAATCAGAGTCGGTAAGCACGTATTTGTCATTTTATTTAATAACTATGACAGCGAACGTGATGTTTTCTTGGGAGTAAAGTTAATAACATTATTTTTTTCTTCAATGCAGACGAAGATGAGATATATTGCGTCATAAAACGAGGAGAATTTTTGGGTTCTGAAAAAATAGTGCACGTGCCAGGAATTCCAGTTGGCTCAACATCACTCTCCAAACTAGACGAGGAAAAAATTCGCACAGGGATCCAGCTCAAAGTGGACGTAATATTAGTGCCTGGTGTCAGGAACTCAGTGTTTTTCGACCACGTCCGCAAGTTTGTAGGTAAATCGAGCATGAAATATTTGCAATCAGTAAACGTCTTTGTTCTTCTATTTATTCTCTTTTGTGTCTAGTTTAATAATTACAATTGTGTTCGTTTCAGTATTTCGCCGGTTCAATGTAGCCTTGTTTTTCGATTTATATCCGCACTAGTCATACTTCATTTGTTCACATTCCATCACAATCTATTGATGGTTCCCCCGAGCTTTCATGGAAATGTTTTTCCTTAATATAATTCCACATGTGTTTATTTGGTTTTTAAAGGTATAGAGCAAGGTGGAGATATCAACTTGTATGTAAAAATCGACAATAGCATCGGATTGGAAAATATCGATGATATCTTAACAGGTGTAGATGGCGTATTCCTGAACCGACCAAACTTATCTATGGAAGTTGGTCATGATAAGATATTTCTAGCCCAGAAAATTGTATTATCTAAATGCAACTTAGTAAGTTTTTAAAACATGATTGAACTTAATTCGTTATTAAAATTATATTCCAAAATACAATATATTTTTATTTTAAAGAAATCAAACAAAATAAATTAAAAATAAATAAATATATTTTTTTTTTTTAAAGAAAAAATGTTTAAACAAAATAAATTTTTATTAATTTTAATAAAAGTAATTTTGTAATAATATATTTATTGATAATAAATTTTGAATTAAAAAAATAAAATAAATACAGTTATTTATTTCATTAAATAATGTTACATTACACAGGCTGGAAAACCAACCATCACATATGGGGAATATCTTAATTCTATGGAAATAAGTACAGTACCTACGAGCGCTGAAGTAAACGACCTTATAAATACCGTAATGGATGGGACAGATTGCATTTATTTGGATGTAACAATGCGTAGCACAAACAAATTGCACTGCATTCAGTACGCGTCTTCACTTTGTCGACAAGGTGAAGCCACCATATGGGAACAACAGTTGTTTACTGAACTTAATAAGAAGGTATAAAAACTAACGCTATGGTATTATTATTAGTCATTAGTCATTATATTAAATAATTGTGTACACATTTAAAAGTTAAAAACATAATTATAATTACTATCATTTTAATTGGAAAAATATTTAATTTTTACATATTTTTAAAGTTAATTTTAAAACAATTCAGAAAAATTATTGAAAACTAATTATTACTAGAAAATTAAATTATAATACATAGGTTATTATAACAATGTACATGATTTAATTATAATATTTAAGATTAAATGCAACTGTGCAACGCTATTTTGACTTGTAAATTATAAGTGTTTTAGAACGCAAGCAAATTAAATAAATGACTGATTTCATTTTCGTATTATTGCATTTATGTACTATGTATAATCTTATATAACTACGCTATGTTTTCAGTCCAAACCAAAAATTGATCCCGCCCACGCGGTAAGTATCGGTTGTGTAGAGGTATCGTTTAAATGTCATGCAGCCGCGATTATTGTGATCACAACGTCCGGACTATCGGCTCGGTTCATTGCCAGATACCGCCCCAGATGTCCCGTGTTGGCAATAGTCAGGCACGGGAAGTCCGCGAGAAAATTATCAGTATGGCGAAATGTCATAGCATTGCAATATATCGGTAAATAACGACAACAATAATAAAAAAATTAACAAGACATTTATAAAATACATTAAGTCCGTTCTGAAAGGACTTTAATATCTTGGCAGTTTTTGGGAATCTATATTATTGTAGGTAATATCCATAAGCCTGGATTAGGGTAAAGACGAAAAATAAATGAAAATTAGACAATTTTCTAAGAATTTTTTCCTGAATCATTTTATTTTATGATTTTCAATAGATTAGCAACATACTAATCAACCTATGTGACATAATGTCATCATTCAATAACCATTTCAGTGAACCTATTTTTTTTTTAACTTGCGTACATTTTGTCTTTTTAAGTTTAAGCTCAATTTTCAGCCAAAAATATTTTTAATCCAGATATTTTATTCATATTTGAAATGTGTAATTTTTACAAAAATATTAACTGTGAGAAAATAATAATACTGTATGATACTAAATATGTCTTTATGTGATTAAACTAAAATATTTTCACATAAGCTTGAAGGTTCTACGACTATTTGTTAGACAATATTATGTGTAAATTATGTTACAGATCCAATAGAAAATGTTTGGAAAGACATTGAAAACCGTACAAGATTCGCGATGGATTTTGGCAAAAGAAAAGGTATATTGCATCAGGGAGATTTGGTTTTACATATGAGCTGCTCTAAACAAAATGTAGGTTTTGCTAACACCATGAGTGTATTCTACGTTAGTGCTGGAGACTTCGTTAACACATAACCACTATGTACAATTTTGATAAGAATAAAAATATGTTAACAGATTTTGAAACTAAATTATTTTATTTTCAAAACAATTTATTTAGGTTTATCGGTTATTACTTGAAACAATATTTAACTATAATATTATATATTCATAATATACAACGGTCAACGAGTAAAATGATGTATTGATTTGTATTGATTTGTATATATTATTAGGTACACATAATTACCATAGAAATATGTTACATTAATCTACGAGATAAAATAATAAAAAAGAGAAAAAATATGTAACTTTTTTACTGTACCGTTGCAAGAGTCTAGTGTATTTTATCATTAATTAGGTCACTGTATTGATGCGATAAATATAAATTTAAATTTAATGATAAATTATTGCACATGAAAAACTTTTCAGAGCCGAGACAATCTGTTTATATTACTAATTATATATTATCATGTACGTATTTATATTTATATTAATTTATCATAGTGATTTTACTATTAATAATAATTAATAAGCCATAAGGTATAAATGTTTGTTTGTTTTACTCGATTATTTTGAAAAATACTGTAATTTATTTTTTATATAAGTACCAACTAGGTTCACTTCGGTTTCATATAGGAAAATATATTAAAGAAAAATTTAAACAAACCTATTGTTGTAAAAGATTTTATTTAGACAAACACACAAAAAATAGTTATAAAAAAAGTCATTATAAAATCAATGCAATAATCACCCTGCTCAAAATTTAAAAATACATTTATGTATTAAATAGTATATATATATATTTGGATTTATCGACAATCTATAAGTTAATTTAAATACCTACTTAAAATAAAAGTTTACTATAATAGTATATTAAATATTTTTTTAGTTAATAATGTAGTTATTCTTTTATCTACAAATATAATTTATTTTTTATTTTTATCTCTTATATACATACAATAATTTATAAATTAACCTACAAAATCAATTAACTCAATTTTTATTAACTAAATCATTAAATATACCAATATTTTATTATATATCATATCAAATTTAATTCAATCAATGTCTTATCTAATTTATAAACTATTGTTTTATTTTCGTCACTTTAGTCACAATCGTGGTATTCTAAAAACCTAAGAGTTACAACACATATTTTATATTATGAGACTATTTTTTGTGATATATAATGTACAATAATTTATCATTTACTTGGGAAAAATGTATAGTTATGATAATACATTAAGTATGTCTTGTCACGGTATTTTTGTGTAAACAAAAATACAACATTTAAAGTATTTTTTCAACTTCAATAGTTAAACTCATTTGACAGTTTATGGCGTCTTTTAAATAAAACTGCATATAATTTTAATTCAATTCAATTAAAAGTTCGTTTTGATTAATCAGTGCACGTTTGTACTTTGTAGTAAAAGAACAATTGGAAAGTTTTACAATCCATTTTATTTGTTGCTTGTAACGTCGTGTCAGATTATTTGTTTCTTGATTGTATACATCACAATGTATAGTAAACTTAACGACTTTAAATCTTCTTAAAACAAATTTAATCAAAGTTTTTCATGATATTGATTTATTTATACTCCAAGGATTTATCAAAAAAAAAAAATCAATATTCAGAAAACGGTACTATGTTATTATGACTAGTGAGTTTTAAGTTGTTTTTGTAAATTATATTAACTCCTAATCTAAAATTACTAATTATAATTTATTCGCGGGATTTAATGTGAATTTAAAACTTTTTAATAAATAATAATGTATTTTATAATTTATTTCATGAAATAATGAGATATTGGCTGTTTTGTCTTCCGCATCACTCAAAACCAAATCAGTACCTAAACATATCGACATGTCGGAATTTGATATAATATTGTAGACATTTATCTCAGAAATTTTTCAGTGGTTAGAGCTTTTAAAGAAACTATTACGAAAATCAAAATTAACCTCGCCTAATCGCTTAGCATAGGTATTTTCCAGATTCTAGAAAAATTAATAGGAAATGTAGGAGATGAAAACTACATACACATAAATCAATTCTAGTGGTTATTCGTGGTTCACTCACAAGTATCAATCCTAATGAAAACAGAATGGTGGAATCCGAATATAATAGCTATGTTTAATAAATCAAAAGATATATACGGACACACTCGTTTAACGATAGATTTATCGTAAACCCGTAAACGGCGGATGACCGCAAAAGAATATAATGCATTGGATTTTCATTTTTCTTGCCCGCAAACGGTAGCCGTCGTCAATTACGTTCGGTTCAAGTGCCCTGCGTTATGTACGGCGTGTAGGTAGGCACGGGGTGTAAATGTAGGTACGTCGTCCGTCTTATGTATACAACAACAGCGGCGCTGTTCCTAAGGGGCGCGACCGCCCCCGCAGCATCGCACGGTCAACCGGACGCATACAATGCGCCATGGCAATAATAATAATAATAATATATAGTTATTTACGGTTTGCAGTAGAACATCGTCAAAAGGCCGAAAAATATTATCGGCTACCGTATAATATAATAATATGTGGAGTGTTGAGTGCGTGCGTACGGCGATCATGTCCGAAGATTATAATGCGATGACGGGCCGGACCACCCGCTTTCGTCGCAGGCTATTGTCCCTTTCCGCAGAGAGCCGATGTATTTTCTTGAATTCGACTACCCACCCGCACACCAAATAATAATATAATATAACTTCGGTGCCATTACAACATAAAGGTACTATACTCGTGTGCGTGTGTATACCTACAGTACCTATATTATTATTATTATTATTATATCCTTCTATCCGACCTCTGCGCATTGTTCCGCTTGTTTACATTGTATTTATTACTATTGTGGCGGTGGCTCATTGCAGAAATCCGGCCGGCCCGGAGCGGCGTCTACTCGAGTATTATATTAAAATATTATTTCGCTGCTGTTGTAACTTATATGTATAATAATATCATATTATTACCTAGTGATTTACATTTTATTTTTATTCCTTCAATTAAAATCTGGCTACCGATTTCTGTGATCATCGCAGCGTAATAATATATTGTGTAATATGCGCATCGATCCAATCAATGACACGTAGAGTTTTCGAGAAAGAAATCTCGACGAACCGTTTTTGTTAGAAATTTCCTTTCGCGACCCTCTCGTAATCGTATGCAAACGAAAATAATATAACTATCATTATCGTATTATACCTCAGGCGCACGCAATATATAAAGTATGTTTATAATATAGTTGGCGATACACTCTGAACCGTTAAGTCTTTTTATTCGCGTCGAGTTTCAGTGATATAGATAAACACATTCATTATTATTAATATGATACCTACCGGTCATTCAAGTACATATGCCGTGACTTAGAAGTTAAACGATCGTTAAATTTTATATTCCAGAAATATTTTGATATACCTACCTGTATACTATATGGTTTTTTGAAGTGTAAAACATGTACATAATTCACCCAAGATGATTCAACCCGGTCGACTCCGGTGTTGTATATTGACATGATCTACAGACTTTACGAAAACCATTTTAAACTTCTGTGACTGATTTCCAATTCTAATTTCTGTTATCCTTTATCTTGATAATTTATAATCGCAATGGTCTATATACACTTGTCGTCATATTTATAAGCGGTCTACCTTATGCACTATACAGTGTGGTCTGTCAAATAAAATATTAATATTATTTTATTTTAATGTTTAACCAATGATAAATAAATAATGTGAGCAATTAAAAATATTTTTGTTAAAATAGTTTGTGTAGTTTGAGCTTTTCATTTACATTTTAAGAGGATTTCAGTGCACTGTTTATTTTTTTCAGTCTGGCATACGCTCAATATACATAAATAACTGGTATTCTTGAAAAATCATTTTTTTTTTTTTTTATGTTTTGAATTAAGCTTAGCGTAAAATCATTCATTACAAAAATTATATATTAATATTTTTGAAGGTATATTTATTTACATAAATTTTATCTCAAAAAAAAAATAAAAAATTAATATCCATTTAAATTTATAAATATTAAATTGTTTAAGTTAATTATTTAATCAAATAATAATAAGATGCAAAACCAATATGTCAAGCCTTCAAAAATAATATATTAAATACTCTATAATTTTTGTAATAGGTGATTTTCTTTAAAACTATTTAAAAATCATAAATAATTATTTTACGTGAATGCGTTTTTTATTTTTAATTATTTTATTATATGCATTACCACGTAGATCTGAGAGAAAAAATAATTAACACTACCGATAACCTCTTAATACTTATTACTTTCTATTATTTTCCTAAATAATTTCTATATATAACTTAAAATTATTTATCCATATAATAACAGTGGTTTGTATAAGTAATTAAAACAGATTATTGAAACAATAAATATTAACAATGATGTTTTCGTAATGTTTTCAATAACAATAATAATTAATAACAATCCTAAAGAATATTTAAAACTATAATTAAAAGTAGTTAAACTAATGATATTATTTCATTAAGTTTCTTGTAGTTTGTTATAATTTGTAATATAATTACATAATATATTTATCATATAACTTGGAATACAATTGCCATTTCAAGTTCATTTTTCTTTAAAGATGTTTAAACATATGACTAATAATTAGCTTTGAAGTTTAAATTATGTTAATATTTATTATTTTTATGACTAATGGAATGATACCTAACTTAATTTTACAATCATATTAATTCTAATTGATTTTTTTTTTTAGATTTTATTTTAGTTTATAAATGAATACTTCTTGTTACCATTTTGTTAAATCATCTATAATATTTCATAAAAATATGCATTTATTTCTCTATTTTTTTAACGATAGAAAGAGGCGTTCTATCGGTGTGTATGTGTGTTTTTTTTAGTTTTAGGTTATTATAATAGTTGTATATTCATGTACATTTTCAATTGTATTATTTTAATAGTATAATTAAATTCTATACAATGTTAAGAGAATAACCTAATTATATTTTATATCTATTGAAACCCAATATGATGTAAGGTTTCACAAACTTATAATATTAAAAAGCTTTCACGGAATACATTTTCTCTGTTAAATAAAATTTCACCTAAGTGACATGGTTAATTGTATTATAAAGTCTAAGCAAAAAAAAAAATTAAAAATTACAATTAGATTTGTGTAATATTAAAATAAAAACGGCTTAACTATATTATTATACCTATATAATTAATTTTTATTAAAATATTAATATTATTAAATATTTGTTTAACTAAATTACTAAAACGTAAAACTTAACCTTCTAATTAAAAAATTGAAATCTATGTGACTATGTGCACAGACGCATTAAAAATATGAAAAAATATTGATACCTAAGTGTTTTTCTTAAAGATTGGGTATACACGTTTTATTTTTTAAATAGTTATGTAGGTAAAGCAAAATGTTTAGCAAAATGTTTATGATTTAACACTTATTCAATTTATGTTAAACATCACTTACAATGAACTTATCCTAAAAGACTGTTTATTATATTGACTGTTAAATGAAACATTAAAAAATGCATTAGATATAAGTTCAAGTTAATATAGTTATTATTAAGGTATTTAATATTTTAGTTAACTGTAATTTTAATCAATTCCGATAAGGCTTTAGATAATTTAAAGATTTTAAAGATATATATTACCTACCATTTTAATATCTCAATCTAGAGCCTATTTTTGTGTTTAATGCATTACTGATTGTAATATGACAATACAATTATTGTGCGGTAAAATATGGTGAAGTAAGTAACGATTAATTTATTTTATTTTAAAAAATTACAATAATATGAAACATTTTTTTTTTTTGTTATAAATAATATTTAATAAATAAGTTTTGATATTTTTTCAATGGACGTGATTATTAACATTATGGATTTGCAGTTAAGATTATTGGTAACTTATTATTTTTAATAAAATAATATATCAATAAAATATGTATTATAATATATTATTAAACATGTGATTAATATGTAAAAAATCTAAGCTAGGATTTAGAAAACATAAGACCTAATAAGACGCGCGCTCTATTGGTTTTTTGTTCAAATATGAGTGTGAATAAAATTCAAATCGTAGAGCGCGCTCGTGTATTCTCAAACTGAATTTTTTTAACTTAATTTATACAACTCGAATATAAAATATAAATATTATACAACTTTCTTTTGATCGTACTTATGACATTTAAAGATCATAAGTGGAAAATTCTATTATAATTATTATATTATTGTGTTTTACTCTTAAGACTTTCATTGTAATTGGTTAAACATGTTGTGATGATTGCATATACTCCAATATACATATAATGTACACTACAATATACAAGTATTATTTTAAATTTATCTATACCAAAGGATAATTTTGATTGCTATACTCGCTTTATGATGTACTTTATGGAGAAAATTTAAACTGGGAAACTTGCACATGCACATGTAAAAGTCAGTTAAAACTGTTACTGTTTAAAATGCATGGAATCTATACAATAAAAACTATTTACCTTACTTAAATCAATTAGATTGATGTTGGCGTTGTGCAAAGATACGAATTATAAAAATAGATTTGAATTCACTGTGAAATGTAATATAATATATAATGAGATTCGACAATTCACTTTTTGTAATTTTTTTTAGTTTTCTTTTTTTTGAATAATTTATTAAATTTAAAAAAAATTTCAAATATTTCAATTATTTTTTTTGTTTTTAAGTAAGGGACTAATATTCAAAAAAGTTGTTAGACCATTCTCGAATAGATTTAGTATTGAATTAAAATCTGTTTTTGGAATTTTTAACACTTAATTATATGCAAATAAGACTGAATGAAGATAAATTGTTGATTTTACACCACAATTTCAATAGGAATTCAATCGCCTTTTAAATAAATGTGATTATTTTGTTTAAAAACTGATTCATAAATATTATTTATTAGTGAAACGTAAGTATATATGGTTAGTGTTATTCAGTGTTTAATGTTACACAAGGTTAGCATAACCCAATGCAAAGTGTGATTTTTTTCATACCTATAAATTATATAATTATTACTTATCCAAAACTTTACATCGAGTACTGATAAGTGAATGGCTGTAAGCCCTGACCACGGTGAATAATTAAGTCAGAAAATTAAAAACCAATTAAATTTAATAAAACTATTTTATTGGTAATATGTTACATTATAAGCAAAACTATATATCTGTGCAATAGCCCGTGTACAGTAAGTAATCATAATAAAACGCTGATATAAAATCATAATTTTTATATAATAATTTATAAATATTAAAGGCACGATACATTGAACAAATTAATTATTATTCTGTACTGTGCAAAACTCAAAAAAAAATTGGTTTAAACAGAACAATTTTAAATATAGGTACAAATTTTGAATGAAATCAGACAATTTTTTTTCCTTAAATTTTTTTTAGTAAACCTACAAAACCAGCTGTGGCGGTCAGGACAATTTTGATGAGATCTCATATAAGATCTCATGGCGGTCAACGTGTTAATTTTGTTTTTCTAATTAAAAAAGTTGCAAATCGTGATTTGCTGTTTATCCTCTAAACAATTTTATGCGTGATTGGTTTTTGGAAAAATTAATTGTTAGTTATTTTTGAAAATGTCTGGTTAATATTAATATACAAGTAAAGGTCTATGAATTTATAATATTATAATACCAATCAATCATCATCTATAATAAACGTTAAACATCAGTATTATAGTTATAAACGATTAATAATTTAAAAAGACAAAAAAATTGAGCTAACAATAGAATATTAACAAATCGTTAAACATTACTTAAGTATATAACTATTATAGTACGTACTTAGTCTCAGTTTCGTTCCATTCAGGTTATTTTTAAACAATATCTCAATACTTTCAGGTCAAAGTGCGACGAAGAAGGATGAAGAAAGCTTTTCTTCGGTGGTGATTTATGTACAGCGTGGCTCATGCGCGTCTGGGTTTTAGGTATGGTACATTTTGATTTCACCGAAACAGTCGAATTCACGTAAGATAGTTTTTCTATTATTTTGGGGAATTAAATATATTTTTAAGATTCAATATAAATGTTAATTGATATAGAAAATCCACAATATGATTGACGTAGTAAAGTATTATGATGAAATGTGCGCTGTACTGTGATGTAACAGTAAACTCTCCTAAACAGAATAATAAACATGAATTATATTTTTTTGTATGTACCTACATTTTATAAATTACTTTTAGCATTAATAAATAATTTCATTAATAAACACTCATAATTTATTCAAATTAAAATTCAATATTACTAAAATTATTCTTAATATATGTAAACAATCATTTTGAATAAATATTCAAAATTAATTATTTTATACTGGGAAAGCATAGGTTTTGTGAGTAATATACTGTTATTAATTAATTTATATCTTTATTAATGTGTGTATTCGTGCACACGTTAATAAAGAATATATGATTATTATTATGAGTAATTTATTTTTCTATTATTAGAAAAATAATAATACAACATAATATTATATTTTATATACATATATATATATTTAAATTGTTATATGAAATATATAAAATAATATAATTGTATAATAAATACTACACATGTTGTGTTTATAAAAATTAATTGTATCTACTGTTTATAATAATAAAAAAATAATATATAATATTTTTTTGTATAATATACAATATTTTTTGTATAATATACAATATAAATATAAAATAACACATTATATTATTATTAATACATAATATTATATTTATTATATCTATTATAATATATAATAATAATATAATATTTTTTATTTTTTATTATTATAATTTTTGTAAAAACATAGTATATAATATTATACAATACATTATGTTATTTATCTCAAATAATATTTTCATTGTATTATAAATGGTTTCATAGCAATAAAAGTTTGAAATTATTTTAAACATTTTGAAATATAAATTGCGTTGAGAAATTATTAATATACATTATAAGAAATTATAAATTTGATTTTTTAGGCTTTTGACAGAAAACATTTTGTTACCAATACTAATCAAAAATAAATACTAAAAAAATTAAAACTTTTCAAATAGTTTTATATAGGCTAACATGTGCAACTCTTTTGTTTTGAAATATATTTTGGAAGAAAAATTTTGTTTATCAAGTTTAATAAGATGTATAATAAAAACATTTTGTAAAGTTTTATCTTTTAATTTGAACTGAGGTAGGGAACTTAATACATTTAGGGACTCTAAGAAAAGAACGAATTTCTTTTAATGTTAAATTAATGAAGAACTTAATGAATTCTTATTTGTACTAAAAGAACGAGGAATTTAATGAGTTGATATATAAAAGAAACGTAAACCACACTGCTGCTAATTGCTAGATGATCCACCACTGTTGATCGAGCTATACATACAATAAAAGCGTTTATTGAATAATAAAACCATCAAAAAAATATATTATTATAATATAATGTGTTTAAAAAAGACCGTATTTTTTTTTTATAAAATATTAAGTTATGTTGAGTTATTTAGTTACTAAACAAATACTTAGATTTTAATTGTTAAATTTCTTATTTACTATGCATTATTTTAATATGAGTATAATAAGTATATGCTAATTATAGCCTGATGTGGTGCGGTGGTTGGCCTCAGCTAACGTGTTCTGAGGTCAAGCATCGGCTGGCGTCACTAGCTTTCGGATGGGTGACCACCCGGTTTCCAAGGCACACACATACTTACACGTGTTCAATAACTATACATACCCTAAAAAAAAACTCGAAAACTTATTGTACCTTCTCACAGCTAATGGCTTTAGTTGCCAGACTTAAGAATTAAGATCAATAAAAAATATATGTTAATATGGTATATTATTTGAATCATTGATTTCTATTGAGAAATATTTTATTAAATTTGTATAATGCATAATATATCGAAATCAGCTTTGAAAATGCATATAGTTATTACTGTATTACTGTATCCTTGTTTAGACTACTGTAGTAAAAAAATCACATAAATTATAGTATTATATATTTGCCATTTATTTCACAAATAGTTATATGAAATTATAACCATCTCGGCTCGCAGCACTAAAATCGTATTTTGCATAAAAGTAAATTTGCATACTACATATAAAATGTTATGATGAATATAATAAATAGAATAATATTATAGATGCAAAACTAATATGCTTTTCTATATGGTGTAATACTGTACATATAAAGTGGATATTTTAACATTAAAAAGTAATGATAACTATTTCTGAATTTTAGTTTTGGAAGATTTATAGCCTTTATCATTTTATGATTGCTTCTTATCAATTATCGCTTTTATAATATGAGATATTCAGTTTACTAATATAAATAAAGGAGTATACAATTTTTAATTTTATATACTTTTTGGAACATTCCGAAAAAATCAAATATTAGTTTTTATATTTATGACTTATGAGTGTTAAGTTTACACTTAATATCATCGTATAGATAAAAATAAATTATCTTATGTTGAATTACACTGTCGTAGTGTCAGTGTTTATAACATTATATAGATGGATGAGTATGTTTAGATGATTTAAAATGTTTTAGATAAAAATAGTTGACCAAAATTATTTCATACGTAGAAACAACAGAGCTCAAGTTGAGCAATATATTTTGATATTCTTAATTTCTATACTGTGGCAAAGTAAATTATAACGATTAACAAAAAAAGATAGCTATGTAATGAACATAATCTAAGTATTCTTTTATGTTATAAATATAATACACGTTAAATCAATGGGCATGGCCGTTTTCGACTAAAACGTACCCTTCCCTTTTCGGTTGATTCACTTTTCGACCAAAAAAAAAGTTTAATATAATATACAATATTAATATTATTGAAAAATGAAAAATACATCATGGATTATCAAAATGGACAACTTAACAGATACAGTATATAGCTATGCTTTATAATTACCTAAAAGTAAATATTTGTATGCTTTTATATTTGTAGGTATGATTTTGTTAAGTTGGTTTCAAATAACTACTTTAAAAAGTAGTGAACCAGCAACCTAACCTAAACAGTGCTAACAAAAGTGAGTAAAAAAAAATGAATTATGATAGGTACCTATAAATATTATGATTATATTATTATTGGTATTTTATACAACTTATACATTTTTTAATATTTTTTTTATGATAATATGTTTAACATAAAGACTTATATTATGTAATTATTATCATTATTTATTTGTAACTTAATACTATATTTAAAAATAACTAACAAAAATTATTTTTTCTATATAAAGACTTATAATTATTATTTAATAATATTTTTTTGGTCGAAATGTGAATCGGCCGAAAAAGGAAGGGCACGTTTTTAGTCGAAAAGGAAATCGACCTTTTTCAAAATTTGATCGAAAAGTGATTCGGCCGAAAAAGGAAGGGTACGTTTTTGGTCGAAAAGTGTCTCGCCCAAATCAATCGATTTTTAATATATTGTTTTTGAAAAAAATTATAGGAATGTGTTCTTTTTACACGATAATAATTTAATAATAAAATTATTAAACGTCGACAATCAATAGTGAATTTTTTTTTTTGTTGTAACACTATAAATTACGTACCTACATTATTGTTAATAAAAATTTGTTATTTAACATTATAATATTATTACGATTTAATTATAATAGTTTTGGAAAGTTTGTGAACTCCATTTCTCAGTAAAATTAATTCCGTTAATTGTTATTCTTTTTATTTTATACAATTTTAATTCCTCATGGGTATACTTTTTAAACATTAATAAAATTATCACCTACTCAAATATTTACAAGGTTGTGCGTATCTGTTTGATTAAATCTTTTGAGTAGTTAAATTAATATTTTTTTAATAATTATCGTAATGAAAAAAACATGAAATTTTCAATATTTTTTTAGTACTTTTACTGAACGTATCATTAATGTACATATTTTATTTGAGTTCAATTTCGAATGTAAAACATTTCGATATTTCATTATGCAATGCTTAATAGTTTGTTTTTTATCCATTCACAAATTATATGTAGGTATTAATAATAATATAATTATTCACATTACTTTTACTTAAATTTTAATACTTATACCACACAGTTTTTATTATTATTTGTTTCATACTTTTATGTAATATTATAAATTTATACAAAAATATTTTGTCCAATGTAATTTATTATTTTTTTGTAATAGTATTTATACACACAGAGTTTTAAAAATAATTTTATATAATTTTATTAGGTGTTTTATTTCTTTACAAAGGAATTTATTACAATTGAATTTATGGTAATTTTGAATTTAGTAACAAAATATTATTAAATGACTAAATTATAATAATTATCGTAATAGTATTACTAAAAAGAAGTAAATAGTAATTTAAAATTTAAAACTAAAAAAAAAAAACAAAATTACTTATAAGTTAAAGTACACAGTAAAAATATCATAGTATATTGATTTGATTTGATTTCAATATTTTTTTAATAATAAACTGACCTTAAAGTGTATAATTTTAATCTTTTAATATCTAATGATACTAAGAAATATGTCAGTAATTTTTTTTCGATTATGATAAAAAAATTCTTTAAACTATAAAGTCCTTCGATGTTCTTTCGTACAATCTCTAATGTAAATTTAATCACACTTCTTTACCTTCAATATAATAATCGATAGAATTTTTTTATTGAACAATTTGTGATTTACTATCATAGTACCTACCTACTTACTTAAAATAACTAAAGAGTACCTACAGCAATAATAATATTACCTAGTTGAAATTTTGGTACTTGCCTATATCGATTACCTATAGTAATTTTATTTTTACAGACACAATCTATAAATAAATTTAAAATTAATATGTAGGTATTACCTTTTTTAAATATATGAGTATTTATGTTTCATTATGTTTATTAAAATATGATGGTATTAAAATGTTCTCGTTTATGTACAAAAAGTGTTTTTATCACTTTGTAATACTTTACTCGTATTAATCTCTGAAAACACACAAATAAAACATAATTGTGGTTTGTAGGTAATAAATACTTTAATGTGTTATTACTGCTTATTGGTCATTAGGAATGTTAGGATTACATTGTAATTAATAATGTAAAGGAATTCTATAACTTCGTGTAACCCATTAATATGGAAAAAAGTTGATTCTTATTTCTTTGAATCGTGAATAACATATAACTTTATAAAGTTCTACATTTCAATACTATAAGTGTTAAAAAAAAAAAAATGTATAGTTTTATGTTATAAAGCAAAATTTTCTTAAATGACAAAATTAGACGTTTTATAAAAACGCAATAACTGAATGAGAAAATGAGTGAACACTCATAAGCAGGCAAAACAATAACCCTAAAAATATTATATATTATATTAATGGCTGAGGGTGAGTTGCGGCCCGACTTGTCGTTTCCGGTGTTGATGACTGGTGAATTGCCACCCGGTAATATTTTAGGTATAGGTAAGTTGTGGCCCGAGTAATTATCATTACCTAAGTTATATATACATAGCTATTAATGAAAGATTCACTATGTATATGGGAAGTTATATTTTTATATAATATAGATCAGTGATTCCCAACCTTTTTGCTACTACAGTCTACAGACCACTTTGAGAACTTACGATACGTCACGGACCACCTCAATGAGAATCAATTTTTTTCACACATTTTAAAATTTAGATTATAAATAAATAAAAACAATGCAATTCCTTACAACAGTCTTTAATGTTTATAATTGATAATGTTTTACTAAAGCTTAAAATAATTAACAATTTAACGCAAATTACTATTCTAAAAAAATGTAAGTACATTTTAAATTTTAATATTATATTTATTTAAGATTGTATTATTATCAATTATCATTATATTATATTATTAATAACATTTTAAATTTAAATTAATAAATTAGTGGTACTTAAACTAAACTTAAACATTTTGCTATCTTTTATGAGATTTGATAAAACAGAACTAAAATAACTACAACACACGTATGTCGGCACAGTGACTTGGTAGCCTACTAGTATATTTTTGTATTATATTATATTAATTATAATATTTGTCATGATATTGATGTTGAGATCTTACAATTATACACCCACCCGGACTTGGCTACTAACCCATCTATTTCAGACATGAAGCAATTGCTTCAAATAATCTTACATCCCACTGCCACATATATAGGTATGTAATATATATACATTATTGTATGGCCGCAATTCGTACTTACCCTTTATAAACCCGGGCCGCAACTCACCAACACCGATATTAATACACTTTATAATGAAAAAAATTATTATACCTAATCTTTAAGATAAAATGTATTAACTTTAAAGATTTCAATAATATATACATTTTTGATAACCGAGCAAAAAATTCAAGAATCTATTGTCTCACTTTTTTTTTTTTGTGTAATTTATACATTACATATTATTAAGTTATCATAATATATCACAGTTATCATTATGTATTACACAATGATTATCACAAGCTATCTAAATTATCTTGTTATGTGACTGATACCAGTGATATCTGTGCAGTATTCTACCTATATAGTATTATTATTAAGATTACCATAGTGATGTAATGTTATTTAGATATCTATACGTCCGTCACCGCGATGAATGATTACCGTCAGTAGAAAACCATCAATGCTGTTTGTTGTACTACCTTAGAATTTTTTAAGGCAGTCAACAATCCATTATTTTTATTTTATTATCATTTACCACATTTTAATCATTATCATTTTACCACATAATACACACAGATCATGCGCACTACGCACGATGGTAGAGTCGGTTTTTCGAGCAAATAGTATTTTCGTGTTATGCCCATACGATTATTTCAAAGTTTGTGAACAGTGCGCGAAGACAATTTACATCATTATTATCATACTCACTGGACTGCACAGCGACGGCGGTTGCGGTGACTATTCTACCCGGGGGTCGGTCATCCGCCACAGCCGTACTGCAAGCCGATCGGTCAGAACTCAGGGTAATTGTTGGTTAAGCGCCCGCAAATTTACATAAAACGTATTGAATATTATTATTATTATTGTACATCACGTGAAAAACGATTATAATAATAGAGGTAATCGTAGGGAAACGAGTAAAATTGCATTATTCGTTACCGATAAATATATGCATGTACATTATACATATACACAATAATATAACATATTATATGACCACAGTGCAAGAGAGTTATTGAAGTGGTATGCATAATACCCAAAACGCATCGCCAAACAATGTACAGAATGATTATTTTAAATGTAGAAATTCATTAATTATTATTTATTATTAATATTTCTTTTTTTTTTTTTTTGTGTTATTTAAAGACATTTTTTTTTAACTTAACTATAATTAATTTCTAATCTATTGGATGTGTATAATGCTATAATTTTCAAAATTTTAATAACAATCAAAATTTAGTAGTACAGCATATTCATGTAATATGAACTTATTTTACGTAGTACCCAATATCTCATTTACGTTTATTTTTTTACCTAATTTGTTTCTACTTTTTTTAAAGTAATTATCATCATTATTTTTCATTAATTGTAGTGTATAGTTAGGAAAATTACATACAAAATTAATATGCAAATGTTTTATTTTAATTAATAATTTCAGCGGTGTATAATAACTTCTATTTATATTTAAATAAAAAAATTTAAGATTTATATTTATACTAAATGCTAAAATAAATGTTTTTGTTTTTTATTAATATTAGTGCTTTTAAGTAAGATGGGTGGAGGGTGTTACATGCTTTTCACGTTAACACTAATTAATTATATATATTTTATTTAAATGCATTGAAATCTAGTTATTCGTGTACTTAACTCAGCAAATATTCTTGGAAACCCTCTGAAAAGACTTAAGAGGCGCTGGTATCGCATTTTGGCTTTATTAAGCTGATATAAATGTTACAAAGAAAAAAAATCAAAAATTAACTCATAAAAATGTACATAAAATAGCCTAACAGATTTATAGCACCTGAGTGTTACTACTTTCCTCAAGTTTCAGGACATGTCTTTTATATTTTTCGTTCACGTGCTTTATGTTTATTGTAACTTTTAATTACAGATTGTGTATAATCTAATAATTGTTATGAAAAAAATATGACGTATCAAAATGATGTGCACGCGTCCAGAATATATCCAATATAATGTATCATAAATATTCAAATCATACGAATATAGTCAATATTATATTTTCATTAAGTTATGGGTATAATTAAAAACATCGTGATAAATATTAGATTATGCTATACTATATTATAATAGTATAGGTATACATTGAAAATATTTCGCGTTCGAATATAACCGTCCTGTATAATAAAGGTAGCGATGGATTGTAGTTTTTAAACGCATAAAACAGACTCTAATATAATGCGCGTGGAAATAATGGTAATAAATATATTATATAAATTTGTATAATATTATGTATAGAGATAATAGTAATGATGTTTAAGCGTAACCACTGCGGGCAAATATAGAAAACAAAAGTATATACTGGTACCTATGTCTACGCTATATATTATGTACTTATTCGTACCATTATATAGGTACTCATTATACTTATATCTGTACGTGAAGACGATCGCGTGTACTAGCTATTATTATAATGTTATTTCATTGGTTTTTTTTATTTTATATTTGTTCCTAACTCATTCGAAGACCTTGAACGAAGACACTCGACCTTGTGGTCGACCTATGCATGCCAACCAACAACGAATCCTCGTGTACGCTTAAACACAATAATAATATTATGATGTGAGTATAACTTATAGTGTATAAGAGCATAAGCACATATATTATGGTATACAACTGATGTACCACGTCCCAATCACTTGACTTTTGCAGTTACGCCACTGCACAGACGTACAGTCATTTACACCTCGACGATAATTTTATCTTAATAATACATTAATACGTACAATATATAAATATTACGAAAAGCAAAGCAAAAAAATAAGTATTTTATAAAAATCCTGAAAATGTAACTTTAAAATTCTCAGTCTAAAATTTATCATTTAAAGCTTTATAGATACCGTATACAATGACCAAGTTCTAACGGGCAGAGTAAAGTCGAAATATTATTCCGAATCGGTTTTATAATCAGTACATTAATATTAACACAAATTACTTCCGTAATACTTTAATATTCGGTAGCAAATATTTACACTTTGTTTATAATTTAAAAAAAATCTTTATAAATTATACATATAATATTTGACTGTAGATTATAGTATTACATTAAGTTATAGTATTAGAAATTTCAAAATCATATAAATATAAAGAGGTGTATTATCGAGTACATTCACAATATTTATGGCTATCTTGTCATATACGCTCTACCGCAGATTGTGGTCTACCTGCAATTATGGGACGATTTTCGTATTCGCTCTACTGCCCAATTTATATCTTTATTATCATGACTTAATGGTAATAAAGATTAGCACACTCTTTTCCTGCATGATATAAGTTTTGATCGTATCATTAAGAGACAATTTTTGGGTTCACACGTGATTTTATATTTTCACGTCACGTTTCAAAATGTTTGCAAAAGAATTTTACAATATTATTCAAAACGAAGAATCTATTACTAATTATTTAATTTTGAAAAATATTTTAGTAAAATATGTAGAAAATATATTGTGCGATAAATGTGATAGTGAAATTAAATATTACATAAAAAAAAGATCGCGGAAAAGAAAGGGAATTGTTGATGTGTAAAAGGAAAAGCTATCAAACCACTTAAATTATAAGGTAGACATAGGTGTTATTTAATATTTCAGTTATAATATTAATTACCTATATATATTGAGAAAGAACAATATTTTTAGTAGTAAATTGACAAAAATAGACATAGAAATGGCGAATTAAGTATCGATATAGAACAAAATTGATCTATTATTAGTGCAAAAATATAAAATATACTTTAATTATGACTTCAACTGGTAGATCAGACAATAAAGTGTGTGACTAGATGACATTGTGTTGTGATGTATCTGTCAGAATGTTTGAAAATTGTGATGCATTTGGAGGATTCGAAAAAGTGACCCAAGTTGACGAATGTTTATTAAGAAGATTGAGGAAAAATAATTAAGCACGACTTCGACCAACCGAAGATCTTAATTTCGACGACAATTCGAAAATACAGTGAGAAAATGGGGATTAGTAAGTTCCTATACGGACATATGTAAGTTCTTACACAGTAAAATTCAAGTACGTATGTTAGTTTCTACACGGCGGAAAAATGTACATATTATGTATATACCCAATTAAATATGTATATACGAATTTCCAAAAATAAAAATATATTATGTAAAACAAAATAAGCAAAAAACAATGTAAAAACAGTTCAAAAAATTGGTCCACCGAAACCGTAGTTCTAACTATTGAGTAATTCTGTACTAAAATACATTGAAGTGCCACAGCACCAACAGGCGCTATCAATATAATATATAAATATATTCGTTATTGAAACTTTAAACGCTGGTATAGCTAACTAATATACATTCAAATATACTTCATTTAAAGCAAAACGTATACGAAATTATAGGAAAATACAACTGATAATAGTATCCCGACTCGACATAAAATAAGAACTGCTATTAGTAACACAAAACCAAAAGTTAGTAAAAAATACGCCGAGAAAGAAGATTTTATAAATGAAAAAATTTCAGATTATACATCAAACAAAATTAATCTATACGATTTTGTTAAATTTTTAAGTTATAGAAATAAACTTCATAAGTTATAAAATTTCACATTATATGATTTTTATTATATTTTTTAATCATTATATTATATTTATTTATGAAAATGCGATATGCAATTTTTATTATATTTTTTAATCATCATATATTATTTTTGAAAATTTTTATATATATATTTAATTGGGTATATAGTTTATACATAATATGTACCTTTTTCCGCCGTGTAGGAACTAACGTATGTATTTTTTGTACCTCCTATTCTCGTGTAGGAACTTACATTCGTCCATCACAACGTTGTAAATCATAGCGAAAATTTCGTAGATCCAATATCAAAGGCATATATTAAAAGAATTGAAAGTTTGTGGTGTTCTTTGAGACTATAAATTGTAAAAAATATATGTGGTATACAAGCTTGAAAGACATGGCATAAATATTTTAACATTTATTTATTTTATTTTTATTTTTTCTAATTATTTTTAATATTTACAAATTATAAATTATAATTAAATTAATAACAAGACGACAACAAACGGCGCGTTGATAATATATAATAATACTTAATAGTATATTACTTATTTAAAATAATTTTTGTTCGTCATTAAATTAATTTTTTACATCGTCCACTTATTACAAGAATATATTGTCTAAACTCTAATTATGGTTGTTAAGTGGTAAAACATGGTAGAGCGCATACTGTAGTCGCTACGTTGCCGGTAAAGCGCATACAATAAGATAGCCATATTTATTATACCTCAGTGGTGAATAAAAAATAAATAAATAATTATTATTGTCCATAGGTATAGCTGATAAAAACGAAACGCATTGATATGAACATAAGTGACCAAAGACTATATTATTATAATTTTATTCATTGCGTAACGTCAATCTCGGATCCCCATCACACTGTGTTGAAAACGAATAACAAATATCAAAATTTATTTGGAAATGATTCTCGACTGGTATCAGACGTATACACAAAAACGGAATAAAAACGGATAAAATACAATAGCGGTATTGTCGGTCAATTATAATTGACAGCTAAAATGCATCCATTTTTAGTGTACTGTTATAAACACATTGTAAACACAGATAGTATGGGCTGGAATTTATATGAAAACGAAAAAACAGAAATTTAAATGACAATTATTATTAATGCGTTTTATAATATTGTTATATATATTTTATGATGTGTAATTAAGCAATAATATAGAATTTTATACCTATACACATTAATTGTATGCCCAATTTGTTTTAATTATTTTATGTATTTATAAATTATGTAAAAATTAAAATAACTATCATACACATAAATAAATAATTAAATAATTAAATAATTATTTTAATTTTTAAATTTTTGTACAGCTGAGAGCATAATTTATAAATACAAATATCCAAACAATTTTATACTAATAATATTATTTTTACATTGTTTGCGATAAATTGTTAATTAGTTTATTCTATTAATTTCTATAAACATAAAGTTTAAATAATTATTTATATCTCCCCAAAAATGTATGGGATACCCGAATTTTCTCTATTACCCATAACTTAGATAATATATTAAGTAGATATATTATGTGAACGAAAAAATTTAGCCTTCACTCAGCAGAATATCACAATAATGTGCAGAAATCACGCATAAACAAACAAAACCACTAACGAACAACTGTGTAATTTTTAATTTGAATGTCATAAATAATTTGGCATAGGACAAAAACGAAAAATATGTGTGCGGATTAGTAACGAAAAAAAAAAAAATAATAAAACTGACTAACATCGCGTCAGTGATCGGTCTACCGGAACAGAACGAGGCATGATGGAAATCTACACTATACCCGGGAAAGTGTCTTCCACAATGTAATTTGTTATATTATACCTATATAATATTATGTATAAATTACAACGTTTTGCACTATAGTTGTCTTTTTTTTTTTTATCTAAATATTTTTATTTCATCGTCGGAATAACAATGTGTGTATAAATAATTGTTGGTTTGTGACAAGAACGATAGAATCAGATTAATTATAGAATTAAACAAATAATAGTATGTTTTACATAAGAGTATGAGAAAAACAAAATTGCTTATGCTTGTAAATCGTCGCCAAAATGATAAATTATTACCATAATATATTTTTTTTTATAATATAACAATATAAATTTTCAATTTCCGCCACGTTACAGTTTTAAAATATATATTTTTATTAACTGCAGTCCCGAGAAGTGAAATCGCATATGTAAAAACATATGTAAAAAGTTAAATCAACGCAACGAATACATGATTCATTTATGAAAGTATTTACATTAATGACCCAGTTTGTTTTTTACTAAAATCTGTTAAAATATAAACAACGTGAGAAATAGAATCACCACTGTATTATTGTATATGTTATGTTTTAAAGAATTTAAAAAGTGAAGTAATTAATTAAAATAAGATGAGCAGGTTTATTGTAGTTTTAAAGTTTTCTTCACATTAATGAAAGTAGTATAATTAGTTAGTATATGTTGATATTAATAAATTATACCATGAAAAAATATTTTTTTCCATTTAAAATTAAAGTTATAAATGTAAACTAAAACATTAAAAAAAAAAAATTGTTGGTATTTCTTTGAAGCGACGTTCAATGTTTACAATTTTGTTCAATAATTTGATATTTTTGATAGCATTGGTGATGGAAATTTTCAATTATTCTGTATTATTATCGATATTACTTGGTATTTTCGGTGTTTTAAAATGAATAGTAACTTATGTTAAAAACATTCATTACCTCTGACAGCATAATATGTTTTATAAAGTTTTCTAATTTATTTGAAAATTTTTTCTATACAAGCCATGGGTATATAATATAATAAATATTATTAATAAAAAGTCAAATCAAAATTAAATTAAGGCATACAAATTTAAATAGATAATTATATGCTTAAGTTATACATTTATAAATATAATTTCTTTTTATTGTTATTTTGGGTTTTTTTTTCATCATTATTCGGTTATTCAATATTTTTGGTACACCATTATACAGTATTTCAGTAAACTAAAAATATCGCTACCTAGCACTACCACAGTTTCATCTACATTTTTTAAAATATCATACTGTACTACTGTAGTATACTAAATGTGTTCAACTATTTCGTATAGACAAAGTAAAAACAATCAAGACCATTGTTTATTATGGAATTAATATAAGTGTTTGTATCTTGAGCATCGAAATCCACACATCTTATGAAGTGCATAACAAAAGAAGTACCTACCAATAACATAAAAAAATCGAATCAACTTAATAATTATTATTGTACGTATTATACTTCGCTGCCGTTCGTGTAACAAGGCGAGAATGTTTGTAATGTAACGTGTTGGAGACGTCGTATGATAATGATATAATATTATATTGTGATATCAACGAAAAATGTTATTATTAAATATTTATATTGAACTTGTGAGACTAGGTACTGCTTCGGGGTGGATATAAATGAGATAATCGTTCGGAATAGGTCGTGATCGCATGAATTACGAGTGCAATACGTCACCTCAAGATGAGTAGATGACCGTCCGGAGAATAGGTTTCTATATACTATCGCACTATTAAATAGGTGGATGGGGCCGTAAAATAATATTTCACAGCATCTTGAGAAAATAGAAGCTGATAATCGAACGATATTCGCCAATCGAGATTCTTGCGAAATTAGGAACACGTTTTGAGCTCCATTGTAAGAAAACAATACGTCTTACTTAAGCAGTTTAAATTCAAAAATAATAATTACTATAGCTAACATATAAATATTGCAGAAAAAGTATGATGGTGGCAATATCGCTTAAACAATGGATAGTTGGAAAAAACATGAAAAAGTAGTGAGTTATTTTATATAATATCTTGTTTTTCGACAGAGATTTACGATTCACGATGTGTTGTGACTTGTACATTTTTAAAATTATAAAATAAATTGAAGAACATTGTAAGTACTGTTTGCAAAATTAATAATATCAAACTTATATTGGAAACATAGAATCGAAGTGGCAATAATCGGAAATTGGAACAAATTACAAACAAAAATCGTTTTCATATTAATTATTACACCCATTATTTCTCTGTTAAAACCATTTGCGATAACTTAAATAATTGTAACGACAACGCATTTCAACATAATATATAATATAATCAGTTATACTTCAATTATTAACAATTATTAGAATATTACAGGCTACCGTAAAATTTATTGTTGTTGGATGACCTAGCAGTTGAAAACGCAGACTCGCAGTTTTTCGTCAACGACCACGCCAGCTTTCGGCGAATCACTTAAACAAATATGCAATATTCGGCACGTGGATCAGTGTAACATTTTATATTATAGGTCGTAAATACGTATAAATATAAATAAAGTGACGACCTTTAAACGTCAAAAAATTAAGTGTTTGAATTAACATTTCTGTATATAATATGTATTTTTATTATGTGGCTTGTCCTTCGAATTATACGAGCGTCGCGTTTATCAAATTATAAACTGGTGCGATTATAAAAAGGTATGAAATGCAATTTAATGATGATTTGTGTACATTAATTTTTCGATTTGAGTTTATTCGTTTAAAACTACGGCAACGGTGTGTAATATAAAATATTATATTTTGTAATAATTGTGAATACACGTGATTGTGGCCAATGAAACTTACTTGAGGAAGTAGACCTCACAGTAGAAAATCGTTGGATATTGCACTAACGATGTCAATAATTATTAAAATGAAAAAAAAATATCATCACATATAATAATTGTGTTTGATTGTTTTTGATAAATGATTTGTTTGGCAGAAAAATTTCTTAGTGGCTATATCTATAGCACTAAACTATCTATATTATATAATCATTTTTTTTTTTTATTATTATTATTTTTTTAATATTTCGACATAGTAAATTATACGAGTGTAATATGCAAAAAGCGCGTTTTACAAGTTTAAATTTACATTATAATATGCATATATCACAATGTATAAAATGCATAATATAAAATTAACGTAAATATTTAAAACTTAAGGTACTTTTATTATAATAATCATTTAAAAATTATAGATAGCAATCTGTAACAGTCAAAATATCGCATACAGTTGTATAATGGTTATACTTAGTTGGGGTTTGTAGTTTGTACAGATTTTAGCCGACAAAATGTCTTCAGGGTTTACGGAACATTGTTTGAATGTCTAATTTTGAGTGAAAATCTGCACGTGAAATTATTTAGTTAAAAGAGAAGGAACTTCAGTATCTATGTGAAAATATTACATAATTTTTTGTATTCAACTCAAGTGATTTTTGGACATACTAGTTACATCAAGAAATGTATTTTAGTCGATTTGAAGCTTTTTTTTAAATTTTGCTGACGACACAAACCTTTAGAATAAGCATATAAATAATGTCATAGGAATAATTGATTTACAAATGACTAAGAACCGAACCACATTCATTTTAGCGTAGGTATAATGAATGATTATTTACTGTCAAATGGATATGAAGTAATAGTTTTCCATGATTGGTTTTTTGATTTTCATCTAAAATCACTCATTGATATACTTGATTGGTTTTTCCTTACCTGATCTATTGTTTTAATTCTATTAACCAATACAGCTGTTATATATATATATATATATAAATAATACAAATCCTAGATAGGTACACTTCTATGCTCAAATATGTAAATATGATAATATTCGCGTCCTGCGAATTCCTCACAGAATGGCTGGCCGTTGGTCACGTTTCTCCGGCGAAAAAAACAATGCGCGCTTAGAACATACATCAATCAACGACGACAATAATATTATTGCGATATTGCACGTAAAACCTATAATAATTGTATTCGTATAGACCTCGGCCCACGCAAGTCGTATATTTATATAAACACACCCGCGTCCGAAAATTATAGGACGTATTATACAATAGTCTACATGTTATATTATAGACGCTCCTACGCAAAAATCACAACCGATGGTCTTCTCGCGACCGATGCCTACGAGGTATACGATCGATCATACCTCTTATACCCAGTAACTATAACGTGTTATAATTATATAAATAATCATGATGGTCTACCAATGATCATATGGTTAACTCTTTCTCCATGTCGCATCACCGTCACAACTAATTTAAAAAACCAAAATTATTTATTTATTATAACGATTGTAAAATACAAATAATCGCAAACCTGTTCTAAGAATAATTTGAAATATGTATTTAGCCAACCCCAACATTTTATCGATTCATGCTTACCCAATAACAATAGTTATCAAATCTATCTGTTATAAAACTGGTTTTTAAAATTAACAAATCAAAGTTTTATTATACTTTATACGGTATTAGACAAAGTCTATCGCTACGGATCTTAAATAATTTTTTAATATTATAATTTTGATTAACACCTTACAACACATTTTGCAATTAGTTGAATAATCATATGTGTTTAATTTACGTGAATCAAATCGGTATACTATGGTTGTAGTCTTCTAGGTGGGGTTGCATAAACATATTCTCAAGACAAGAAAAAAAGTATTGATTTGATTTATTCATTTTTTAAACTGTTTCGTAATTAATTTGTAACATATTTTCACTGTTGTAGATTTATTATCAAAAACTGGGAGCGCCACGTTTATTTTATAGTAATAATTAATCAACTTTATTGTATATCTAAATAATTCGATTTGTATAATGCATTAATATCATAATAGATTACGTATAATAAGTATTAAACAGTTAATCTTATATTTTATCATATCACTAGCGGTAAATAACAATATTACCCAACTACATCAAAAAAATAAAAATTTTAATATTATTTCTCTACGTAGTTTAGACTTTGGTATTAATTAATCTTAATTCACGAGCTTATTGCTGTTAGCTTTTTGTCTTATTAGCTTTACGAGCTTGTCGATTTAATTGTAACTCTAACTGTGAAACTGAACAATTAATTTAAAAACACGACACCTGTTAGTATTGTTAGAATGGATAGTATATGCATCGTACGACGTTTAATCTATAAAAATATGAAAATTGCGTTTGTTCAGTGCTGTCATTCAAGCGTGGTTTTAAATAATTTCCCAAACCTATCCAATACCTCTGGAAACAATCTTTGAAACTTTCTGTCAAAGTCGGCGGTGCTGTTTTCGAGTCCACCATAAACCACGCAGTCACACATAACATGCCCACTACGTTTCGTATAATACATAGGTGCCTAAAAATATAACCGTACGAAAAATACAAATCTCATCACCTCATGCGTCACGAAGTTGACTATGACGAACCGTGGGCTAGCCGTGAGTATGTATTTCTTTTTACTGATTTGAAAGTGAAATTCAAACCATTATTATATGTGTAGTCGAAATGCGTTCGCCCAAGTTTACGCAAGCAAAATATCATACCTAAGTAATATAATATATATATATATATATATATATATAATACGTATAACAATAAAACGATACCGTGTACGCGGAAAACACTCTCGAAGCTATTTATATTATAATATGTATATAAATGTGCAGGCGTTTCTGCCTACATATATGCCTATTCACATCGTAACAAGTATACACGCCGCACACTGTAATGGCGCGTTCGTATTCATTTGAAACCGGAAAAGCTCCTTGCAAATCCATTCCGGTTCTCATGTCCCGTGTGCTTTCTCCGACTGACGACTCGGTGCAGCATAATATCAACGCGATAACAATTAACAAAACAATAATTATTTCTTCAAAATCCAAAACAATGTCTGTGCACGTGTGTCTGAGAACTTACACCCGTGACCGGTCGCAACACAGATCGCGTGGCGCGGGAAAGGTGCCGCCGCAGCGCGTACTAATCGTTTTCGTATATTATGATATGACGTATCATATTTTGCTACATATTATATATTGTCATGTTATGCTATTGCCATGTCGTTGGCACGTGAAAACATATTTTTCTTTTTCCCGGTGATAAAAGCTGTGCTTCGAGTGTTTCGACATGACAATCATTTTTTTCGGTGGACACTTTGTTATTAGTCTGACATAACTATAGTAGGTTCTTACATACGAAGTTGTATACTTATCTACGTTAACAGTGATGATTTTAATGTTGAATTTTAACTGTCCAGTTGTAAAATAACTCAATTTTAATTCACTGCGATCAGTGAACGCGCAATGATACGCGTATATCGCTGTTTCCAAATTTAAAAACTAAGAAGACAATAATATGCAAAGTGCATACCAATAAACACATCCTAAAAATCTTGTTTAAAAATTCAAAGCGAATATTGTTGCTATACAGCGCACACTACAATGATATGCAATAATATAACTTATAAGCATATAAGTGGTATTCGAGAAATAAAGTTGTAAGTGTAAAATTTGATATTTATAGCGTAAAGCAATTTTGCTATAACTGAATAATTCTGTTTCACGTGGAAAATTTAAAATTCATAACTTCAATAATTTAACTAATAATCAACATAATATCATACAATAAATAAATAACAATACTGGTTTAACATTTTTTTAATTGTTTTTTTTAGCTACATTGGCTGCAAAGGTCATTAGTTATAATTATTTTATATATATATATATATATACATTTAAATAATATAATTAATATAAAAAATTAAAAAATAAATATAATATTTGCAGATCTACAGTAGGGTGTTGTGCTACGATACTATTATCATCTAAATTTGGATGAACAGGTCAGTTTTTTTTTTAAGAAATTGATCATGTTGTTAGTGTCTTTTGTGTTGGGACCTAGAAGCATCCCTAAAAAAGTTGCTGAGATGTTAAGTTTTTTGACGTCTTCTTCGTAATTAGAGAATTCAGTTATTAAGTGCTTAACTGTTAAGTTCACGCTGTAGGTTAGGTTAACCTAAGCACTGCTTAAAAATTAAACTAACGTTTGTTATACACTCGAATTAAAATTTAAAATTCAAGTTTAGTTATTATTATTGTTATTATTTTATAATAATTTTGTTACATATATACATACATATATTAAATTATGTTGACATGAATTATGGATTTTTAATAGTTATGTTAAATGATTATCTCCAGATGTTTATAGTTTTTTAAATTAATTTTGTTTTTTTTTCAAACCGATTAAATAACACATAATAAATATTAACCATAAAATCATAAGAATGAATATTTTTTTTACACGTGTAAAACATATAATGAGCTATAATAAAGATTTGAAAAACTTTACTGTAGTAAATTATTCTACTTTTGAAACTCTGTAATTCCAAGAAACATGAGCACTTTCTATAAAATAAGTAAGTGTGTATAAGTTATAAGATTTTCACACATTTATACGTGATATTAATTAATTAATTTAATTTCAGACTTCTAAGTAAACACACACCTAACATTAAAAAAAAGGTTTCATCTAACCTAGCGTAATAAATGCAGTAGTATTTGGTACCCATACATTAGATGCACATTTTACTTTGTTGAATGTAAAACAAATTTAGTTTTAATTTGGATTATTTTACTCATAAGAATAATAATTTATATAAGTACTTCCAATAGTTTACAATACCTAAAAATATATTTGATATAACTTATTTTAAAATACAATAAGTTTTTATAACTTGGTACATGAAATAACATTTGTAATATTGTATTTTCCAATTTTATACAGCACATAGTGCTTATTAGAACATTACGTACGAACAAAGCAACGAAATGCATTTCAATTCAATTTTCTCTGATCGCATGTATGTGTTAAATAAATGAATTTGATAGATACGTCGCGCGTACTTGCATGTTGAAGTTCAAAACAACATATTAATGCCGATGTAATTATAATATTTTATTCACTCAAATCGTTTATTTCATACAAATGTTTATAAAACGGCTTCGGTGTTCTCGTGTATATTTCCACGAAACGCATGAAATAATTATGTCATGATCCTTGACCAGCGTCTCTTTTGGACAGTGACGACAACGTTGGTTGGTATTTTCGTTTCGTTCAAAAATATATCCTTCCAATAATTGATAATAACGATGATATTATTATAATAAACTATACTCCATAGATCACGCGGCGTTCATCATGAGACCGGCCGTGACTGACCTCGGCGCGGCGGCTTTCACTGAGTTAACGGTCGTGGACAATCGATTTACTATACAGATAGTGTATACCTTATGTATAATATACATCGATACAATAATTATATCACCAAAGTTTATTTATACTTGTACACAAATAGCATCTATTACGGTTTGGCCGCGAAGGAAAGGCCCTGAAATTTGACACGACAGAATTATATTCTTTAGACTTCGAGTGTTGAATGCGGTTGTCGTTGTACAATGTCTGAAATAAGATCAGTCGGGTTAAAATCGATAAGTTCGTCCATGGTAAGATAGAGTAATACTTATTTATTTTCATCAAAATCCAACAACACGTTTTCATTCGTTGTACTATTGATCCGACCTCTGACGTAGAAAGACACTATTTATTTAATTAATAATAGAGACATGATAATCTATTTCTTCAAAATCATGAATTGGTTAAAAAACTATACATTTTTCAAACTACACTGTATAGTATTGTATTATACTGTACACAATTCTATAAGTAGAAAACTAACCATTAACCATACATTTTAGTGAAGATTATTTATTTTTACATAGAACGAAAAAATTAATTTAAAATTATAATAATATGTTAATTGTGAGTGAATTCGTTTTGAAACCAGTTTATAGTTCGTGACGTAATCAATTTTTAGCAAATTAGTTTACTTATACTAGCAAACCAGCATGATGAAGTTTTTTATAACATAACATATAAAAGAAAAATACATTATGTTATTATTATATTAATATTATAGAACTGTATAGTTTAAAACTCGGTTAAAATAAATTATCCATAAAGTCATAACATAAGCTAAAAATAAAATCATTTATTTCGTCTACCGCGAGTTAAATTTCAATATTTAATTATTTAATTAATTTCCTGATCATTTGAACAACCAGAATAATATGAAAAATAATATATATATATATATGTTGGTAATATGTTTAATTTTTTTATACATAGTAATTTATTTTTGAACTATAAATATGTAAATAATTAATTGATTCATAAATATGAGTATAAATTAATCTGATAATTTTTTATAGAATTTTAATAACGCACAGGTTATAGGTATATCGTTAATTAAAGCTTATAAAGTTTTACATGTGATATTTTACGATTTTACGAGTCTTATTTACGTATTTGTTGATGTGATTGGCCAAAACACTCATAATAACAAAAAAAATATGTGTCTAAATGTCTTACTCTGAATTAATTCTTGAAGAGTTTTTTTTTTTTTTTTTATTACATGTACTTAACGTACTTTTGATTGCGAAGTGGCAATGTAAGGTATAGGTAACCTACACAAATATTATACTATGGTAGTTAATAGTAATCATAAAACTCGTAATATATCATTTTTATCATCTTAATTCTTAAATATTTATTTACACAAATATAATATACATTGTATATATGAATATAAATTTTCAAAACAGTTTTCCGCTATTAAAAGATCAAAAACTGATAATAAAATATGTTGAAATAGTAATGAAATAAGGGGATAAAATATAATTTTAACAGTATATTTTGTAAATAATTATTATTATTTAAAAAAATAATTATTTCAAAATAACATCAGTATTGTCAATTTCTTTTAAAAATACCGAATGACTATATATATAGTATAAATTATTAATAATGTGTAATAAATACAATACCAAATTATTAAAAATATTGAATAGTTGCATCAAGAATACACACACTATTGATATATTCAAGATATTCAAAAATATCGACATAACTGTAGGTATAGAATAAATCAAATTAATGATGTAGGTACTTTGTTCTGTGTATCAATTCGTACTGGTACAAAATTTCATACATATAAAATTATGATTTAAACAAAAATACTGTGGTATTATACAGTTCAATATCGTTCGAAAATTTCCATACACTTTATATAAATAGTCACACAGCAAAAATGATAAATATACCTATAACATTTAAAAAAATGTAAATAATAATGATATTATTATATGTGTTATTAATTATTATGAAGTCATTGGTTCTTCGGTCGCGTGCGTTAAAGTCTACGTTGTAGAATCGACTCAGAGCTGTTATATTATTATTTCATAGCTCTGTAAACGCCGCGGTGTAAACAGTACAAACACTGTGCATTTTTTTAATGAACTTAAATTGAGAGGTATACATAATCGTCTACGACCACCCGTCGACATTCAAACACCCTTCCCGATCGTCGTGATAAACGTGCTTCAACTTTTAAAACTATTAATATATATAACATGTATATAGTATATAGATGTCATTAATACACTATTGGAATATTTCTGTAGTAGGTAATAAAACGTATGAATGTACGTACATTTTCCTATGAGCGAAACAAGAAATATGAGTTCGATTTTTTTTATGCATATTATAATATAGGTACGCAAAACTACGAGTGTTTGTTTCTCAAAAATATATATAGCGATTATTATAACACGATCAGCGTGAACAATTGGAAACTTGCACTCTGTAATAATTATTATATAACATTATTATAGTAGTATACATAATATTTATTCCTAATAGGTATGTTTATAATGTTGTTGATTAGTTCGGTGATAGCGGTTGCAAAAAAAAAAAAAAATCGATAGATTATTTTAATCTACTTACCTACCCTATAAGTGTTTATTATTTTTATAAACATATAAATATAATATCTTTATAGAATTCAGTAATTTCATTCGAAACATAAACATCATTTTAAACACTTATACCTATATCTATACATAAGTAACAAATAAGTAAATTATAAATTTACTACTTGTTTTGTGTTAATAATCATTAAAATTATTCACAATTGATTTGAACACATAGAATATTTAATGCTTAAAAATAATATTTTAGTCGAAAATTTTTATTAATTTAATTTCACTCCGTAATTACAATACTTAAATAACGTAAATATAATTAATTTCATATATTTAAAAATTTTTAAATTTTAACACTAACTCATAACTCTTATTTAAATTAAAAATTCTCCACAATTTATTATTAGAATATGTTGATAAGTATTTATACAAAGAGAACTACTAAATTAATGCGTTTGCAATTAATAATTATATCCATATATAATAACATTTAATTATATAATATGTTAAATTATAGTAGGTATATGTATGTATAATAACGGAATAATGTAATCTACACGTATAATACTATAAATAAAAGCAATAAAACTTAACGATAAAAGCGTTTTCTTGTATCATCATACATTATGTTATTTTTAATTCAAGCTCATAAACAAACAGAATTGAAATTGATTTAAAAAAAAATACATGTATATACATATTACATGCACATAAATGTTAATAATATATTATGTATAGTAAATCTAATAATATTTTTGGGGATTTCAACAATAAATTTTAACTGTTGGATGACCATTTTAGATACTAAATGAATTGATGGATGTATTTGTTTGATAACGATACGTGTAACTATTAATTTTTTTTTTAAATGTGAGTCCATTTTCTTTCAGAATAGTAGAAATACTTTAGATATTCATGTTTGAGTATGGTTCTTGATAGAAATTCTAATCTGGTAAAATCTAGATAAAATTACTATTACCTACTTAATTTATGTTCATTTGGAAAAAAAAAGTAAAAATAACCGAACAACGTGAATGTCTATTATACCATCTACAATATTATTAAAAATTAAAGTTCGTCAGTTTTTGACAAAATTGATTTAATTTTGTTGTTATTATTTTGAAATAAATATTAGCAGAAATTTAATGTTTTCATCGTACATTTATATATATATGATATTTAAAAAAAATACCGGCTACTATTTAGAACGTTTTTTAATTAAAATTTTAGCTTGATGTTTAATTTATTTTTATTTTTTTTTTTTTATATGTATTATGAGGTTTCTCATAAACAATTTTTACAGTAATTAAAAAAAATATTGAAAATACACAATCAAAATATTTTAATGTTTGAACTTAGAACTTTGACAAAATTACTTAAAAGTCATAAAAATTTAAATTATATTTTAGTTTTAAATTTATATTTTCTATATGTTTTAATACATGAGGCATTAAAATGTTATGCAAGGTTCTTCATAAGATATAACTATTGAAATTTAAAAAAAAATTAGTATAATGTCACATTAAAATAAAACTTGTATACCATGTTTGATCAAACTCATATTCGTATTCAAAATATCTTCAGAGAATAATAAAAAAAATCTACATTTAAAATCTAAATTACAGTAAAGAAACTTATACTGTTTTTTTTTCATGTGTTTTATTGATTTAGTGAAATATTAATTCAAAATGGATATTACTGTTCGCTAATCTAACGTTATAATAATACGAAGATCAAGTTTCGAAACTATAGCTTCTTGATAGCTCACAAAATAATACCAGTTATGATGTAATTTCAACTTACAAAATTTACAAAAAAAACAAATATGTATTGTAGGTAACAATTTAAACATAAGTGATGGTTATTCTTTTTTTAAAAAATACATGGTATCGCGATATAATATGTACGTTGTGCAGTAGACACTTATATGTATATGATGTAGTTTAAAATGAAGATTTTCGCGGAAATTAAATTTACTCGTTACAATCATAATTGCAGAGAACAATTTATCATCTGTCGTTTAATTATACTAGGTAAATATTATATTGTGCTGGCCTTGCACGTCACTGTCTCAATGGTTTGTAATATTGATGTTTCACAATAAGTGTATAATGAAATCCGTCAATTTTTATTATTAATATAACATCGTTAGTTTTTTTTTTAATTATATAGGTACTCGTATCGAATGTATTAATTATTATACTGTGTATGCGTGTACTGGTTATTATTTTATCAATAGGAATTCTCATTTAAACTTCGACAATATTCTGCAAATCTCAATTAACCACGCGAAGTCCTACGAATTTTACACGTATCAATGCATCACGCTAAAACGCTTGAATGATTTTTTATGTTTTTAATATCTATGCATTCTTAATTTTTTAAATGATCATGTTGATATTTTAATTTTAAGTGATGAGGAGGGTTATGCTGAGAAAAATAGAAGCAAATTGGATATTAAGGTATTTGGGTAATATATATGGTGTTAGAATGGAAGTACGTATAGTAAATGGACAAAATAGTTCAAAAATTGTAAGAATTTGAAGATTGCTACGAATAGTGCGATTGCTAACGTACCTACTTGAAACTTTAGTTCAAAAATTTAGATTAATTGATTGCAGAATGAGGGTTAAAAGAAATTTCAGTTTGAAACTTTGGTTGACTTCTAAATTTGGATACCGTAAGTCAGTAAATAGTGAATCAGTTGTTATTTGTAGATGTTTAATTGTATTATTAAAATAGATGTATGACCGGAGAAATAAAGTTATAATATTTTCAATTGAAATAAGTTAGCTAAAGATGGGAGACCATAGAAATCTTCTTTCATTTTTATACGCGTAAATTAAACCTTAGATTAAGTTAGATTAAAAAAAAATATTATAAAATATGAATGTTAAGAAATTTATTTTGCATTCCTTTTTTTTTTTCAAGCCGATTTCATGTTACTGATTATGGATAGATAATAGATATCTCTACATCAAAAAAGAAATAAGTACATATCATACCTATATAAAAAAAAACAATTTTAAGAATAAAAATATTAAGTAAAAATATAAAAATATAGTTCAGTATGCATAGATATTTTCTTACGCTTTTAAACTAACTGATTAATTATAAATCATAATAATTATTGCCGAATCTAGGTAAACATTTTTTATTTATTAAATATTGTATATATTTTTTCACTTGCTCAATGCTCAATAATTAGATTTAGAACTCTCTTCGTTAAAACTAAAAGTTGGTACATGTTTAGGAATCTTTACTAAAAAAAGATACCAAAATACAAAATAGAGTTTAATTTCAATCGGATCAACTTATTAAAAAAGTAAATGATCTTCGCTATTTTTTTTTTCATGTACCTATTTTGTAATGCAATATAATACTATATTCGTTCGCCTAGATGGCTAAGTGTGACTAGTGTAAGAGGTTCGCGATAAATTTCAATAAGGTTTATTCCTATTTAATGTTGCAGTCGTTTACGTTTTACACATATGTTTTGAAAACATTTGCAGTATATTATCATCATAAGCAACTCGCTATCACTCGCCTTGGAAGTTAATGGTAAAATCAATTTATCGTATGATCTGTCTATGGTGTATCGTATTGTATAATGTATACACATATATACATTCTATTAACGAGTATCATATTATTTAATCTTTATATATTATATATCGATGGTGTGAGTATAATATTATACAATTTACATAATAATATAGAAATATACATTTTAACACCTCGGTTTTTCGATTTCATTTGTATCGGAATAATGGACCCGAATCGTATTATATTATAGTTGTGTATGTAATACGGACACACAGCATTTATTACAAGGCAAACGGCTATTGACTTAATAGTATTTTATACTTTTTAATAAAAATACCATATAAAATACATAATAATATTATAATGAGATAATTTAAGCCACTGTACAGCAACTAATAAGTAATAAGGCGCGCCGTGTACGGTAAGTTAACATTGTATGTTGCAGGCCTGCAGTTCTTGAAACTAGTTTTAAGCCGCATAATGATTTGCGGTAAGTATTCATCGAAACCAGGGTATTAATATGAAGAATTAGGAAAAAAGGTTGACAATTATAAGACAGATACATCACTGCAAAGTCTTTCAAAACTTTGCCTAATCTGTTCTTAAGTTTACACGTAATTACGAAAGCATGTCAAAGTTATGTTTTTGCTGAAATTTAATTTATTTAATCTAATTTTCTAATTACCACATAAACATTAAATACAAAAAATAAAAACAGTCTAAATCATTTTATTATAAAACTATAATGACAAAATTTACTGTGTCAACGAATCGAAAGAACTCATGGACAAGCAGAAAATATGTATAAAAGTCTAATTCATATTATAGTGTTCTATAAAAAATATTGACATAACTTTAGAATATACGTATACAATAAATTTGAATCTTGTAGTTTCAACACATCTGTTTAAATAAGTTTCCTCCAGATTATTTTAATTTTTAATTTTCTAATACTATTTTAATATTATACTTAATTTATTATTATCATTATTTAAAATAAAGGTTATACAATATTATAAAATATATTATATTATGTAACGTCATTATAAATTACATGTTAATTAGTATTTTATACTATACTGGAATATTTATTATTAGAATAATATTGTACAATTTAAAAAAAAAAATCGTGAACATTTAAGACATAATATATTATTTATGAATACTAATTTATTTCATCTTGTTGGTATTTATTGATTTATTTTTAACGTTTATTAATTCTTTAATTTTAATTTTTTGAGACTTTTATTTTTGTGAATTTTGTATATTATTATAATATACATTTCATCTCAAACTTATTTTTAAATGCCAACAATATTAAAACTATTTTTGAATTTTCTAAAATTATATCACTTTTAGTAATTTACAACTGTTTGAAAATAACAAGAAACAATTCGGATTTAGTCAAAATATATCACATCATAGGTTTGACGTATCACATTTACCTATACAAAATATAAATAATACTTAAAGACATGTCAATAATTCCCATGCTGATGCTGGGTAAATATACATGGCCCGTATTTAATATAACAATTTTGATAACTATTTATTATAATTTATGACATAATAAGTATCGCCTGCGTTTAAAACTAAGTTGCAAATCTATTTCTCAGCCACATCACATACGAAAATCCGTATCGTTTAAGTGTAACACCCGACAATAGTAATTACTAAAGGATTATATTTTATTGGTTTTATAATTTAAAATCAATAATAATAGTTATGTATATACTGCATGACGTAATAACGTCCGACAATCACTCATCGTTGGTAACTCGTATTATAATAAAATACACAAAATTACACGACACACGTGCTTGAAGTTAACGTACCTCAAACAAGACCAATTTATTTGGAAATGATTTTATCGTTTTTATAATACTTTGCGAATATTTTCAAATTAGTTTCGAGAATAGCCAAATAATTTAACAATCCAATTAAAAAAATAAATAAGATTTGAGAGGGTGGGTCAAAATTTCACGCATCCTCTCTCATGTTTTATACAGCCATCAACTATTTGCAAATGTTTACAAATAATTTAACTGTTCTAGACACTAGATACCATCTATAAACTTTATTCTCTCATCGTAAACGATAATATTATTAAATATATTATACGCGCGTTCATGAGTACAAGTCGTCTTTATCGTTGTGTATATGCACGTGATATTATAATATACATAGGTATGGAGCATTCAGTATTATTCTGACGGACCGCTCCCCTGGTAGCCATCATATCTGTTCCTATGCATAATCTACCCGTTAGTATGCGTATATATACGTATAATATTATATACATAAATCCTACTCGTACGAATAAAATGTATTAAATTAAAAACTCGCCGGTTGTTCTTCTTTTTTCTCATTACGATGTTTTGTGCGGTGAGTATATGGGTTCGTTTTCGCATAACCTTGGCCTTAGCCGTGTTCGCGGGATCGTGAATGGCATGTTATTTTTCGTGTCGGGTTAGCGCCGCCGGTACGCATACGTACCGATAGTCGTACGCATATTATACACGTTTATACGTACCTTTTTATACATAGGTATCACACTTTATTATATAGGTACGCGCATTTTATATTATACTCGAACGCGAAACGGAAAATAAAGAGCGATTATTATGTGATATAATAGATGTACGTGCGTGCTTACGTAGGTATATTGCACACGGAGTGCAGAATTTTTTTTATCCCACCCGCCACGGGTCGTTTTAGAATTTGTCACGTCTTACTATGATGGTTTTTTTACCCGCTGATACTCGTCCCATAATCATTTCGTATAATTATGGGCCAACCAACCGCGTTAACGAGAGAAGGTCAAGATCACCGCGATAATAGAGCGCGCGTGTATGATTAGTAGTATATTATAATCATAAGTATTATTCATATTAAATGCGTGTGTGTCCAATTCAATTTGCTCATGTTTTGTTCTACTCGAGTATTGTTATCGTATATAAATCCGAGAAAAAGAGAAGACGTCTCCGGCCCTACGTATGTAAAAAGTCCAATGTTGGTGGCATAATATTTGTAAAATTTGACAGTTGGTTATAATACACTTTTCATAGTGCATAAACTATGTATAAACTAAAAAAATACATTAAATTTGTGTGGAAATAGTATAATGTACCATCTACCTATATATATATATATTTTTATAGCAAATCAAATTGATTTAACTAATTGGGTGAATTGTATTAATAATATTTGAAATTTTATTTTCAGTTTTTTCACGATATTGATATATAAATATATAATATATATATTTACAAGGAATGAGTGATAGAAGATTAGGCTTCTGTTAATGACAGTCTTAATTAATTATTATTACATTGATTATTTATTTTTTAGTAATTTAAAAATTTAAAAATATTTTTATTAATTTAATTTTTTAATTAATATAAATATAAACGTATTAATAAATAATAATGTGGTTAATGTTTTTATTTTGTTTGATGAAAATTTTAAATTGCAAATAATATTATTTTATTTAAAAAAAATAATAGGTTTGGAAATATTAAATAAAAATATTAATATTTTTTTAAAGTGTTAATGCTATTCTATTATACTTTAGTAAGTATTAAATTATATTATTAAAAAAAAAAACCCTGTAGTTTTACCATTTTAATATTTTACTTAAAATAGAACAATAATAATTCATCAATAACGGTAATACAGCTGATATTATATTATCTTAACAATGGTTTATTTTAATGTTATATGTACGTCAATCAACATTATTAAAATATTCAACTCCATTTAAAATCAGAACTGTATTTTTTCACTGTTGATAGGGTACAACCAAATATTGGTTACTGAACACCTATACATTTTAGAGTAAAATAATGTTATTTAACAAATTCACAAAATTAATGTGCATGTCATAATTATTTCATCTTTTAATTCTCTCTTTAAGGAATAATAAGTGAAGTCCTTATAACCATGAACCTACATCGAACACGATATTTTGTACCTAGTTGTGACTTTTGAGATTAATATTGCTATTTATAATCGCCATTGTTTGCTAAATAATAAACTGTTTGCATACATAAGAAAGAACGTTTAATAAAAACTTCACGAGAAAATATCCTCCTTTAATTTTATTGTTTATTTGTTACACAACATACATATATATATATATATATTAAATGTAAATTAAATGCAGAATTTTTCAAAAATCCGAATATTTAAACATATTTACGCGATAAGTCGTAGAATATTACACAATCATAGGTACCTGTTTGTACTGTACGCATACTAAAATATTTCATTAAAAGAGTGCTTTATTTTATAATATTATGATACGTATAATATTTTATATTTTATTTTTATTTTACCACGGTTCCAACACAAACATGATGATAAAAAAATATATTTACCTGTGAACCGCGTGACCATGTAATCGTCGATTATTAGAGTTTTTTAACAGGTTATTACTTATTACTATAGTGTTATGTAAATTGCTAATAAAAAGTAGATATATCGATTATAGTGCTCCTCTCTAAGATCTGCCTTAACTGACGCCACCGCCATGTTTAACGTGCATACTTACACAAACTCGTTAATATTAACCGTTATCGTATAATTTTGATAATAATAAATATAAATAATATATTTAATGTATATAACGTAGCCACTTAGTTATTGTGAAAACATAAGGAGAACGTTATTGGAAATCTAAATCAATGAATTAGAAAGAGTCACATTTTTGTAAGAACCATATCGTTTAACAACATAACACTAGTAGTATTTAATATTTTAAACACATAATACATAGAGTATCGTGTATAAGGTACTATATGTAACACAGATTAGATTTTTACTTAACCTAACCTAACGCATACTATGATATAAATTATAATTTATACGTTATTAACCAAATGAGTGTACATCTATTGTGTCTGAAATAAACGCATAATATTATGATGTTGATATAAATCAAATTAATTTAGATAAAAAATACTATAATAGGTAATCGTTCAAAAATTCTGTATCTAAATACATATCAAATATTATTGTACGGAGAACGATTAATTTAAATGCTGTTTGTTAATATAATAGGTATAACTTAACTCTTAAGTTATCTACATCAATGCAATTTAAATAAATAAACTTCAACTGCTCCACTTAAATGTATACACTACTAATGAATATGTACCGTTTACTTAATTATCACAGATATTTAGATATTTCCGTGTCAAGACCAGAAAAGTATTTTAAATGGTGCTACTGCAGAATATTATGGAGAGTTTTAGTTTTATAATTTCTTTTATGAGCACATACGATAATTACAAAAGCGTGACCTCAAAGTTGTATTCAAACCATCAATTTGTGAGTAATATTATAATAGGTGTACACAAGTAATATTAGTAACTCTACTATTTAATTATTAGCTAGGTAATATATTGTATATTATAATGATTGGAATGTCGTTTATAAAGTATTAATTTGAATTTTCTATCCCAATACATTTTGTACAACTGTACACGTTTTGTAAATTCATATAAAGTTCAACTAATTCTTTTGATTAGTATGATTTAGTTAGTTTTGTTTGATCATGAATATGGGTAAATTCGATAAGTTTTATCTTATACCTTAACTGTATGATAAAATGTAATTTATTCATTTAATTATTACTATAATTTTTAAATAATAAATAAACACGCACTAACTGTTTATAAGTTATATAATAATCAATTATAATTCATATAATAATTACTAATATAATAAAATAAAAACGCATATACCAAAGGATAATTCTACTGAACTATACCTGAAAAGTTAGGCAATATTTTGTTTGATGTTTTTGTAATATTTAATTTTTTTAAATGTTTAAAAATAAAGCAAAAAAATATATAATTTTTACATATTTAATTCTAAATGATCTACAGTCACCCAATACGATTCATAAAAGTAATTATTATGTTATATTATCCACCTAACTATAAATTTGATATCTAGTTCTATAACTGAACATTCAAAATGACAAATCACTCCAATAAAAATCAATATATTTTTCATATGATGACTAAACCAAATTTTAAAATAGTTTAGCACTCGATATTCTCAAATGGAACGCTTTACTGACATACATATTGTAATAAATAGATTCAAACAATAAAAAGGTACATACAAGCTTATGATTTTTTTTTTTTTTCAATATATTTGTTCTGTAAATACAAATAGTAAAAATATACGAGTATGTATATATATTTATCACAAATTTATTGAATATAATATTTACTTATTTTTATTTGGTTTTTTATTAAAAATAATAACAATAAAATAACAAGCAGAGAAAAACAGTATGTAAAATAGAGACGGTCACGATTTATGATTTCAACAAGCTATTGTTTCGGACTTCCGTTTATATATAATTTTTTTTTACAATTTCTACACTATTATAGTGTCTTGCGACTGTATTATATGCATACTATAATAAATTATGGTTGTATCATATCGATAAACAATTTGTATTTCGGTACACAAAACTTTACTGAATGCTTAAAAGTTATGAACAATTTTAAAAATAAAACGTGATTTGCATTGTTGAGTGATGACTGATAAGAGAGTGAAGAAAGTTAAAAAAAAAATGTCGAGTACTGCCGACGTTGCCGAACGGTAAGCAGATCCAACAAGTGCGTTACCGGTAGCTGGATTAAATTGTATTTAGTAAATTATGTATTTAGCTTAGTTATTCTAACTCATTTATCAGGATTTTATTATGATAAAAGTTTTAAAAATCTTTGGACTGAAAAACACAAGTTGTTTTCATAACGATAGCACGATTTAGCATATACGTAAACGCGAATGGTTCTGGATTTCTCATAATCACCGTTGATCATTTAAGTCTCTTTCAGAAAACGAACTTTTAACTATCTAGCTGTGTAACTGTATAAGTACTCGTACGTGTGTGTTTCTCTGATACCATTAAAGCAATCTTTTTTTTACTATTATAAATAATGTTTTTCTTACCTTTTCTATCAAACATAGGTACCTACATACAATTCAATTGCGATTTGATATGGATGATTTATATCTATAAATAATGCTTTATAGCAATTTTTTAGCTGTTTTATAAAACGTTCGGTATAATAATAGATACAATTGTATATTATATATGAATAGCAAAAACACTTATGTTTGTAGAATTTGAGTGTGACCTCTGTTCTATTTACATTCTGATTCATTGACAGAAGCTACAATATAGTACTTTATTCACGTATCACACACAATGATAAAAAAATTAAATTTATTTTGTTTAGAATTACCATAGTAGACGAAGAGATGTAATTAATATATTATATTATGTAATCAGTGGTAGTTTATATCAAATAAATAAACGGTGTACATAAGCGCATTATTATAATATTACAATATAAAAAAATAATACTATAACAAAATAAAAATATAATACACAACATTTAATATAATCTAAGCAAAATGAGATATTTTTTATCATTATCTGTTATTGTTTTAAGCATTATACTACATATTTTTATTAAAAAACACATCTTTACTAAAAAATATTATTTACTATATATTAATTAATACAAATTATATAAATAAATTGCAATTCATTTTTTAAACAGATTAAAATTATGTGTACCAGTATACCACACCATATTATAGAGTTTATGACATATTTATTGAAACAAGATTTATATATAATAATATATTAAATACAAAATGGTTTAACGTTTACAATTTATTTAGATTAAATCCCCGATAAACCCTGAGTTTTCAAGAACTTAATAATTACAAATTAAAAATCTAAATTAACACGTCAAACATAAAATTAATTTTGTTCAATTATAACTTGCATGTTAAAAATAAATTAATATGAAAAAAAAAAATTATTCTCTACCATTTTATTTAAAGTTGTTTTTGAACATTTTTAAATAATTTTAATAGACATCTACATAATTATGTTCTTTATGTTATATGTAGCATATATATTTAAAAAAATAATAATTTAACAACATTTTTTTTTTTTTTTATGGAAGTTTTATGCACAATATTCATATAATTGCATTAGGTAAATAAATACTGTAAGCAATTACGTATTTTCCGACAAGTAGTGGTGTTTTAAATTATGTATAATAAAGAAGGTTTAAAAAATGGTTAACAATCTATTTTTGGCGTATTTTTTTTATATTTTCGCGTTTTTTTATACTGTTAGGTTTCGACTGAACATCTCGTGGACCTTGCGTATTTAACCTGATTGTCGACTTTTCCCATTTGAAGGCTACTCACCCCGAAAACATAATCACGTTTGTTGTCTTAACTTTTTAACAAGTGGTAATGTATAAACTGTTCCACAAATGATAATAACACATTATTCACCTTCTTTCAATGATATAAAGTTATTTCATGAAGTATTATACTAATATGTTTCAATTATATATTTTAATGATTGTATTTTTAATTTAAAAAAAATAGATAGTTTGCGTAAATATATTATACCGGTAATTCCCTTAAAACTCACGAAAATTAAAATTCTATAAACAACAATGATATTAGTGTACTCTTAAATAAGCGAAATGCTAAAAATAAACTCGTAAACACTCATTTATTTTTTAATAGATTGTATTTTATTGCATAATCTTCCCCCCTAATAATTTTATTCAATTCCTACCAATGTATTAAAATCTTTCAATAACAAAAAAATCGTTGAATTATCATTGAAACATTGAAATTTTATCTTAAATTTAAATAGAAGAAATAGTTGTTTACTTGTATAATAGTTATAAGTAGTTAAGTGCGCGTTTACCATGTCTATATTTACAGTCTATAAGTAAAAATACAATATAAATAATCAAAGTATTATATACAGGTGCACTTATTACTTATTTAGTAATTATGATGAGGTATTAAATCTGAATTAAAATGCTCTATTTTTATGCTTAAAAATGGAGTTTTTTTCCATTATTATTTAAATAATAAATTAATAACAATTAAATTAAGGAAATGTGACAATAATAATGCTTTGTTTAAGTATAGATTTTCAAATACGGGTTTTAAACAGTTTACGAAGAAATTTGTCGTATGAAAAGTACAAAAAAAGATTTTTAAATTACTGTGAAATGAGTCGTTTCTCGTCAGAATTAAAATGACTGTATAGAATTTAAAACCGTTAAGAATGAAGAATCCAATTGAACAGGGGATATATCCAAATCAGTTCCAGTATTCTATGAATATAATATAACGGTCTGTAGTTTTAAATTACATATTTTTGTACTTCTAAATAACTCTTAAATAATACTACAGTAATAAGACTACTATAATACTGTCGATGTGTATACATTACATTTAATACGAAATGATACATTATTACGTAACAGTATAAACTATCTCATATATAGTACTATAAATATTTTTTACTATTATATTTTTTTATATTATACAACTTAAATTTATTCGAAAATAATTATTTGTTAGATTTGTAACGTTTTATATTATATTGAACTGTAAATAGATTTACCATAAAATTCATTTACTTTAATATTTGACGAATACATTCATAATAATTCCAAAATATTATTAACAGTGTTAAGTTCACTCGTAACATCATTGAAACTTTTTATGGAGTAAAAGCACAAACAATTCCTATTAAAATTATACATAATATACTCTATTCGTTAAATATTGTTTTTATAGACAAAGGCTATAAATATATATATAGTGTATTTTATTTATTATACTTGTTTTTAACTCCTTTTGTCTTAACTTAGACCATTTGAATACTTAATGAAAATAGGTAGGTAATACTATTTTTATATGCTTTTGATTTTATGAGTTTTTTCCAGATTTTTTGAACTGTGTAAATTTTAAAAGTAGACTTAAACATTTTAATAGAATAGCGTGTTAAGTACTTAAATAAATACGATTCTGAAAATGCCAATTTTTACCAAGAGATGATAGCCTCTCCATATATTTTGATTTTTTTGGGGGAAGAGAGTCCTGAAAACTTTTGGTTATAGGTCTCACAAGTGTATGCAAGTTCATTACTATTAGTTACATTATTTGTTATATTATGCAATAATATGCATTTTATAGTTTATACATATTACATATTGCGCTCATACATAAATAATTCTGTTGTATTACGTTGTTAGACCGGGACAGGAATTAAGAAAATCTAAAAAAAGAACAAATTGAATATCTAAACTAATGTTCGTGATAAAGTTTATACAGTTATTTATTTACAATGTCATTTATCCTATAATCGACGTTTTATGGACCATATTTTTATTAAAATGGTATACGATTTATCGTATACACGATAATATTTAATACCCAGCACGTAAATATTATAATATTATAATGTATATAGTTATATAATGTTATGTCGTTTATGATTCTTTTCTGTTCACTAATGTTTTATTACAATATTTATTATACAAGATAATATCGTATCAACCTGACTTCAACGCGTAGTAAAATTTATACAATCTATAACATGTCAAAATAACCGTATATTTGGTATTTTGGTATAATAATAATATATTGTGATGATATGCATATAAGTTACGTTATGTTAAAATTCTCAGTTACTTATTTTATTATCACTTGAACTGTAATGACTGAGCTAAAAAAGCTAATTCTTCAAGCGTAATAAATTCCCGATTTCTAAAGGTATCTTAATTCTTAATACAGCACAATTATCTATAACTCCATGTACAATTATAAATAATCATTTATAATTATATTTAAGTAACCTTTATATTTTGATACATATCTTTTAATTTTTTTTTCGGTATGTATCTATATAAAATACTTATATTATTTTTCTGTAAGAATTTACTATAATTAGATTCTTAATAAAATCTTAGTACAAACAATCATCAGTAATTCAAATTATCAGTAATATCGGATAATAAATAAATATTTCAAATGTACCAACAGACGGAACTATGAACTGGCTGGCAACTAACAGACTTGTAGACAGACAAACATAAAGGGAAGTACATAAAGTGTTTTAAACTTTTGTCTAGAAACCTAAAAGCAGTAAATTTGACTTGATTATTTAAAAAAAAAAATTTAAATACCTATATAAAACTACTAAAAAAATATGGTAACTTTACACGTTAACTACAATATATCATAATATCCTAATAATTACATTTTAAGCGCCTTTCACGATGCGCCGGGCATTATTATTTTATATTCTATATATCGCCAACATGAATTGATTTATAGTTATAATGATATAATATTATCTCATCGGCCTCGTCCCATTTGCATACCATATCTCATCGTTGCATCGAACATACACCTACCTACTGTGCATACGGACAAACGGGATAATGCACGACGTGCTTGTAAAATATATAGATATATACCTATACGGTCATCGCGTGATAATTATATTTCGAGAAATCTCGTTGTGCCTGACGGGTATGTGTGTGTTGTGTGTCATTATAAGTTAGGCAAAAACGACCAATATAGGTACCTACTCAATAATACCTACTTAGGAGTCTAACCGTATGTATAGGATGGTTCATGAAGTGTTTTCTACTACTTTTTATAATAGTGCATTTATTAAGACTCTGATTTTTAATTAGATAATATACTTAAAGACCATCGTTCTGAATAATTTTATTTTTATATCATCTAAGAAACATCATGACGTGATAATACAAAATTATTTTTATAAATAAGAAACTTCACCTATTTTTTATTGTTGTGTGCAATACTTTTTATGAAGGTTATAATAAATCGAAATCGAAATTTTAATGAGTAGTTTCTGAATTGTCAAACCTAATATTTGTATTTAATATAAAAAGATAATTTAATACATACTGGTTTCATATAAAATATAAAATAAATCTAATATCTAGCTAGTAATATAAATATAAATATTATTTACACGCAAACTATTTTTAAAAATCATAGAATTTTATTTAGATAATATTATTAATTGTTAAAGTTTTCCCATAATATTGTCCTCAGAACGTAAAATAAATATTTAGTTTGACTAATTAAAAACAATTTATTCGAATTAGAATTTATATATGTTTACATTTTTTATATATATAAAAAAAAAAAAAAATATGTAACTAACAATTTACAAAAAAATTTTAAACGAGTAATTTCATATTCAACAAAATTAATTTAAATCAACGATAGAAACTCTTTAAATAACATAAAAAACGTAAATATTTGAAAGGTTATAAGTCTTAAAATATAATATTATCTTAAAATTAGATTAGAATTCAATTGCATTTACTATTAAAATAATAGTGAAAATGCTTGGTCAACACCCTATATATACACACACGCGTGCGTTCTCATACGATAACATGATATATCGAGAGCTTTCGCGTTTTGTCGGCAAAAACCGGTCGAAAATCTACAGCGGCGGCGAAATTGTAGCCGAAAGCAAAAACGGGGAAAGTAAATTAATTCCCATTGTTGTCCGTCGGGCTGCCACGCCGTAGTGCAGGTCGTTGGCATTTGTTTTTTTTTGTTTCTGATTTTTCTTCCCTTATCAGCCACCGCACTATCAGTACTACTATCTACGTATTATATATAAATATACAATACAATCTTAGCATCTTAGTCGATCCTCCATTCACCCACAACAACGAGCCGAAAGGTCTTCTACGTACTTCGATAGTCGAACACGTAGTTGTGTTATATACTACTTACATATAAGCGTATTGCCAAGATTTTTTATAGAGGGATTGTTATTTTATTTTAATATTTTAATATAACATAATATAGAGGAGGTGTGCTTCATACATATTCTTCATTGTAATAATCGATCTTCGTATTAACAATATCACACATAAAACCACGTTACAACGTATTTTACGTATATAAATCCAAATAATAAAATGGTAAGTATTTAATATTTTATTTTTTCCATAGATACGGCCAATAAGGGATTTTAGTGTTGCAACACTCAAAACATTCACCTCTCACCGGATAAACCGCTGCTTACATCTGCCGGCTGGTTTACTCATAGGTAAATAGGTAGATGTATACGATTTAACTATCATCAATGTATTTTTTTTCGTTCTCGCGAACCACCCAATAGAAGTATAGTAATAATAATATTAATACAATAATAATAAATAATAATACGTGTGCGAGCGTATAGATGTGAGAAATGAAGATTGCGACACCTCAGTCTGCTAGGCTCGGAGAATCACGACGAAACTCGACCGTGTGATGTACAAGTATGATGTACGGCACTTGTGTCCGATAGTCGTTTTTTTTTTCGTCTTCTTTTTCTTTTCACTGTAGCCGCAGGCAGGCCGACGATGACGATAAAAGCCGAAGGACGGACTCGTGGCAGAGAATGTTTTTGCCGGAGAAGACCACATCACACACACACACACACACACACACACACATGATGACACGGCGTTGACCCCGTCTCTTCTATAAGAGACAATAACGCTCCGGGTACCTATAATATACGTTTATTACGATTTTACTTAACGCGTAACGTCCACGCCTGCAGTAATCTGAGTACCAAGCGACGGCGACGACCCGACTGTAATCCGATGTATAACATGATATCATTACGTTCTATCCATGTGGCTTGAACATTGGCAAATCTCTGCTATTATACGCTATAATGCTCGTACAGCATTATTATTATTATTATAATAATTGTTTTTTACCGATGTTGTATGTAGTGTAGCGAACGTAGACACCGACGGATAATAATAATTATTTTCCGATACGTTTTCGTTCGCAGGCTACAGCGTGTTACGCGTAATAAATAATAATTACATTAGTATTTGTCCCCCGGCCAAATTATGTTATTTTTTTTTTTTTTTACGAAAAAATACGTAACACGCGTGTTTCGAAACGTTTATCGTTGACTAGTTATATTTTATTCATTTTGTTTACGTATACGTCGTTTAATTCTATTATAAAAACAATAGTATAAAATAAATAATACATAATATTATAAAATATGCTTATCGTTAAGATTCACATGCGTTAGAGCAACGATTAGAGTATAATATTCATTTTTATTTGTCGAAGATGTCTTTAATGTTTTCGAATTATCGTTCAAGCCAAAATCGAGTCAAACGTTTACTGTATAAATATAGTTTAGAGATAATAAAAATAACTAATAAATACTCCATAGTGTCAAAATGATGTGCAAAACCACAATATACGTAATAGTACCGTTTCTAGATAAAATGATAATATTATTAATTTTTTTTTTTTCATTTATTATAATCTCACATTTACACATATTAAGTATAATAATCTCGATAGTAACTTATTTCAGAGCCAAAAAGTCGAGGCGTGTACAAAAGCGACATCAATATATTATGTGCTTACTGATTCCCGTATGTGGTAGTATTGAAAACCCGAAATCGGTTAAGAACTAGGAACTATTTTTTAAAACCAGTTATGTCAAAGGACATTCCCTGAAGAACTCGTTTTTGGTTTTTACTCGATTTACCTAGTTTTTACTCAAATTCTAATGCTAATAGTTAATACTAGGTATAATACATTAGTTAAAACGATTTCCAACCACACAACTATTTTTTTTTCTTATAACATACTCGTTTCAAATTTCATTTATTTTTGTTAACTTTTTTACTACCACTCTTATGAAGCACCCGCAAATCACTTTTTTTTTTTTTTTTTTTTTTTTTTATTATTATTAATAATTCATGTTATTTATTATTAATGTTTACTGTTAACAGTTTAACCGATCGCATCAATCATTGGAGATTCATAATATATAATTTGAAATAAATAATTTTTCGAGTAATTATAAATATATAATTACTAGGTATAAGGTGTCGATTTATTCACTCGTTGCTCAGTTCACATATTTCCTGAATAAAATATAAGTAAGTATCTTATATTTTTTATATTTAATTATTTTAGTTAACAAATATTATGCTAGACAACATAACTATTTGGATTTACTTATCTACCTATTAAGCAATATTAAATAAATACCTTACTAAAATACTGTAATACTCATTATTCAATTATCGGGAAACTTACTTGTACATATTTGAAGACGACGGTAGCATAAAAGTAAAAAAAAAGTTCATTAGAATCGCACCTACACTAAACACACATATATTATATGATAAGTTCACGTACGCAGAAAACCACGCCATTCGTAAACACCACACCCGCTAGTTTGCTAATATAACCGATGGAAATATCTGATTATTGATAAAAAATATATGTATAATATATAATATGCACCTATATTAATGCTGTGTTTGTAATAATAAAACCCACACGAGTTCTTAACGGAAAAGGATAAATGAAATTATTAAGAAGCACCACACAATCTATTTTGCCACTGCAATTATTATCGATTGACGATTACATACACGATGCTACAAAGTTGCGTTATTGGTTTCGCAAACGAAATAATATTTTAAATTATAATTGAAAACATATGGCGTTAAAAACGGTATTTGGAAATCGAAAAATAAATATATTTTCCTAAATTAATAAGTATACAGTCGTCATTTGTCGAAGTCAATTCCGTACCATCATTTTTTTACTGTTTATATAGTAGGTATCGTAAATTCTCATTTTTAATTTCATTTATAACGTTTATTCATTCATTTCCATGGAATGTCTGTTAATTTTTAAGGTGTCTCAACGATTTGTTTGTTATATTTCCATAATTCGAATGAAGATGATCGAATGGACGAGAACTACTAACCGGTGTAGATCCGGTTAACCGTTAACGTTTCATAATATAATATCTGTATTTAAATTTTAGAAAAAAAAAAAACAAAATGATAATAAATGGTCTTATACAAACACACGAGGCTGTGTATCTACATCGCCGCAGGTTGGAAAAATTATTAGCATCTCGCCCGAAAACGTTGCTTGAACTCAAATAATATATAATATTATTGTGTTATTATTTATTAGCTATATAGGTATACCTACCTATACCGCTCGCGAGTGCGTCTCGCGTTTGTTGATTAATTTTTGCGCTCGTATTTAAACATAACGTCGACTTGTGGAAACCGGTTCATAACTGTAAAGTATTATAATATTTTGTACGTTAAATGCGTATCGCAAAATTTAATATGCTGTATTATGCATAAACCGACTTGGTTATGCATACACGTCATATTTCACCCTCCGTCAAATCCTTATTGGACCGCATTTGAAACATTTCGTATAGGAGACGAAAATCGCGATCGATTGCAACGATATAATGTTGTTATTATTTATATCGTGTTCTACCCGTGTACATGTACACTCGATAAATCTTTTATGCGTACTCCGAATACTTACTGAACTTATAAAACGTGTCCGTACTATAATTATTATTATTATGTGTGTGTGCAGCACGAGGCGTATTACGCACGGCTTGCCGTGGTATTATACGCGTTGTATTACGTACCAATGGCGAAGAATAAAACAATAACAAATAACAATAATTAAACAATAATCATACACAAATAATAATTTAATGCACGCCCAATGTTGACGTGAAAACGGACACAATGAACAAAACTCACAGCACTCGTGTTAACCCGTTAATAGGCCCGTGAATATTTTGTAACACGATTGGGCGCATACGAGCTCGCTTTTTAGATTTTTACTATTAAAAGTTAAAAATCAAGTAAGTGAGAATTTTGTCACGAACAATTAATTAGTTCACTATGATTGTTTATTATTAATAAACAGTAGGTGCATTACTTAATTAAAACTTCTATAAATCAAACAAATGAGATTTAGGTCTTTGATATGAAAATCAAAAAATACATGCATTAAAATAGTTATTAGTCGTAGTGGGAGCACGCCACTATCTTTATCGGAACTGACAAGTTTAATCTATTTTTGTTAAAAAATTGTCATTAGAAAAAAATGTCCAGATGAGATAACATATTAAGGTATATGTAGTTTTCAGCAATTTAAAAACTAAGTTGAAATCGTCGATAACTAAAAAATGTATAGAATGAGCGTCTTCTAACGGGTTAAACATTCGAGGATTCGGTGTGGCTGTAGATAACAAATCGTAAATATTTATATGATTGTATATAACTCACAGAAAACACAAATTAGCCATAAAAATTAAACAATGTAAACAGGAATGACGATAAATGTGAGTGCGACTAGCTATTCTCTAACCCAACTTAACCGATCGTCGTATTATAGACTATCGTGATTGTTATCAATGCGGGTATGTGATTGCTTATTAGTTATTACTTAAGTGTTATCAAGACAATCGTCGCTGTTGTTCCGATTAATAACAAAACAAAAATGCATCCATAGTGATTATGATTTGTTTTCTTTTATTCGCATATGTAGTGCAGTTGTCGGTTATAATCAGTCTGTACCCACCACTCAGTGAGTTCGTAAAAAAGTTCCAGCACTATGAATTAGATAGGTGCATATTTTTAATATAAAACAATTAACACCTAGGTATATATTGTTGGTTTTTTCAGTATTGTAGTACTTGCACGATGTGCAGACGATTGTCAAATTATCACGTTCGCAGCACATATATGTATATTGTAATTTACATATGTTTTTTTTTATATCTATTAGCATCTTTGTCAATTAACATCATGATATTATACTCACGTAAATCGTCTAATGGCACACGTATAGGTGGAGTCCCATTCGTTTCCTCCCTGGATCTTTTTCACTGTTTAAAAACGTCAATATGTTTTTATAAAATATACATAACTTCTATTTATAGTTGATTTCTTTATGGAAATGTTTGTGCACGTCACTGGAATTATCGAACCAACGTGTCATTATTGACTGTGAGCTATACCGCTTTGTTTCTAAAACTGAATTGTGGATTTGGAATAATTTTTTTTTAAATTTAATATCGGGTAACTTCTTTTTAGGATGATTTTTTCTAAAATTTCAAAGAAAGTTAAGAGGTTTATAGATTTATTCGAGAAGGGGGCATCGCGAACAATCTTTTAATTGATAGATACCCTACTGATGTGACACGGGAAAATAACATTAGCCTTTATGTTTACATGGATAAATTAAGAGATGTCACATTTTCTAAATTAGAAGAGTGTAAAAAAGGAACTCACTTGGTGTGTAAAAATATAATAATTATTTATGCATCACGAAAAATTGAAATTATTTTTATAATTATCATAATTAATTAATACAAATATACCTAATATTATTATTATTATTATTATGTAAGTTTATTTGTTTATTACCTATGTAACTTATCTTTTTTAATATTATCTATTTACCTTTTAATATTACTATTATTAAGAAGTTTTTTTTTACATATTTTGTCTTTATTTTATTTTATGTAACTGTAAAGACTGCGATATTTTACCTATTAATATTATGGTAGCTATATGATTATATTATATCATACATATGATACTTTAATCTTATTGATTAATTTTTTCATATTTTATAATAATTAATTAATTTTTATTGTTTATTTTCCTATTATTATAGTTACCAAAAACAGTGTTGATTAAGTATTTGTTTTGTGTAACTATAAAGAATACCCTATTTATAATCATTTCAATAATGATTATAATGTATGTTATATTTATTTTTTAGTTTATGTTTGTTTTAATATTTTATTAAACAATTTTAAAAATTGTAATTAATTATGCATATTTTGTTTTTATAAATAAAAAATATTAATATGATATATCGTTTTATATAAGCTCTATTGCCATTAAAATGGCAACGTAATTTATTATATTTAACTCAGTTTGGCTCAACAAAAAATTTCTTTTAATTTGATTATGTTTAATGTAAACACCCATGAAATATTATTTTTTTTTCAATAGATCATAATTCGGGAATAATAAGGATATGTGTCAAAATATAATTCGTCAATAGGTATTGTTATTTCAAAATGTATGAGATAACCGCCCGGAAACGTATATACGTAATTATCATAGAAATGGACGGTTTGCATGATTGCCTGACTATAATAATATTAATTTAAGTGAGTAAATAATGTATATATATACGTAATATCTAGTCACATTAATGTTTGTATGTGTACATTCATTATAATATGTGTGTAAGATACAACGGTATTTTCATCACGTGTTATCGTACAACAATATGGCAATAAATAAAAAACATCATTCTCAAATAAATATTATAAGAACCCGAACACTAGTGACTCAACAATTATAATAAAAAAGGTCAAACAATATTTAATAATATGTTAAATATATTATAGATAATAAATAAAATGTATCAAATCGGAAAAGCGGATACAAACAA
>NW_020271042.1:7074241-7204633 GCF_002803265.2 Melanaphis sacchari | reverse complement strand
GAAAACGTACTACCGTTGAGTATTATATCTATTACTCGTCTCAAATTAGAATACATCAGTTCTGTACTTTTTTTTTCCCCTTCCGCTAGTCACTAAAATTATAAGAATTGTTCAATAGAATATCCTAGTTGTAGGAGGGAATAATGTTCACTAACAGTAAAATGTTTGATGTGGTCAAGTGTCCCGATTTCTAGCCACAATTACGACACACTAGCTAATACGAGCAGCATTGTAACCGAGTTATGTGACGTGAAAACGAAGATCGCTCGTCTTTCGTAACAGCAATAACAATTAAGACCACATAATTTTATTTGCTTAATGCACATTTTATTTTGTTTATTATTTACGAGTTCAGTGTAATAGATGAAGTGGTAAGATGATGGAGTACCACTCTGGTATCAAGTATTATGTTGCGTAGGCAAACTTTATTTGATATGAAAGTTAATAATCTTTTATGTTTATTGATTGTTGGCTTTTCTCGACGACTCTGATTGTATAACATGCGTGCAATGATATCAGTTTATTTTTAAATTCATCGAATTCAAGTCCATACAACCATAAAAAATCTATACATTCTCGGTCGCATACTTTCTAATTATCGCTAATTTTTGTTATTCACACACAGTGTTCGACCAAAAGCAATCGTGTTGACGTCATCAGGTAGATGGGCGCTGACTTTACCGTCGGAGAGTATTTGTACAAACCTATCTACGCTTAAGTACTTGATTACGGTTATCATAGTTATATACTGGAAAATTAAAACGAGTGACATAATTCTACAAATGTCTGTAAAACGTGAAATACTAGGGGTAAGGCTGTGGATAACAAAAACTGGCGACCGAAACCTGACGATAACAATGGTCGACGATAGTTGGCGTTTTGGTCTGGCGACGATTTATTATTGCTGTCGATTCAGTCGAACGAATAAACGCCGATGGAGTTTATACGTTTATGACTTGTTTCGTCATACAGAGCCGAATAAATATGAATACAAATATCGTACACTGAACCGATTAGTATACGAGAATCGTTGGAGTGTTTACGAAAATGCGCACGACCTAAACAAGTATACATATAGATATACGCACACTTTTGTAGATAGTTTTCTGCACGCGATGATGACGACATCAATGAAAAAAGCGCGCAGTGTACAAGAGTTGACGATCGAATGCATACCGCAATAGGTACTCGTTTGTGTCAGATAGTATGTTATCGTGAAGTCGAGTATAAAGAGACACATTTTAGTAATACTTGTGGTTAACGTCGTAATATTCTATAGGGACGGTTTTATTATTAATTTTGTTTACTAAGTGTCAAGGACGGTTTTTTAGTGTGTTAAGAGTAACAATTATCTTGTCGCTGTACTCGTGTCTCGTATTATGAACTATAATATATGATATGTCATCTCAATGATTATCAAATACAATATTATATGAAATCAAAATCAAAATGTCTATATTTCCGAATCGTTTCACGCTCGCCTTACCAACAACGTAATTCCTATTCACGATAATCTTACCTGTTATACGTGTAACGCATTTACAATGTTTTCGTGTTTTTGTTTACCTATATTGTTTGTTACCTAATGAATTAGATACAATCAAAAATGGAAAATAAACAAAAAGGTATCAACATATTTAATAAGATGAGAATAGAATATAGGTAATGCGTGTGTTTGCATGATTACAACTTCATATACTCAACCAACTACCGTGACTAAAGTCATAGTATATTAAGTTATAGTTAGCTTATCATCAAGCACTTTTTTCTCAGATTTGTAAAATAAATTTAATGATTTTTCAGCAAATCTACGTAAACGATAATGTGACTTGGTAAGAAATATCTTTTTAATAAATTGTCAAATTATATTAAATAAATTATTATGATAATACAGTTCTCGTACATACATAGAAATATTTTTATATCAATTGATTTTTTTATGAAATTTATAAAAAATTTATATCATTCATAAATTTATTTTAAACAAATTCAAACATTTCAAATGTCTCCAGACGTCACTCCGCCATATCGGGATCCAGGAGACGAGTCATAAGACCGGTATTATAAATATTAAGCCGTAAATGGTTTAAAAACAGCCTTTTCTAACAGACTTGTAAACCTAACCATTTGCTGTCAGAATATAATATGATTTACACTGGTCTTAGCTAAATAGCAAATTATGGTCGTACATGATATAGTAATATATAAGTATATTAGAAACTGGTGCGCTCGTGTACAAGAGATTTCTTGATCGCTGCAGAATGGATTTTGCGTAACAATAAACGTTATAAACAGGCCCTTACTTGGTTTAAAGTTCTCGTGTGAGCATTGAACATTATATGCATTGTTTAGGTACAAGTACAATAAGTATATAGGTGAGTACCTGCCTACCTAAGGCCGCGGTGAGACCATTTTGAAAACTACCAATTACAGTAGTATTATATATTTGTTACTGTTTGCTTTTGATGTAGTTATAGAAATGCATTATATGCCAATTTTATCCATAAATGGACCTCTCGATCGTCTGCGGATATAGATATATTTGGAAAAATATGAATTTTGTTTTATATGTATAGGTGTAATATTATTATTATTATATAAATATGTATATAATTACGTGACGTTACGTACATACTTCGTATGTGTTTAAATGTAATGAAAGTTAATAATACATTATTATATTGAAATTTTAAACCGATTGATCGCATTTTCATTGTGTCACGAGTGTACTTTTATATTTATTTTTTCAAATCAATTATTTTCTCATTTATTTCACGGTCTCGATCAAAACTCTAGGTGACTAAAAAAACGTGAACGAAATTATTCTACATTAAATAACGTCTAATTTGTATTTTGTGTGGGTGGATTTTTTTTTTTTTTTTTTGAAGTACACATATATTATTTTACCTTGTAAATTTAATATATTGTTTCGTAACGAATCGTACGAAATCGTATTAGTCATCAGTTAAGTAAATATTTTACTTTTGGTATTAATTACCATGTATATTGTATATACACTTATTACTAACTTCTATGTGAAGTACTTATGTGTAAAACAAATACTGTGGTGGTTTGATGCATATGGGCCTGCCCATATTAAAAGGGTCAGGCGGCCACAAATGTATTGTCTCGGTAATACGTGCATATTACGTCAAGTTTTATAACATATTCTAATAGAATCGGTACAATGAATGTTATTGGAGTCCTTACAAAATTTGACGGCATGTATTAATATCATGCATATCATGCGCAGTACAGTCAAATTGCGTATAATTAAGGTCAACGACGAACGTTTGATAGAAACATCTTTGCATTGTAATAGTATTATCAGCGATTACTTAAACGTCTAGAAATCTCATTACTTCAAAAATTGTAATTGTAATAATTGTTATCATGCTCGCACATTATAAACGAGAGCATATTTTTCATTCATTTGATCATATTTTATATGAAGAGTATTTCAACACAATGAAACGTTTTACAATGTAAGAAATTAAAAGCATAATATATTAGGTACGTTAAATAACATTTTTTCCTTAAAAAGAGTTGGATTATTATAGTATACTGTATTAGAATAACTCCATTATATTATCTGGTTATAATTTGTACATATAAACCAGACTGTTTTAACTGTTCTTGAGTGACTGATACGTCATAATAAATGCAGAACCAAACCTATTAGAGCTATTGATTTGAAATTTTGGAGGTAGACTAATATTATTATTTTACCTTGCACTAAGAAAAGATTTTTAACATTTTGATTTTAAGGGGTTGAAATCGGCAAAAAACAAAATTGTACGTGTTAATTGTATTATGTACACCAAACGGCTAACGTCCTACATACAAAGATGAGTAGGCGCTTATAAGCCGTCAGTCTCTAGCTCACATTTTTAGGCTCTTTTTCACATGGAAAATTTTATGTGGCATGCTTCAGTCAGTAAGCCCGCAAGTTTAGTGATTTTAGCACCAAATGGAAATACATCAAATTTAGTTTATGTAGAGAATTATTATAATAAATTTATTGTCATAAATTATTATTTTTTATTACATAGATACCTATTAAAATGTTGCGGGTATAGCCGCGACAGGTAACTTGCTAGCATATTATATCAGATATAATATAATACAATTAAAATAAACATTATTTAAATATATATTTATCACTTTTATACTACACAAATTAACCAAAACATTAATTATTATTTATTTAACATAACTAGATACAGCATTTTTACTTTGAATTAAGGTAGAAGTATTTAACAAAATATCCTAAAACTGTTAATTATATTAAATTAATATAAATATAATTTCAATAAACTGTATTATATGATTATTAAATATATGATATGAAATTAAGTATTAATTATACTTACCATTTTTGATCTTTTTATTGGGATATGTAGGTTTTCTTCAGATAAGCTAACATTTTGCACAGCATTCGTATTAGTATTTTTCTAATAAGCAGGTACGAGTACACAAATAGTATCAAAATAATAAAAAATATAAATATCGAAATAAATTTAATTTGCTCAATAATTGAATAATATAATATTACCTAATAATTAATTTAAAGATCAAATACCTATACGTGAATTGTTTTGTTTGACAAAATTGTAGTTTTAATATAATATTAACCAATAATATATTTTATGGGCTAAATACTTTAAACTTAATGCATACTAAATATGTGTACTAAACAATTATATGAATGTAAAGTAAAAATAAATACTGACTTTTGACTTCGATATATTTACGAGAAAATTTATCCATTTTAACAAGCTGTTAAAACACTTAATTTTGAATCGTTCGCGGATGAGAAATAAATACAAAGGTCGAAAAATAAATACATGTATAAAACAAATAAATAATAATTTAAACTTAATAAGTTAAGTATAGTTTAATTTAAAATTTAAACTATGAAACTTTGAAATTGAAACATGTTTTCAGTTTTCACTATTAGCTGCTATTGAGACTCGAGTCAGCCGATCACAATAAATACATATTGGTATAATAATAGAAAATGATTAATAATAAAACTATAAATAAATGTGGAAAGGATATAATATAAAAATAATTTCCAATGCTTCAAAATAAAGTTAAACATTGATTTTAAAAATAAAAATTAGTTGATTTATTGTTATATTAATATTTCAATTTCTTGAAAACTGAAATCATGATGTTTTGGATTTAAAAATCTAGACTTGTGCTTACGGAAATTTAATTATAGTTTTCTAAAAAAAAAAAAGCCTCTTGGGGAGATATATCCCCATATCCCCCCATAATTACGCCACTGTAATAACCTATCATAGCAAATCGATTTAAAACAGTTGCAGGTCGTATGATATTGGTTTTTTGTATGGTTGTTTTGAAAATACTCTCCTCTAGATATTGTAATTTTAACAAATTTTTTCTATCGAGCAATACATAACATCCTTCTTTTTTCTTCGACTCTATAACGAGCATATTTTCTCTTCGACATATCATATTTAGCAGCAACAGAAAAAGGGAGTAGGACTAGGTTTTTGAATTGGCTATTTCATTCTACTTTCAATAATATATTATTTTTAGTGTTTTTACTTCATCTTTACATATTTATGCGTTTTAAGCTGTTTTTCCTTCTATAAGTCTTTAATCCTAAATCTACCGTTGAGTATATTTATTTATAGTTTTTTTTTTTTCACAGCTTGTTTGACTTTAATCTGACATGTTCCCTTTTTTGATTTTTTTGAAGTAACTGAAACAATTGGTGTACTTATTTTTTTAGTTATTTTAACTGCTGTTACGGGCATGTTAGGTTTGGCAGGTACTTTGGTATACGTGTTTTGATCTGTTTCATCGTCTTTAATAGCAATTTGATTATCAATATTACAGTCTTGTTTTTGATTTGTATCCTCCATCTTTTTACATACATCGATCGAATGCAACTCACAATCTAATTTCTTGTCACAATCCATTACTTTAAGTAGATTTTCTTTATTATAAATACTCACTGAACAATCCGTTAGTGTTGTTTGTACTTGTGTTTCGGGTATACTTTTGATAGGCATTTCATTGGTACTCGCTTGAATGATGGTTTTTTTTTTAATGAGTTCTCATGCTCGTTTTTAACCGATTGTGTGTTACACGACGACTTTGAACCACTTATTTCGCTGGAAGAATTTATATCAGTTATACTAGATTCAATCGTAGCAGAACCGCAATCCTTCGATGAGTCATTCTGATTTTGTAATGTATCTATAAGATGACTGAATCTCTTGATAACATAAGAGAGTTTATCACATATTATACCAATAGCTTCATTAGTTTTAGGACACATGTTCTGGTTTGACGACTAATGTCAACCGTTTTACTTCGAATTTTGCGGTTGCAGCAGGGTTTATTTTTTTTAGTAGCACTACATTCATTTATTTGTTTTTTTTTTTAATTTACAACAAACATGACAATTTTTCGACTCTAGACTTTCCGATGATATTTTACAACATTGAATCTTGTCTAATATTTAATTTTCTTCGTGCATTTTATTACATATTATAGTGCGATTATACGATATGTTATTAACTACAGTATAGTTATTAGTTATTAACTATCGATGTTAGTTCTTTATCATCTTTTGGAAATAGCCATAGTACGATTTCCAAAAATACAAACATATAAAAGATATATGTAATAAGGAAATAATACATACTCTCTTTGATATTTTTTGTTGAACTTGTGTTTATTACATTGTCAGTAACTTGAATTTGTTCACAATTTTGTCAAATCTTATTAAAATTAAAATATAAATGTTTATATACTTTATATAATTTTTAAATTTCAATAGTTTTCTAAAAACCATTTACCAGGCATAATATTATGATAAAAAAAATATTAAAAATCCACTCAAAATAATTTAAAAGTTGTAGTATTTAATACGCTAATGATATATTGTATTATTATGTTAAAAATATTGTTTTATGAAATATAAAAATAAAGATTTACTACAAAGTACTTCTATTAAAATGATTACAAATAATTTCGTTGGTTGACCTTTAGTTTCCTATCTGATCTTGATTAGGATACGTAATGCATTGATCACTTAAATAATAAATGTTCATGTTACACTTTTAACTTTGTTAAAAATTACGAAAGATTTTTGAAAGAAAATATGAACACTGTTGTTCTAGTTATGTATACACTTTGTATCTTATTATGACAAGTTTTAATTTACAAAAAGTAAAAAATTAAAGACGCGACGAAAGATACGAATATAATATTGTGTACATAGTAATATATACCTACCTACTACACTATTGACGTATCGCACAACAACAATATATTATAGCCGAGTCCTCGCCAATTCCACAACGTAGTCCGCACGCAGCTTCAGTGCTTGCGTGCACAGTACATATATTATTATGTATATTGCATTGTAGTTCGGCACGTCATTAAGACCGCGTGGGAGACGCCTTGAATCCAAATAAAAAATTATTTACGGCCAATTAATAACGTACGCATATACACCCGTACGTGAAAAATCAACTTTCAGTTGCGGCGGCGGCCTCCGTCGGAAACGGGTTTGCCGGCGGGTGGACGTGGGAAATTAGCGTTCGGTGCTGCAACAAGGAGACGACCAAGACGACAACGACGACGACGACGACTAAAGCAAAGATATCATGTGGGCGTGAAAATGAAACGAGGATTTTTTTTTTTTTTTTTTTTTTAATTCGATATTTGATGACGCGTGAAAAACAGTTTTCTACGCCACACATAATATATAATAAATATAATATTTTTATATAAGATTTAACATAATATATTATAGGCATATATTATGTATCCTTCGCATCCTTCATACCACACCTCATACGCTAATCCAAATCATGTGCATATTTTGTTTTATGAATTGTTGTCCACCTCAAGTACTATAATGACTTCGCCCGCGTTATATCTACCGCCAACGATCGGCCTGGGGCTGATTTTAATTGCATCTGTTCGGAGAATTTTTTCCCTTGTTATACTTAAAAAAAAATACTCGACTGAGGTCAAAAGACAAATTATTGCAGCCTCCGGTCGTGTGTTATAACCACGCGCAACCGGTAAGATACCGTTTATGATATAAATTTGTCGTCGGTCTATTTATCTTGACGATATTACTTGTTATCTTTATAACACTTTGAACAGCGCATAACAATAACAATATACTTACCTTTAATAGTATAAAATACATTGCAGATAATCTGGTGTAATTAAGGTACCTATTGGTATCACGAGTTTTCGTCACTTTAATACATTATTATTAATGGCGCGTACCCCCGAAACGTGGCGCCGATCGAACACTTTCTTCGCATTCGGTTCGATATATTTCCCCTCAACTTTCTATATATATATATATAGGTCCACACGCATAGGTTTAGGCAAAACTTTTTGGACCATAAATTTTATTATACGCCCGCACATAATATAATATTATTGTTATGCACGCTGACCTATCACATATTATTATTATTATTATACGATGGTCGCCTATTGTACAGACACACATGTAATCACCCGCACACGAAATCAACAAACACACACACACACATATACGATTAATATCGACGAACGCCCTGTGAGTTATAATATGCCATTGTTTCCGCAGCCGATTTCACCCAATCTCTTTCACGCCGCAGAGCAACTACACACACACACACACATACATCTCGCACATTAATATCGTTTTAATATTCGTGAACACGCTGATTATGGGCATTGTTCAATAGACGGACATTTCTGCCGTCGGCCAGACTTCTATGTATAAATTATACGTATACAAGCGCAGAGTACAACAATATCGTTATTATTGCGGTGCCCCGCGACAGAAAACGTATCGAAATCATTCGTACAATAACAATAATACGTAACAGCTGTAATGTTATAATGCGATAGACGGAATGATCGAAAATATTTCAAGTCGAACGCAATGATAATATTTTGATGTGGCACTACGCGAGCGTTTCTTAAAATTATTAGTTTATTACATTTTAGTTTTAATCACTCGTAACTCGTAAGTAGAACGAAAAGGTCAATATGTGTGAGCGGAGCGTTCGAAAGTGTGGAATATTATCCAACATAAGTCACGGCGGAAACAACTTTCCTCCAGTTCAGCAGCAACTGTATTAATTGAAATGTTTACAAAACACTATACTGTGTTATTGTTGGTGTTGTTGTTCTCGTAGTCGTCGTCGTCGTTATTATTATAATATATTTTATGTTGACCACGCGTTACGTTTAAATAGAATTTCATGTATGCTCGTGATTTATATAACATACGTAGGTACATTCGGATTTCGGACTATATAATACACACACATAGACACGCATCAATAGTATGGTATTGTGCATTTATGTATGATGTCAGCGTTTATTTCACTACATTACCATTGTATACCGTATATGAATACGGTAGGTAAGTCGTATTGTGGTACACAAAAGTTTCCTTTTAAAAACAAAGTCCACGTAGTAAAATAAGTTAAATGTATTATTACATCTACGTCGTAGTAACTATTCACTGCTATTTAATGAATAATAAGGCGTTGTAAATAATATATTATTTTATTACAGCACGTTTTCCGTTACCCAATACGATAGACTTGGTATATTATTATTTTATTCTTTTCTATAACCATGGATATTTATTTATATTACTTAATTATATAATTTGTGTGAAACTGAAGCGTTGTGTGTTACCGGAAGTACATCGGCATAATTATCAAAGCATACAACCTATCAGCCACTAGTGATGATCAGAGTAGATTTGAAACTAACTTCATCTCCCCGAAAAAAAATAGCTTGGTACAAAATAGTATTATAGAATTTTAGTACTTACTACTGCCTATACCTACTTAAATAAATACTGGTGAATAGTACGTAGTAATCTTTTTGTTTTATTATTTTTTTTTGTTTCGATAGCTGAGCTATTATTAGCTTATGATGTTTTTTTCAATACTCAATTAAAAATAATAATTCATGGAAATATTTTTATCTTAATTTAAGAATATATATATATATATAATGTTTTTTTAATATTTATTGTTGGCTACGCAATTTATAAAAAGTAATCGCTGTCGAATTGTGGTTCGTTAAGTACAGTAAAACCTGTCTTATGCGGAATTGCACGGGACTAATAAAAATTTCCGTTTTAGGCAGGTTTCCTTATAACTGAATAAAACGGAAAATTTCGTACTATAGAGTTACGATATACTGCATGATTAAAGTTGTAACAATTTCCAGTCAATAATAAAAATAAAAATATTAAAAATTAATAAATATCATAGGCTACAATAAATTTTAATTTTTAGTAAATAATTATAATAACACTATTTCCTTTTTCACTTTCTTCGATTACTTTTATTTTTTCATTTAAACAAATTTTAGACATTGTGAAAACAAGTAGGTAAGACGATACGAAACGACAGGTAAACTTCGACTACGGTGACAATAAAAGCGCTAATTTATAGAATCAAGATAAAATTTAGTTATCTATCGATATGTATTAATCGTTAACCTTAATAATTGTTTAGTAGCAAAATAAATGTGGGCATCAAAAATATTTTTGTTCATTTTATGATGTATTTTTCCGTTTGTTAAAGGTATATATGATTTACGGGACCAAAATATAGCTTTCCATTTCACGTAAAATAGGTTCCGTTTTATCAAGGGTTTAATCCTATGTTAAATTATAGAAATCTGCCGGGACCATAAGAAATTTTCGCACAGAACAGGAATCCGTCTTATCAAGGGTTCACATAAGATAGGTTTTACTGTAATTATGACGGTAGCCAATTCAGTACAATAGTAAATTTAAGGTAAAAAAGTAAGTTAGGTTAAGTTTTAAATAATTCAACAAATGTTAACAAATTCAAAAAATCTTAAAAAATTAAAAAAAGGTATAGATAATTTGTGTTTTATCGAGCCTTTTTTAAACCTTAATTGCATTTCTAACTATCAATACGATATATTATAAAATATTTTTGACGAATACCAAAATAGTAAAGATATATTAGAAATTTAACAAAATTTAATCATGTGTTTGAATTAGTAGCGTTGTGAAGAGTACACGAAAATACACGGTGTATATACCCACCTTAAAATATTTAATTATTTACGCGTTTACGCACAACAAAAATTATGGTACGCAGGTATACGAGCTATGGGCATGATGTATTAACGTTATCCCTTCCTAAAAACTATGTCGAAAGTTGATAATCTCTTATAGAGAGCTGATCAAAAAAAATAAATATCAGCACGATGACTTGATACATAAATTATAAGTTACGGCAAATATTGTAGTTTACAAATTGTGTACAATTTGTTAAAAATAAACACGTTTCATTTATGCACTGTGTTAAATTATACAGTTTTTTGAGGGTTTTTTAGCATAACATATTATTAACATTATTTATGGATTGTGAGTTTTAATACTCGTATGAATCATTATTTATTAGGTAATATTGTATATCTATCACACCAACGTAAAATAATAAAAGGCAAATAGTGTCGATAGTGATGAAGGGGGAGGGGGAGACACAGAACTCCCCACATTATCTGTCAATGATTCAGGCGTGTACCCATATTTTTTTTTAGGACAACTCCACTGGTTGGAATTTTCTCTTTATTACTATACTACTTATTTCACAAAAAGCTCAACAATACTGAATATTTATCACAGTAATAAAAATTTCCATATGTATATGCCAGAAAAAAAATTAATATGGTATTCAATTTGTAATAGTTCAAGACTAATTTGAGTTATACGTCTTAAATTGCATTTTCTATTTAACTTTTCTGGTTACCAAACTCTCTGTAGGCTATGATTAGTTTTGTATTATCTCTTTTCGATTTTAACGTTGTGATCGAAACAATTCCTTGTCCGATTACAATTACTATGCAATATTCTATACCCAAAATGCAGTTTACGGACTTAATTTATTAGTATTATTATTATTGTTTTATTTTTATTTACAAGGTTTGCAAATTTTAAAAAGCGGAAATTCGTATATCTTATATGTGCATAATATATTATGTACTCATTTGAAAAACTCCATTAACGTATGGAAATTAACAACACGTGTGCGCGCGCTCGCGCCTGAAGACCGTATAATATATAATAATGATAATTTTATTACATATATTTTATATTTTGTATACGTAAGGTCGTATATAATATATACTATATATATATAGTGGCAGCTGCTTAAGACAATATCACTTGGCATTGAAAGTAGAGGACAATATTTATTTTCGTACGCTCGTTAAAAAATTTAATCCGTTCACTTGACAATCGCGAATACTCCATATTATATTATTTTATAATATATTACTAAATTATCATATTATAATATTATGTGCGTGGTGTAAATAGAAATCACCCGTATAAGCACTCATATACAGATATGTACTTGTCTTATAAATTTTTATAGAGTCTTTTAGACTATAAATAATAAGACTTCCCATCGGCACAGTGCTATCGTATGTCATTTATCAAATATTAAATAAACGTATAATATCGTTTTTTTGATAATTGTTGAAATCTGTGTGTAAGTTATTAACACCTACACTTGATTATTTAATGACACTCGTTTTTTTTTTTTTTTTTAGAATACTCATTGCATGTTCTAAACTAGGTTTAATTAAATTTAGATTGTCTTACCTTAAATCGAGAAAATAGAGAATCATTTAACAGTATGATACAGTTTTGATGTATAGTGACGGCAATATAAGCTGTCGTCTATTCTACTAGAATTTGCTTATTTTTTTCTATAAGTATAAATGTATAAATATTGAAAATAATAATTTATGAAAACTATCGACAGAACAATCGTAAAAGTTTTTAAACATGAGAAGAGAAACGTATATACCTAGTACACTTGAATGAAAACATTTTTTTTTTGCATATTTTTATGCCATGTTAATACATTTGTTTTAAAGTGTTTATAAAACTGTCAAGTTGGTCAAGTAATTTGTCCAAATCTTGTTTCATTGAGTTTTAAATTTATCTTAATCTATTTTTAATAAATATTATTTGTTTAAAGATATTAGAAATTAGATTATCACAATCTAAGAAAACTCACATTTTTGTACATTAATTTCTAGAATTGGAGATTATTTTAAAATCTATTATATAATCCTTTGTTTGTGAAATATAAATTTCCGGGAACTACACTTTATAAACTGGCGTGAATCAATAGTTTTAAGCACGCTCTTGCCCAACTAAAAAATTATTTTCCAAAAGCCAAACTCGAATTGTTTTTAACTTAGTTAATGTTAACCTTTTCCCAGTCCAAGTAAATATTTTTAAAAGCTATCTCAAATTTCAAAATTTTCCTAGTATAGATCATAATTATGTTTATACAGCGTAGTCCACTTTGGCTTCAAGTTTAAAATATGAATATAAATTTCCTAAAATAGCTTGATTTAAAAAGTTATTAATTAATTATCTGTAGATCATGTTTAATAATGATACGATTATGTGTTATATTTCAAACCATAAATTATGTTTAATTACATAGAAACTTAATGTGACTTTACCAAATTAATTAGTTACTTCGACGTAGGTGAACAATCTTTAAATACTATTTTCAAGCCATTGAGCTTAGACCATAAGAAACAAGCAAGCTCATTTAATATTTGTTATACTTGTAATAGTTGTGCATGATACGTGGAATACGCATATATCATTATAATAATGCATAATATGTTTAAGTTAACTATGCAGATATGATACGATTACTACTATTTCAGTAAAAAATAAATCGAGTCATGTCGATTTTTTCTGTTCAAATTGCTCACATTTACACCACTACCACAACCCCATCACAGCTGCGGTCTCGCCAATAATATAATATCCGTATACATTATATTTGCGAACGGCGGTGCTATGATTTTAATTGGTACACAAAAAACGCATAGTACGGAAACCTATACACATTACACGCGATTGCACGTAAAAATAAATGAATAAATAAAAGATCGTATTTTTAACGTACATCACGTGCAATACGTCTTTGCCTATTATATATTATAGTATAATACATAATAATATGTTATAGATAAATATTTGTATGCTGTTGTCGTGATCGTCGTGCATTAAAGGTGCAGATATGATAGCCAACGATGACTACTCGATGACAACGACGACGGCGATGATGATGATGATGATGAAGTTAATGACGACGATGGCGATGAAGAAGCTAAACCATTATGACTTATGAGTATTATATCTACGGACGAGTAGAAAAAAACATTGGCAATCCTTTTCGACGGCGACCACGGTATCTATAAACACACAATCGCACATATTATAGTAGCCATGACTTATGCAATTACACACACGATAGTTCCATAAAGATGTAATTACACGTCGTCGTTGCGTAACGAGTCATTCGCACGTATATATTAATATAATGCAGCGTGCATACGTATATACTGTAAGAGTTCGTGCCGCCGCTGAATAATAATAATAATAATGTAATATGGTCAACTCGATAATAATAATAATATTATATTATTGTGATTTATCTCGCGGCCCGGACACATTGATGATAATAATAATATTATTATTATTCTCGGCAGCCAACTAGTAGTCCGTATGTTATATCATATTATTATTATATTATACCCGCGTAAGTCTCGTCATTCGGATCGTCGTAGACGCTGGTGAAGGGATATTTCATTACGATTATATTGTAATAATATCACGGGTTAGAAATATAATATAGTAATAAAAAAGTTAATAATAATAATATAATATAACAGTGAATTGCGGAACATGCACGTTCTCGCATATAGCGAACGGAACATATTTCACCGACCAATCCATATCACGTCGTTATAATATATTATGTCTTTAATTGTTATTGTTGTCGTGGACATTTTTCAAAACTTTTTCTCTTTTGAATCGTGTTTTTTTTTTTTTTTTTTTTTTTTTATCACCCGAAAGTCAACAAATTTATATTGATTTTACAATGTAAACGGTGGGCGCACCTTATGTACGTGTATGTTAATGATATTAAATTTGACCACTTTCAAAACACATTTGTTTACAATATTTTGTTTTTTTTTTTTTTACGACGTATGTCATACACAACGCTCGCTTTATACGCGAGCGTGCACAATGGTGCACCGTCACTCGCGGTATATTATTCACTATTGTAATACCTATCGACGTGCCGATACAACGAATCTGTTGACTGTTATCAAATGTAAACAATTTTATCGACGTTTTCTCATGTAGAGGTACCTTTACTATTCTACTTATTATATAATAATAATATTCTGTAGTAATATTGTTGTATAATATTTATGACAAATGATATTGCACTGGCATTAAATCTCGCTAATTGATTGCAATTTACTCGAGATAATCTAGTCTAAATTATCTTAATAATATTAAAACATGATGTAAGTACCTCAAATACCTTACTATAAGTACCTATGTGTGTTTATTTTAAATAAATCTTACTTCGTTTAATTACCGTTTTAAGCTCTACTAGTATATTATGCTAAATCAACGCAACATGTTTTCTTAAAAATCATCATATCTATGTTAGTTGGTGTACTTGGTGACACCCGATTGAGTACGATAAAAAAAAATAAAATAAATATTGAGTATAGCGTTATCATATTTTCACTAGTACGTATGTTGTGTATATTACTAATAAGTAACTAATATATTAGTTGAATAACACCTGCGAAAATTGAAAATAACACTGAGGTAGATAGGAAACCAGAATTTTTATCTACAACGATTGCACTAAATTTGAATTAACTATTATTTTATGTACCTGTGCTGTAAATAAGACTTGGTTACAGTATATTATGTTGTTTAGTGCTTGTGTTCCTTAAAAATAAAGTGAATTTTGAAAATTTTATGATTTTTATGATATAAAATAATGAAATATAAATTGTTTTATCCAAGAGAGGCAAAAAGTTTGCAAATGTTAGAACTTTCAAGTATAGGTTTATTGGATCGAGAAAAAAAAAAGGCGAATTGTTGAAATAGTGATGTACTTATATAAAGTGCATCTTTTTCCCCGTATGAGTGGTATATTAAATGAACTGACCAAGCAAACGTTGTCTTAATATGTAATAATATGTGATTAAAAATCAATAATAAATGTTTAAATGTATTATATTTAATATTCTTTTTTTTTTTCGATTCTACAGTAAAAATAATGGTAACGTCGCATCTATTTTTGTACTCAATCTGGTTCCAACCCTTAATACAATAAACAAGACGAAATTCATCAGCATATTATACTGACTATACGGGTACAAGATTAACCGATTTTTGCAGATAACTGTCCGAATTCAAAATAAATTGAAAGAATTTTAATATTTTCCGTAAATTTTGAATTAACGACGATATAAGTGCCATGATATACAACAATTCCATCATCCCTACATAGTGATTTATTATAAGTAAGCTTACCGTGATAACTTCATACTATTTATTGCGTGTAACACGCTCTCTTTAAAATTCTCGTAATTATCCAATCCTCCATTTTGTCGATTAACATAACCATTCTGTTTTGAGTAATTGAGTAAATATTTTTGTCTTATAATGAGATAAAACTCTTTGGTACTTATTATTTTGCATGTTAAGTAAATTTTTGTAATTTTGGTCTATCTCGTTCTATTAAACAAATAAATAATAGATTATTATCTAGACATTAAAGATTACAATATACATATATATTGTTTATATAAATGTTTGAATAGAATGAATAGATGATTATTTTCTTGAAACTCGCGTTCAAAAATGTTGAAAAATATATGCTAATCCCATTATAATAATACTCATAATTCATTACCATCTAAATATTGTACATACTACTTAATTTTTATCAAAATTAATAATATAAATAACAAATATCTAAATATTATCATATTGAAGTATGATGAGCATAATTTTTGAATAAACTTCGTAGTTATTATTATAAAAGTATTATTATTATATTACTAATAAAAAATGAATTTAAAAATTCTTTAAAATTGTTGGAAACAATTTAAGAGCATATTAATTTAATTTAATTTTTATACAATGTTGTTTGTTGAAATTGCCTATACAGCTGATTTCTTAAATATCATAACAATTTTGTGACTCACTATTATAAACATTGTATAATAAGTAAACAAATAACGATTTAATTATAAACAAATCAACTAAATGTGATCCTGATAAATAACAATATAAAATTTATGAATAGATAAATTAAATTCGGGTATGGAAATATTATATTGGCAATTTTAATGTAATCCATTTTATTTTGCTATTTTTTCTCATTGAATTAAAATTAAATAAACTTATTAAAATGACTAAGCGATCTTATAATTAGTGATGAAGTACTAAGTATACTAAGTACTCATTAGTCACTACATATTATATAGCACTGTGACTTCCCTAACTTTTTATAGTGAAATATTTTTAAAATTATGAAAGATATTATTATTATCCATGTACTGCAATATTGGAATTACAATTTTACATACAAAGGAAAATAATGAGTTGTACACATAAAATATTTTTACTACAAAAAATTAAAATAGCATTGAAAAAAATACTTACACTGCTTAAACTGTATAGCTAAAATAGTATAATTTTAGAATGCTTACGTAATATTATCTAACTATCTATCTTAGACAATAATTGACCTTTAAATTAAATTTAACGTAAAAATATGCCATTAACATTAAGTTGAAAATCCATGTTTAATTTGCATATTATCAAAAAATAAAACGTACGTATTACTTAATTAAGTAATTAGATAAAATTTCAAACATTACTCAGAGAGAGACTATAAACATTATAATAGCCACTGTATTTTCCCACTTTCTAACGTATGATTAATAACATTATAGGTAACATAAATAAAAATAAACGTAAAGATTTGCTTAGTTATTTAAACTTATTTTACATCTTAAGCAGTAACCTTGTAATTTTTAACGATAATAATAATTGTTTCACGAAAAGAAAATTCGTTTTGACATTACACTAAAAATCAACTAATGAATTTATAATGATGGGAATTATTTTTTTGTTAGCGTACAATGTGCGCAAAATATAAAAAATGAACATCAATTTATACGGTTTCCATTTCAATTCAACGATATATAATTGGTTAATATATTGTTATGTTTGTAGTATCAGTAATTATAATATTGTCGTAAGACTGCATGTCATATTGTTATATGGAAGTTTTTTCCGAACCACAACGATAAACGATACTGCATGTATAGGTATGTAATAATATTATACGAAGAAATAATTTGTTGTTCCCTTTGCAGTATTCAAGGCTAATTTTAGTTGGTTATCTTATGCGTTAATAAAAAATAACACGCGATAGGATGATAGTAGGAATATATAATACAAAATTTAAGGTTAAGTACATTTTTGAACGAAAAGAGTGAATTTATTCGAGATGCTTGCAGCGGGCATTAAAAAGATATAATGCACGCGCGTTAATATGATTTACGAAAAAATGCAAAAATACAGATACTCGTACGACACATCATACATGGTATTATAATTATTTGTTACAATATATTAAATCGTTGAACACACTTTGTAATGACGTCTAAGTAGTACTTCAACATAGGAATAGTCTTCTGTTTATTAATTTTCGACCGTTCGTCTACTGTAATATCTCTATTTTCATCCTTATCCTAGTAAAATTTAACAAATTCGAAGTCTTGTGATTATTTAAAATACTATAGCAGTTAATTCCGTAGCTTAAATTTAAAGTTTCTTTAACATGCCTCCACCCTACCTCCTACCATAAAAAAAAAGATTAAAATTGTATACACATTCGTCGGTCGTGGCTTTTACAAGTCACATGGTTTCCAACCGTTTTGAAAACACAATAAAATACTGTCATAATATTATTTGTTTCTATGGTGGGTGTTCGTAATAATTTATATTTTGTTGGTATTTCATGTATAGGAACAAATTTATCACTGACGCTACCATATCCACCGGTCGTACTGTAACACAAATTCATAACAAATCGCATCTGTTGTTCGTTTGACTGGAAGTAGTCAAAGTCATTTATTATACATAAAATAATCAATTAATATAATAAGACACTGCGTGCTTACTCACGTGGGTGTAATAATGGGCAAAGTAGTTTTATGTTTACCCATTCAAAAACAGTATTCAGTTGTTCGATTAAATGCGGTTAATATTTATTTGTTTACAGTATAAATTTACATACAACAAACTACGTGACAAGTTGTTCTCTCAAAAACAATTACACCAAGTCCACACACATACACACACACACAAACACATACATTACAGTTTACTGCATGTAGTTATAATTATACTTTACTAAACATTTATTATTTTCAGTATAAAAGTTCTTCACTTGTGCCTATTTTGTGAATGTATTGTATGTTTTTTATAATTTATGACAAAACGCGTTGCTACTTCGAAATTAACATTATATTTACTACTATTTTTATGATTTCGATGTTCATTGAAACTTGAAATTACATTCTCGACATATAGGTATTACCACGATGATGTTTTTTAAATCATCCTCGTTAAGATTTTATTGTTAAAATTACAATAACGTATTCAACGTTATTCGATAAAAAAAAAAACATTATAAATTATAATAATTTCGCAGTATTTACATAAAAAAGCTTGATGCCGGACAAGATACAGTCATAAACTCATATAGAACTATAAAACTACTTTGTGCATTCAATTCGATTACTTTTCTCGCAATATCCATCACGGAACAATATGAATAGTGACGTGTTATTATCATTTGTTTAAATAAACAATTTAACGATAAATCGTAACATTTTGAATTTATGATCCTAATAACAGTACCTACTATTAGAGATTTCTCAGTTATTTTTTCTTTGAAAATTCGTAAAATGACTTTCTCAAAATAACATAATCTAGCTGATATTTTCTTTATAGGTTTTGTATTAAACGTTTGGAACTTTTACAATGTAACAAGTTAAGACAGTTTCACTAAGTTAGTAATATTTATGTTACCAATTTTATGTACAATGCATGAATCCGGCAAAATTTGTAAATTGTACTTGACTAAGTTAAAAAAAAAAAATATCATTAACTTATCAATCCTAGATAATAATATGTCACACAAATATATTGCTAGGTATAAATGTATAACGAACCGATTGTGCTGTCTATTGTCTTTACAACAGACATTTTCCAACGTTCGAGCGCAGTAAATAATTAATAATTATCGTATATTGTGCTGATTTAACGACGAAGACTCGAGTAATGTTATATGTATATAATAACGCCTAATTTAGCTTCTTATTTATCGACCGTTTGTCGACAAAGCCTACGGTTTTCGTCCGGTGTCGGTAATATACGCATACTTATCTAGCTGTGTATGATGATGGTATTATATTATTATCATGTACCCATTACACACACGAGAGCCTTTTTTTAACGATGACGCACTTGTTCTGCTCTTCTGGTATATATATATATTTATGTATATATATATTTATGTATTGTCATATAATATAGACCGTACCTAAGCCTACTTTTCGTTCTTCACACTCACAGATAGTGTGGAATGGAGGAAGCTAACTGTATATATTGTATCATGAACTTGGCTGCGTCGCTGGCGTGTAGTGAACCAAATCGGCGTGTACATAATATACCATATAGTATCATTTCACACACATATATGTTTATTATATTATAATTTTATCATCGCGTACACACATATTTTTCACCGCGGTTATTGTATTATTATTATTATTATTATTTTCAGTATTATCGCGGTATTGAAATAACAAACGAAACGCATATTTTCACGGTTCAAGATATATACGTTTTCCGTAAACGAGTAATGTATCTAGAATTCCAATTGGTACATATTTTTTTTCCTAATTATAGGAATGATTTTGGAAAATTATTCCATCAATCCGCTATTTGAAAGGTAGAGCTTTTATAATTCATAATGTTTTTTACTAGAACTAATTCTTTATATAGAACCTTAAAAAATTAAATTACTAATTTTCATCAGGCAGTCATAAACAGTTTTATACACGATTTGAAATTTACGCAAGAAAAGCGGATAGATCTAGAGTTATCATAAAATCGAGCAGACATATATGTTAGTATATGTACATGAGGAAAAACACGACCAGATACCGCAACTAGTATGATCTTGCATGAACACAGTTATTATACATTAGGCACAATAATGCAATAAGCTGGTGTATCCAAATTCTACAGTGATGAGCCACTTCAAACCCGACGATAATCTAGTATCTATACTATATCTATATGGATTGTTTGTCGGGAAATTAATCAACTCGGTTTTGCGACTGCGTTAACAAATTGACGAATTGTCTTACACATTTGAAAGTCACGGTTTTGGTTCAGAAACACATTATTATCCACACCACAACAATTTATTGTGTCTATTTACAGCCGCTGCGTACAAATTCTTTTTACGATTTGCGTGGTTTTTATTTTACAAAGCTTTCTAAGATAACTCTAGTTCTTTTCTTCTGTCTATTCTTGCTTTATTATTGTTGACGTTATCGTTTTTGCAAGTAACGTTTGTTCCATTAGTTCGGTAAAATGTAATATTGTACGCGAGTATAATCTCGAAATTATATTTCTACTCGGTTCGTATATATGTATTTATATAAATATAAATATTATGTTAGTATTATATTCGCCAATGTTTAAATGAAAAAAATATTCCAAGTTCGTGAAAATTATTTTACATAGTATGCTGCAGTATTTGTTCTGCACAATGTCACTGTAGAACATCCAATAGTGAATTTGGAATCGTTAAAAGCGTCCGTCAAACGGAAATCGTATATGAAAATTCCTACAGTGACATTAGATAAGCGTTATGGCTATAAGTTGTCACAGGTGGACATTATGAAAAAAACGAAAAGTTTATTTTGTGTTACTTACAAAATCAATAACTCGTACACGCGTATCGGATTGCTCGTGCTGTTGTTACAATTAATATTATTTTTCTGATACGATGACGCCACTGTCCATCCTGCACGGTGGTCTCAGTATAATAACTTTAATGGTTAGACAGAGGCGATACAATATTAGACTGATTAATATATTAATTAAGCGCACAAAGTATTTCTGTTTATTGATGATAGGTGCATATAATAATATTGAAATGCAAGTTAAATAACATGGTCACATAGTTATAATAACACGTCTAAAATTAAAATAAATTATAATATTATAAATAGTATGGAAGTTATGGTTCACATACGGATGACAATTTGCATACAATGGTATTTGATGAACTGAATGACGAGAAGCCACCAAATGATTATCGGTCCAGTGCGGTTCGGCGGTCATGTGTGGTCCTCTGAGACCTTTTTATAGGTTACCGGTAAGCGCATGGAGGTACCGATACGGTATGTGTGGCCGTGGACTGACTGGATATCACAAAAAACATTTTAATAAAGGCCAGTAAACGGTGGTAGACGAACGATAAGAAACGACAGCAATCTGGGAACGTATAAACACGACAAATCGGAATACCGCCGTTGTTTATTTGTTGACTGAGTCGTATAACTATGACGTCTGTATTATACGTTTTATCGATTTGCAATATTTTTTATACTGTTAATTATTTTACCGATACGGTCGCCGTTTATCTGGTCGATGTTTAATTTAGCGCAACGCCACTGATTGAAGAAAAACCGGAGCAAAGGTTGAATACGATTGACTATAGGCGGGCACAACATACGCGGTCGCGTCAAATTTTATGACAGATTTCAACGGTAAACGGAACTGCTGCTGAGTGTTTAATCGACGCAGCAATATAATACGATGTGGCGGGTTAACGGTGATACACGCCGAAGTATCGTTCAAATCGAAACGTGGTTGGAAAGTTGATGAGTGATACGAACACGTTTTTTTCCTGATCTCTTTCCCCGACCAACACTATAATAATTATTATACATTGAAAAGTAGGTAGTATATTGTCAAGTGAAAAAATAATTAATAATATAATGTATTATTATTATTATTATAACAATATGTTCTTGAAACATAATATGAAATTATACGTAAATAGGAGGGGAGCACAATAATTTAATTTACCAAATTCGAAAACATTATACGTATTATTGTTTTAAGTACTTCAATAAGAGTTTATTAGAAAATGAGTCTATAGTTTATTTAAAAATAAATAAATAATGTGATGATATTAATATCATATATTTTAATCAAAATTCATGAAATAATATTATTGGATCATTTTCGTAACCCAATATTATGCTGTAACGTTGACTTTATACGTATTTCAATAGAAAAACTATTTATTTATCTCAAACGTAAATGTAAGTTAAATGCATTCTTCCTTTATTTAAGAAAATTTAAAGATTTTTAATATAGTCTATCGTGGGTGAGTGGTGCAAAATTTTATACCCCCGCCCTCTAAGATATTATGTATGATATAGCATATACCTATCTATGTACCTGCAAGAAATCATCAACAAGAAGTCATGAGACTGATAACTCTTGTCCAAAGAGGCTGCTATTGCAAACGGCCGTTTGTAGATCGCGAAACCGTTGGCTATATTACACATTATGTTTGGTCGACTGCAGCACAGTAACGGGGCGGCCTCAACGTAAAACCACCGAGAGACCACACGACGTACAAACGAATTTGAAATATATCCGAAATGCGCGCGAGGTCTATGCGTGTGGGTAGGCCGCAATAACAGTGTTTGTGTGTACCCACGTTCAATTCGGTTGAGTCGGCTGTGGAGCATCCAAATAAATAAATATGGGTCCGTGCCTGATCGCACTTGACTTTTCACCGTTGTACATTACGCTTTCGTGATCGTAATAATATGTCGAATACTATAATAAACGGTGAACGATCTATGTTCAGTTCAGTTCTATGCTATGGGTTACGACGAGACGGTCACCTTCTGCAAGTCGTTAACAATCAACCCTCTTCCTACCTTTACCAACAAGACACACAATTTGTATTTAAACTTAGTGTGTATAATATTTTATGAATTTTACAAACGACACTTTTCAGTGTATTTTAAAATCTCGATTTCAACATTTATTGTTCTCGCTGTATAATTATTATTTAATATCGTTAACGTTTTAATATGTTTGTATATGACGAAGAAAAATAGTACTTAAAAACATAAAAAGTTCGTTATTAGCTTAATCTTCATACTATAAATCTATACCAAATTTGTATTGTAAATACATTTTCAAAATTAAAGAGTAGACAAATGTATGATTTTTGATTGTTAAATATCTCTGTCCATAAACAATAATTTATGTCAATATAGTATAATTTTTTTTTTTTTTTTGAAGTCTTGTAAGTGAAGTCATTAAAAATTAAAATAACCCTAAATAACAATTACAACGTTATTGAATATAATTTAAGCAGTCGTGTTGACATTTTTTAAGCCGTATTTACATTTTAAATAATTATTTTTTTCCCCTTTATGTAAAAGTAATAAAAATAACAATAATATACAATAATATAATATATCATATTATAAGTATATTATAATACTAATAACAAATAACAATAACAATTTTGGTTATCTTTGAGCAATGTCACGTTGGTATGTATGTTACCTAAACATGACGAGTGAATAATATGATCCTCAATATATAGTTAAAAAATCAAAGATATATGGGTCAGCGTGTAGATGAAACTTCTGATATTTCATATTTGTAATAATAATACCAATATTTGTTACCAATGTTATTTTTGGCACATAAAGGATAGATTTAAACCGAGAAAATCATTGGTGTTTAATGCTTAGTGTATGTAATACAAATGGAGCAGTGTTAGAATAAAAAAAATCCATAAGTATCGAGAAACGAAAAAAAATGAATGAATTTCACTATTCCATTTTTATTTTATATTATTTTGTTATAATTTCTTCATTTTATTATTGTCATTGTTATTGTTATTGTACTAACTTTAATGTAGTTCGTTAAAACATTAATTTTTTTTATTTTTCAATAAACACCAAAGGACTCATCACGAATCACTTTTCATTTAAATTATTTATTAACATCCGTTTGTAAATTTATTTTATTATTATTTTTTTTTTTTTTTTTGTATTTATTAATATCCTAGAACCCTATGTAGTATTTATACAACACACTTGCAAGAGATTTTTTTTCTTTTAATTTATTGTATTTCGAAACAAACGTAATTTTTTTCGATATTCAACGTTACTACTTGCATTTATATTGTATACAAGTTGCATGTCGTACACTTAAACAATTTTACTTGTGATATTTATATTCATAGTAGTTAGTACACATTAATACAACATAAACGTTGTCCTGAAATGTTTTTTATTAAAAACCGTGTATACAACGCGTATTTGTACAATCGTACTTTTACTCGAGTGTGTATTGTCCGTTAAATTTGAGCGAGTGATCAATCAATAAAATAAAACCGTATGGCAAAAATCAGAGTAAAAACACCAGCTCTCTTATGCAACATATCCGTGCGTCGTGCAGATATACCACTTATACTAGACTTTCAAATTACTGTAAAGAGCGAGTATACTCGAAGACAGCAACAGCAGTGCAATGGTTTAACAACTGAACTCGGACGAGGGTTAAGCCAAACGATATCGCATACTGTGATACCTATAAGAAACCGTCATTCTCGTCGTAGTCCGAAAACCTATAATTATTGTCATTACCGTCATTTAAAACCAATCCTATGGACGTAGGTTAGACATACCACATATAATAGTGTTTCGATAAACAGTTGTAAAAAGGTTGTGTAACAATTATTTACGGTCTAATTATAAATTGTAGGACGTTATACGGAATAACAGACCACACGTCGCAATAATCTATGACCTAAGAAAATCTACGTATCTTGCCTATACCATAACATGTGTTATTCGCATAGATAACTAATAAAATACAAGTTTGTTCGACGATGATTAGTTTTCACAAAGATACTAGATTTTTTTCTTATTCAATTTGCGAATTCTAGTACACAGGTAACTAGCAAACTGATTTGATTTAGAATTATATTTCACAATATTAGAATACCGTTATCGTATTAATGTATAGGCATAGGCGCCAACTCCACGGGGGCAAAGGGGGCGATCGCCCCCGTGCATTGATTTAACGGGGACAAAAGTATTATTTCGCCCCCGTTGTGTACAATAATAATTATTTGGTTAAAATACCAGATTATGACATGAAAATATTCATTAGAACATCGACGATTGTATAATTATATAAAACTTAAATATGATCATCGATAATAATTATAAATACTAAAATACTATAGATCGCTCACTACTATTTGGTTTTATATTTGGTCTAAAAATACATCTGTAATTTCAATTATTCCCGAAATGTATAGACAGAACTGATTTTATTACTTTTATAGTATAATACTATTAATACTAGGTATTTAAAAATAAAAACATGCATGATATTATCGTATATCATAAATTTACATTTAATCTAAAAGTTTTCAATTCAAATAATATTATTTATAAATTATAAGCAAATATATTTATAGTTTTTACAATGATATACATGTATGTATGCACCAACTAGTCGACACATAGTCGACTAGATAGAAATTCATTGTGGCGACACAGTAACGCAACGGCAAATGGACCGTGGTGATATACGTGTTAACTTAGTGATCCATAGTATTTCCTTTTTTGTATTGATTATTCTAGAGTATAATACCAATACCTATTTAATTATTTTATTATTGTTAGTTATTACTGTTCTTACGAAGTGTACTATTCGAAGATTATAACAATAAGCCATTAAGGTAAGTTTATTATAAATCATATTAGAACAAATGCAATTTAGCGCCTACGCCGTTTTTCCACATTTTTACGTACGCGCCTATCTAGTTTTTGTTAAAAATAGTTATGACAAAATCAGATTTTAAAATAAATTTTAATATTTAATTTTTTAATCATAACTTTTTAAAACTTTTGTAGGGCATTACAATTTTACAAATAATAATAAAAGTAATTCTTCAACAAATAACAATCATGTCTATGTGGAAATATATACAAAAAAAAAATATCGAACATGACTCAAACTTAATTAACAACCAAATTAATTCTAATAGTAGTTCAACTTCAAGCGTTAATGTAAATTATGACGATCAAATTAATTCTGAAAATAATTTATCTACATCGACTACATCAGATTTTTCAAAACAAAAAAAAAGAACATTTTTAACATCTTGGTTAAACAAATATGACTGGTTAGAATATGATCAAATTAATGATAAAGCTTTTTGCAAATTATGTAAATCTATGAGTAGTAATAGCAATAATAATGTTTCTGTATTTATCTCAGAGGGCTTTAATAATTGGAAAAAAGCGGTGGAAAGGTTTAATATGCATGAACGTTCAGAATTGCATAAAACAAATATTGTTAAAAGTTCTTTTATTAAGACAAATGCTAATGTATATGCTCAAATTTCGGATAGTCATAAAAAATCTATGGAAGAATCAAGATTTGCTTTTGATAAAATATTATCTTCAATAGTGTTTTTGGCAAAACAAGGCGTAGCAATAAGAGGGCATACTGATGAATCTGCAAATTTCAATCAGTTATTAAAACTTCGATCAGAAGATTCGACTGAATTAAAAAACTGGTTAGGTAGAACTACTTATAAATGGATTTCCCACGATATAACAAATGAAATTCTTAGTATACTTTCAAGAGAAGTCATTAGAAACATTATTAAAAAAATTAAAGAGAATACATTTTATGCTATTTTATTAGACGAAACTAGTGATATTACAGTGAAAGAACAAATTTCATTTTGTTTAAGAACAGTGGACAAAGAATCATTTGAAATTGAAGAATATTTTATAGGATTTTATGAAACACCCAAAACTGATTCTAATACTCTATTCAATATTTTAAAAGATATTCTGTGTAGATTAGAGTTGAATATTCATAATATTAGAGGACAATGTTTTGATGGTGCTAGCAATGTTTCTGGAGTTCACAAAGGATTACAAGCTAGAACTAAAGAAATTGAACCTAGAGCATTGTTTGTTCATTGTCAAGCTCATTCTTTAAATCTTGTTACCCAAGATAGTATGCGAAATGTAGAAAAAGCTAGAGATATACTAAATTTTATAAGAGAATTAATTACATTTATCAAACAATCACCCAAGAGGCTATCTTGGTTTAAAATGTTACAAATAGAAGAGAACGTGACTGCTCTAAGACCATTTTGTCCAACCAGGTGGACGTTACGATATTCTTCTTTATTATCTGTTATAGAAAACTATAATGAACTAATGACATTTTTGTCGGATTTTTCAAAAACAGAAAATAACGATGCAGGATCTAAAGCAAAAGGATTTTTAAAACAATTAAAATCTTCAGATACTTACATAATGCTTAAAATATTAATTAGTATTTTTAAACATATGGAAACAACAAATACAATATTACAAAGTAAATCTTTATATTTTAAACTTTCCGTACAAATTTTGAATACTTTGGAAGATACTATTTCAAGTATGAGAGATACATTTAATATTTTATGGAAATCTATAAAAAACGAATGGTCAGATTTAAAATTAGATCCACCAAAAGAATCTAGAAAACGAAAAATGCCTCTTAAATATGATGACAGTACTACCGAGTCCTTTTTATTTACACCTGAAAGTAAATATAATAAAATATATAAAGAAATTATTGATCATATACTATCTGGTTTACAATTAAGATTTAATTCTGAAGTTCGAATTTTTTTAAGTGATGTTGAAATGTTTTTTGTTGATCCAAGTATATCACCACAATTAATTTGCAAATTTTATAAAGATGATTTAAATATTGATAAACTAAAACTGCACAGAGACATGTTTCATGATATAATTAAAGGCCAAGGCTTAAATGTATCATCATTTTCAGATGTTTTAAATATTGCTAAAGATAAACCACACTTGGTCATTCATTTAACCGAGCTAAGAAAATGCATACAATTGATATTGACAGTACCAGTCACAACGTGTACTACTGAAAGATCTTTTTCTATGTTAAGAAGATTGAAAAATTATATGAGAAGTACTATGACACAAAAACGTTTGAATGATTTGGCGGTTCTCAATTGCCACAAAACAATTGTAGAATCTTTGGACTTATGCAAAATAGGAAATACTTTTATAAATAAGTGTTCAATAAGAAAAAATACTTTCGCATCAAAATAAATATATAATGTATATATTATAATATAACGTATTGTACAATAAAAAAATTATATTTTCTATATTTTCATGTAAATAATTTAAAAGAAATAAAACCAACAAAGAAAATTAAAATAATATATATGCATAATATTTTATTTTGTACCCTATAGGAGTATTAAAAAAGAGTTAAGGGACATTCAGATAATTACCCCTCCCGATCAGTAAACTATAGAATTTTTTTTCCGATTAACAGAAGAGTTTGCCCCCGCGCTAATATCTAAAAGTCGGCGCCTATGTGTATAGGTGTACTTATAATGTGTATTATACTATATAATATACAGATATCTATACACAATATTATACATTAATAAAACTTTTACTCAGTCATTTGATATTAATGTCAAATACTTTATTTATTATCTTTTTACTTAGATTAAAAACAAAAATAATAAAACTTTTACGAAATATATATATGAGTACATGGAAGGGAAATTAATTTTTAAAATACTTCTGACGCATTAGACCTGTTTGATATAATGTTACTTACTTCTCCAATTTCAAAACATTCCACTTATTGGTATATACTAATATACTACTCGATTATAAAGGTCGATAGGAAATGATATACTAATTTTTGAGATGTAATTGGTAATTACATTATAAAATTGTTTATTCATTTATTTTTAAGAAGTTCAATGTATGTAAAATTGGATTTATAATATTCCATAAAGTGATTAATAAGAAGGATTAAACCATAGATATAGTCACAGAGTAGAATATTTAGAATGCTAGGATCAAAAGGGATTATTATTAAAGTAAATTTGGTAAAAGCAGTTTATGCAATCGATTTTAAAATTAAATTCTACACAGATGTTGATATAGTGTTGGTACACCTTTAAAACACTTATAGACATAAAAATATTACATGTTAATATTTGATGGTGTTCAACCTTGTATTACGTATACAGGATAAAGATTGTTCAATCAATTAAGTTTAGGTAAGATGTCGATCAAATGACGTACGCTGCAAATTTTGCATAATTTTATTGTCAATAATTGTTCTTCTATTTCGTGATAACCAACCAACTGTTTAATTAAATTAAAATATATTTTAATATTTTTAATAATGTATTTCCAATGATGTTTACGACCAATCAATGTTATAATTGATCGAACGAGCTCGAGGTGAATTCCCAACCGTAAATCTCACAATTAGTGAATCATGCTTACACCGATAAGCCAATTTATTTTAGTATGACTAATTAAAATAATGAAATTTAATTTGATATGGAATTAAAAAATATAAAATGATATTATTTAATACAAACTAAAAAAAGCACTTACTCGACTATAAAATATGTTAGTTTTTTTTTGTTGGGTAGAAAGTTAATTGTAGGTATCTACAATAAGCTAGTGCGTAACTATATCTTCCAATAAAACTAATCGAATCTTATCATACTATAAGCCACTGTAAGGTACATAAAATCTCAATGCACATTTATTTGTTGCAAGTTTTATTTTAACTAAATTAATTTACTTTCAATATATTGTTGAATCGTAGAAAAAAACCAGTAAATAATGTTTATATTGAAATATATACAAAATTGAAAACATGATGTACCTAATATTACGGTAATTCTATATTTATGTATTCGATTTTATTGAACGTGTGAATCATATTTATGTGTAAACATATACTAACTAAATTTTTTTATGTATTTTACTTTTATCTAACACAATAACGTACAAAATTGGCATTCTTAATTTTTTTTAATAAATATTGTATTAATGTTCAGTTTAAATTTCAAGCATTTAAAGTGTAATCTTAATTATTATTTTAATGTATATGAAGCTGACACTACGGAAGACTTTACAAAATATAAAAGCTACCTAATTATTATTGTGTTGTTGTTGAACCTCTTTAAAAATTTGTTATAAATGCAAGCATTGTTTTCTATTCATTTAAAATAATTCTTTACTATTAAACTGTATTGTTGAAAAAAAGCGTACCTAAGTTTTGGACGCTTATATATAAATATTATAAATATCTTAATAACGATATGTTGTTTAACGGTCTGTTGATTGTAATTAGTAAGTGATGAATTTCGTGATGTGTGCATTCCAGCCTGTATGGATAATACCGCGTAAATCACGTGGGAAGATTTATCGTTTAACGATACCAAGTTCCTATCTGGTCAACATTCAAACTATATTATTGTGCGTATATTATATTAAAGATTATATTCGTCACGTTTATAATTTCATATTTTTGTACTGTTTTAAACTCAGTGGTATGGCAAAAAAAGAATTTTTTTTTTTGAAGGATCTTAAACTTCCTTAAGTTTGGTATAAGTAATTTTTATATTATATTAGTAAAAAAAAAAAAAGTTGTCTCTCTTTTATATTTATCGTATAGTTTATTTATTAATAGTTGTTACAACAAGAAGTGTATAGGAACATTTTAAATATTGTGAAAATCAGGTGTTAGCAAATTTATGTATACATAATTTATAATATTTATATACATGAATATATTGCTATTAATATATATTTAAATATTTTGAAAATATCGAAAAATAATCTCTGTAAAAGTTTCAAATCTTCATGGCAAATTTTTTTGAATAACAAAAAAATAACTAAAATTGATATATTTTATTCTAATTTTCTATCAGAAATTTTAAAATAAACATGCACAAAAAACTCATACATCGTCGTAAAATCATTACAATCATTGATCCACTTAGGATCAAAAATTAATCACAAGCTAATGGGCGATTTCTTACTTAATTTCATTTTATTGTTATCACATATAACAAAATTATGCACTATATGTGTGTAGATTCAATTAGCTTTAAAATTTAAATAAAATTTAAAAATCAACTAACTTTTTATCATTATTTTTTTTTAGGAGGGGGAAAGATATTCCAGGATATTTACTATCATGTTTAGTAGAAATTATAAATGGAAAAGATTGAGTATAGCAATGAATTCGTAAATTATAATTATAATTTTCAATATTTTTTATACTTAACCAAACTACTAAACTTAAGTACCTCAAATACTAAGCACTTAAAAATAATATATAGGTTTATATGAGTTATTTATAATTAGGTCAATAAAATTAAATGTGCAATAATACTTAGAACACAGAACACAATTTTAAGTATTTCAATTGAGATCTATTAAAAATGTGTAGACACATTATTACATTCAATAATGTTAGAATCACGCATGTCGGTGTTCAAAAACTATTCTAAAAGATCGACCATACCTACTTTATAATTATACACAACCCTAGGTATTTGAGTTTATATTATTACTGGTAAGTGGTAACACCTACAGCAAGATAAAATTATACTTAAAATTGTATACCAAATTACATAATTGAAACAACATTAATTGTTTTTACAGATAATGCGTTTTGATTTCAAAATATTAACTTGTGTATATTATGTATTTACAGTGCAAATTGCTTCAAATATTAATATTTTGCAATACAATTCACGTAATAACAAGTTATTTTTCCTAGAATTTTAATCTGTTCGATTTATGGTTATATTTCAAGATTTATGATATAGTTACTGTAAGACATAAATATAAAATATAATATTTCATTCAATATTCTCCATCATAATTCATTAAATTTATATTATAATAGTCCATGAAAATTCATTATTGTATAATATTATGATATTTTCGTATTGATATCATTTTATAATATTTTATACTTTTATAGTATCAAACGATTTTTTATTTATTTATTTATTTTTTTTTTTTGATTGATTATTGAAGTTAATACTTTAAACAGATCATAAGTTTTGCTTTTCAAGTGTACTTATAAAATATACTTACTTTGGAAAATATTTAAAATATTTAAATATGTATCGGAATAATACTCGGTAAAAAACGTAAGTACTCGAGTACAAGTATATATGTTCAAAAATTATTTGAAAATAATTTTAAATATATTATATTTTTTTTTAAATCAAATTTTTTCCTATAATTTCAAACAAAGTTATATGGTATTTTTCTTATTATACATTCGTTTTGTCGAGAATTGTTTAGCTAAATATTTTCACAATAAGCTACCAATCATTCTTACCTTCTTATTACAAAGTTATTGTCCTTTTCCATTTCAAGAAATTCTCTAAGACACGTTTTAAATCGGAATCGATATCGTGAATTTTGAACGATTAAAATCATATAATAATTCATTGATTTTAAAATCAATGAATAAATATTGAAGTATCTAATAAATTTTAAATATATTTAAAATAAATATAACACCAGTCACTTGTTTTGTTAAAATTTTATTTTAAATACGCGTGAACATTTTAAAATGACAAAATGACAACCAATAAAGAAATAAGTAGGCCGTATCTCAGTATTTGTTGCAGTTTTTGGTTAACAGTAAAATATTATGTAAATAATAAGGTATACATATTATATTATATTATATAGATGCGAAGTAGCGAAGTGTTTACCAACCGCAGAGTACATAAATAACTAAAATGTCCATAATTGTTTTCTTTTTAACATTCTAATCGGAGTGAAGCGACGAACAAGATATCATTAAATTATAAAAAGACATTTTTTTTAACGTTCCACAACATAATGATGGTGTGCTTATAATGTTATTAACTGTGTACCTGCCGCCCGAATACTTAAACCATAAAATGGTGTGCCGGAAAATTTTTATAAAGTTAAAGTTGTTCACACATAATAATATGTGTTTTATTAGGAAAAACGCAATCGTGAAATTTTAAACACGTTAACCACAAGTCATAAAACTATTAAACAACATACATAAATATAAATTGAATAAAATATTTGAAATATTAAGTGTAGTTATAGCTCTATAATTATTATATTATAATATTTAATCGTCATATTATATATCGTTATATATTTGGACAATATTCGAGGATTATCACTGCAGGAGCTGTGATCTTAGAAAAAATAAAACTGGTTTTTAAGCTAGCCCTTTATATTGACGAATTATAATATTATCATATTTATTAAGAAATTATGTTGCAAAACATATTTTGAATGAAATTTATCGGTCGACTGGATCCGAATGTCGTGTTTCAATACGTAGAACAAGTTAAATATTAAATTACATGTTAATTATTTAAAACGTATTTATTTATATTTTATTTAATTTTAATCAAAACGAAACTAGATGCTTTATCTTCCGACACCATACAATAATATAGTATAAGCATGTTGCCTATTTCTTTTTTTCTTTTTTTTTTTTGTTCCCTATTCATAGTCGTTAATTGCAATCACGTTGAGAACTTCCTCTGATTACATTAGTATTTCTATCATCTAAAACCATAACGACTTTACGCCGTGGCCGAAACAAAAATTATTGTATTCTATTTGTGTATATCTATAGGTACTTAAAATCTCCCGTACATTAATTTTCCAACAAAAATATTGTATCAATATCTAAAGACCTTCAAGCAGTTGAACACATTAATATAATAATTGATTTTACGAATAATACTACGTACCGCATACAATACTATGCTAGTATATGCGAATACAATTAAATAATTGTATAACTTAGTTAATAGTTACGCAATTATATTATAAAATGTTTACATTCTACCTAGTAATTTGTTGTATCTACATTTATACAGTGGCTTGAGCATTATTTTTTTACGTAAGAATAAGACGTTAATCAATCATGATTTGATTATTTTTTGCTTAAAATTTTAAAATTATGAAAATTAGTATTACGTCTGGGTTATATGTTGCCTTTCTTATAGTAAAAAATAGCCACTGTAAGTATAGTAAATAAATAAAATATTATTTTAATTGTTTTGAAAGTTTTGTTTCGAGAACTCGGATTATTACCATCAGTATCTAATGTTTATTATATAATATGTATAGATATAATTTAAAAAATTAGAGTTTTTGAATTCCACCAAATTTAATAATTTTCCACGTGAACAATAAACATTAATTTGAATATTTAAATTTACAGAACATAATATGTCGTTTTAACGTTATTTTTCGCTGTGATTACTGATTTTACACCACAAATTAGTTTATTGTGTAAATTTTCAAAAAAATATTTTAAGCACATTTTAGTCAATTGTTTTTTTACAGTGTCTACTTGTCCTATCTGTGTAAAATTATGACCATCGAACAATAATTTTAGTTAATTATAAAATTGTTATTGGCATAGATGAATGATGGTCATTATCTTACATATTATTATAATATAAAAGTTAGTCATGTGACACTGTGACCTATACATACCACAAATAGATTCACAGAATATGCCCATCTGAACGTGATATAAATTTATATTTCAGGCCTGCTTAATCAAATCTAGAGTAATACGGCATCAAAATACACCCCCAATCCCATACGGAACAGCCATAAACAATGCATTATTATTAAGTATATCTGTATTTACCTAAACGTACACATATCAAGTTAAAAATATTTAAAAAAAAAAAAAAAACTGTAACTAATGACCTTTGCAGCCGATGAGATCAACAAAAAAATAATAAATATATTTTATTTACGTAACTTTCTTTTTTAATAATTCGTAAATGCATATAAAATAATATTTTAAGTTAACTGTATGTATAATAAAACATAGGATAATATTTTTAACAATTAATTTGTCTAGTAGATGATATTTTCAGTTTAATAAGATATATATATTTTTATTAAATTGTATCGAAATCAATAAATACTGTTAGGTTAATGTCTATAATCGCTAGATAATGGGCTAGTTAAATAATAGTAGCGCGCTGCACCTAATCAAGGAAAATATGCGCCTTGAAGGTAACTGAGGGCAGGTGTACCTAAACTTCTCGTTTCTTGCAAGCGTGTCAGTGGGCCAAATTATGCAGGTAGGTTAAACTGCTAGGAATTCGTATAATATCTGTGTATAAATCTTAATTTTTTCACACTTGTATAATGCATTTTAAAAATGTGTTATAATTATAACAACAATAATTATAATTATTGTTATAGTTACTATAACAATTAAAATCAAATAATGTTTATCATCTACAGTAAATACGTAGGCTTAGGGCGCATAGGTGAACATTTGGTTGAATTTCCAGGGTAACTAGAATAATCAAAATACAAAATATGACAGAAATAATACAATTTCTAAAATAAAGTATCAATTTTGAGGGTAATTAAAATGTCTGAGAAGTTGCACCTCTTAATTTCTGCTATTTTATTTTAAACATTCCCTTAAATTATATCAGTTAAATCTTTTCAGATATATTATGCACGTAATTATAAAAATAACTAATAAAACACAAATTATAATACATTGTCTTGAAAATTAACAAAAGTTCTTGGATCGATTTTTAAATTGTTAAAAATATATTTTATTATAACATAAATTATTCTAATGTTTTTAGTTGCTTATTCAAAAACTTTAACATTTTATACAGACAGTTTTCATAATTAAAAACTAAAAAAAAATGATTGTTATCATCAATTTAGATTACTTGACGGTATCTAATAATTAAAGCTGAAGGACAAAATTGTAATTCTTCAATGTTAGCTCAAATTACACAGTAGTTTTAAAGTAATGGTTATAATTATTTTATTATTGTTTTAAATATTTTTTTTTCTTAATTTCATTATTTTATAATTGTTATAAGAAAATAAATTATTAGATAGGTTTTATAAAATTAATCATGAATTAGTGTATAACCTACGCATTTGGATAAATTATAAGAGTACACCTATATAATAATTCAGAATATAAAACTACTTTTATAAATAACATAATACGTGTACTTATTTTATTTGGTTAACAAATTATTATACGAATACCTTGAGTAGAAACAAAACAAATAACAAGTTTAATTTATAGGACGTAGTTCATTCGCCACAATAACAAAGATGCAATATCAGAAGTCAGAACACATGCTTCCTTTTAATAATATTATACATTATAGTTTGAGCATCTTCAAACAATCGCACCCACATTTTCGTTAATATTGTCGTAGGCATATGTAGTTTTTTGGTCTCGTTGGTATTCATCAGGTATCTTCTAAAAACACAATTCGTCGACCAACGTGTTCAACTGTTTAAGCGTACTTTTACAACAAATTACTAACCTAACTGCGTGTTCTAAGTGCAGAAAGTGTAGTAACTTGTGAAAATAACCAAAAGAACCAACAACATCCTCGTAAAAAATAGGTTATAGTTTTTAATATGTTCATAATAACTTTAAATTAAATTGTAATTATTCAAAATTTGTTTAGGTGCTCAAAAAGTATTAAAAAATAGTTGGGGGGTTATAAAATAATTATACATCGCTCTTTATATTTCAACTGTAGTTTGGAATCAGTTTATCGTATATGACCAGAAAGACTAGTACAGCGATGGATTGAATATATAAGTGTCATGAACAAAGTGCGTAGATCACAGATTAATAATTATTTGTGTAGTGTACCATGAATCATATTTTTAGTTAAAAATATACTCTATACTATATTTTATTGTTTACGTCAAGAAAGTTTTTGTTTAAAGGATCTAGAACACTTTAATTATTTTTAATTCTGTTAACATGGTTTGATTAATATTTGATCGTTCGAGGTTTTTAATCAAACGTCGTACGTTTAATTGTTTTTTTTATATATTTTACACGTCTCTACTAGATTCCAATAACGCGTATTCGCTAATGTAATAAGGATCAATAATCTGCAATGTGCTCCTACATATATTATGATATTATAAATACGAATTACTAATAAATATTCGTTGGACGCGATGCCGTGTAAGAGATGGTACGGTAACATGGCCGTTATATTTCCCGCGAGGTTAATGCAGATTTTATGGACATCTTGACACACACTACATACAAAACGCTGTTGTCACTATGAACATTTTTTTTTCGATTTATGTTTTAGGTTAGCATACACATACATACACTAATGTATAGTAATATGTGTATAAATCTAATTAGAATACATCTGCATTCTTCATGTAAGTAACAAAAAAAAAACGCGTGAAACTATTGTTGTCTCGTTAAAAAATGCCATCATGCATATGACACGTTGAATACTATATTATACAAACACACGTCCGGGATATTACAATAGGTAGGTAAATGTGGAAGTGCCGTAGTAGTATAATTTGAGAACGGGTGTCTTCTCGTCATAAACATTAGACTGCAGATGGTGTAATAATAGCTTCTGCATTTATTGTTCTGCTAAGTTTTTTATTCGATATGCGTGATAGGAGGCATACAGTATTGAGTATAGTAGCATAATATAACTTTTCATTTGGAAATATTTTGCAAAAATAAAAAAAATTGTTGATTTTTTCATGCATTACTTAAAATGTATTATATGAAAGCGAAAATTTTAATTTTTAACCGTTTACTAAAAGTAATTTTTAGTAAAAAGTAAACTGAGAATTTATATTACAAATTATATTATATTATAGTTATTGTTTTATACATACACATTACACATATTATATAATTTATTATATTTGTTTATTTAAAAGTATTGAAATTTATAAAACAAGCTTAAGATTTATTAAGATTTCACTACACCGTCTACCATTAGGGATAAACTCCTTGTTTTGATTGACAAGAATATCTTAAAAATAACAATAATATAATATTAAATAATAATAATGTGATTACCTAATAATAAATAAACATTGTATAGCTTATTGTGTTCAAAGTAATTACACTTTATAGTATTGATGAAATTATCTTACACATTTAATTTATTGAGAAATAACCATATCTTCAATAACAACTTAAAAATTTAAAGGTTGGTTATTTTTTTAAGTTTTGATTTTTAGATAGCAATACATTTTCTATTCAAATCAAACAATATTATAATTACGGTTAATATTTATACTGTAGATGTGTATTTCGCAATAATTATTATCCTAGATAAATATTCAAATCAATTTTTTTTTCTTTGTCCTTTATAGATACAAAGACTACTGGACTGTTTTCATTTTTCAATAAAAGTAAAGTTATATAGTTGAGACTTATAGAATCAAAAAATACTGGATAGATTTTGACTATTCGAGATTTAAGATGATATATTTTATCTATTTATAATAATTATTATTATTATTTTTTTTTTTTGTAGCAGGTATGGCTTAACCAATATTAATAAAATACTGAAATCATTACCAAATATTATTAATTAATTATTCTTACAATCAGCTGTTTGTAATAAAAAAAAAAAGAAAGATACTTATTCATATCCGCTGCAAGTGAATTTATTATTTCGATCTTATTTATGTCCGGAAAACTCCAGATAACACAGTAGCTATAGCCTATAGTATAGATACTAAGTATTTACGTATCTATTACTCTACGTTTAAATCTGTTGTGGTGCTATGTCAATGTCATAGCTATTTCCATTTACAAATTTGTTTTAATTAGAACGATACCAAAAAATTATTACAGAATTTTAATGTTTTCCACTATCTTCTCGCGATAAAAATCCAACGCAAATATCATACTACAGCGTCGCCTACAGCTATTATTGATTCCGATATCAACACGTTTAGATACGTAATTTAGGTACCACGATTAGAAAACGGCACATTAGCTATTTATTATACCGCGCCGGTGTGTCGAACCCTACCATAGGTTCACCCAAAACACGTCAAGATCTGCGTGCACATCCGGCTTACAGTTTTATCCTCTAAAATTTTGATGTGAAATAAAAAAAAAATTCTCGAAAAAATAACGTCGTGGGTCATTGACGATTTCTCCGGCTATCACCGGACGCTGCAGCAGTTTCGCCGGCACGACTTCACGGCGGTTGCCGCGGAAATAAAGACATTTTATATTTTATTAACAAAATCGTTGTTGTCTATACGATTATAGTATTATATGTATTGTCAAATCGAAGTGTGTTCTCCGAACGAACGATTTGGGCGGCTGTGCTGCGTCGACCGTTGGACGCGATTGTGTCGATGCGCAGGGGGGGGAGGATGTCGTAATTTTGAACCCACGGTGTACCCACCTATGCAACTTAAGAGAAATATACGGCCGTAGTCATATAATTATAATTGCACACACTCGTTTGACGGACCGTGCACAGATTATAGGGTACTTTTAATCGGCGCGTGTATAACATGTGTGTCCGTCGAACGCCTTTGACGGACTCGCCGGATTCGCGCCGACCGCAGACAGACCTGCGCCGACCGACGACGCGTGCTGTTTGTAGCGTGGTAATCGTTGTAGGTATAATAATAATAAAATTATATTCGCGGGTTTTCATCTTTCGTAATAACTAATAAGCGGCGTCTGACGACGACGAAGACCACCTATCCTACCGCATTATAATAACGACGATAATAATTACAATAATATTATAATAACATAGGTACACGCGCCGTTATCGCGGTACACGTACAAAACCGAATTGCCGGCCAGAGCGTAATGACATATCACGTGTGCGGCGCTCCGCTCGGCGATTATCACGATTTTTTACTGTAGAAATCGTCTGCGCGAGATCATAATATATAAACACGCCGGCCCGGCGACGACTTGAGTTCTTAAAAATATCTGTTATTTACCTATTTTTTTTTTTTTTTTGCCGTTTGTCCGTGTAGAGAAGTCGTTACGTAAGCATGCGTCGGCACACGCGTATTTCATTCAAAGCTGATCTTTCACGCATACATCATTATAATATAATATTATATACTAGATTATAATACGCTCGGTTACCGCACTTTGACGATACGCGCATAGAAACAAAAAAAATATAAATAATTAAATAGTGTCTCTCGGCCGTTGCTCGATGAAGCTTTGTAATGTATTATTATTTCGCTGTTCCGTGGCACCGTAGAGATGGTAATATCGTTGTGTCGTACTCGGCCGATGAGAACGGAAAACACACCACTGTAGCGTGATCGAATCGGGTTTATTATTCCCTGTTGATGTGGTCAAATTAAATATTACCTAATACGACGCGTTATTGAAAAAAAAGAAGAGATTTTTCGTTTCTCGTCTGTTGCCGTGCACGTTAACCCTTGTTCTTACGTCGTCATTTTCACCGTTCGCCTCACCTCTGTTTTACATATCTAAAGTGATTTTAAGAACACTTAATTTTAATTCTTTTCTGTAGTCTATTGTGTAATGGGTTTTGTATACAACGAATGTACACATACAAGCATGCGTAGTACTTCTGCCTCAATATGGAAATGGTATACTAATAAACGCATGGTACAAACCTATGTAATATTAATTATTGTTGATTAATAATAATATGAAAGTTACAGTCATATATTATATTGCTTTGGGTTATAAACTGTGTGCAATATTTATTACATTCTACAGCGTGTGTGAATATTGTGTACCTATAACAAATTATAACTTATACGATGTTAAAAGAAAAAAAGCCGATATCATGAATATATATGTTTTTATAACATAGAATTCGTGTCTATAAAATGAAATACCAATAAAAAAAAAAAAAAAAATGTAATTAATCATAACCAAGTAAAATAGTACTTATTTACTATTTTTTCTGTGAAGTTAAAAATTTAAAAATTTTCTGGCATTTTCATTTTTTAACTATAAGTATTTTGAAGTTATTTACTGCCTAGACCAACAGTTTTCAAACTTTCTATGTAGGTAACTAGGCAACACCTATTTTGAAAATGTTCACGTACTACTTGACCTAAAAATCTTTTTTTATTTACTGCTTTTCAAAAATCAAAAAATATTTAATGACAATAATAATTATTATAGTTTTCTTTTATAAGCAAAACTTTTTTCACGTGTTATAGGTCAAGAACCGTTGCCTTTGAGACACGTTATTGTTTTAATTGAATCGCGTGAACAACTCAATAAAATAAAAATAAACACTACTCCATGGCAATAACACGTGACATAATAATAATATATTACATCACAATATGTTGTTTTTAGAACTTCGATAAGTAAAAGAATAGCTGTACCGGTCTTAAAAAAAAAAACCCGTTTATCTTGGAGATCCGACAATAAAAAAAAGATGCTCGAAAGACGTTGTTCCTCTACATTAACTGATCGACGATATTATCGTGCTATATCAACGCATTACATTTTAAACGGCACTACACATTATATCATAATATTATGTGATACATAACATTAGGTATATCATATTATTAACATAATGTTATTATCGCATTGATAGTACCTAAGTAGGGTACGTATAATATAGATAAGTGCAGCGTCTGACGTTACTGCGGAATAGCTTTTACGTCGTTGACGAGATCCAGGAAATATTGCGTTTACACTTACCCGAAGCTATGTCGTTCGTATAATAATAATATTATATTACACGCTCGTCTTGTGTTATGGTTGCGTGACATTCTTATTTGTACACGATTACCCGAACGGTGCGAAATTATGCGCTGGAAAATTATTTCACACGCGTTTGATAATGTTGCATGTTAACATAATATAATATTTTAGAGAAATAATAAAGATTCATTTTTTCCTCACCTCGATGATTCAGTAATGCACTGGTTGTAAACGTACACGAGTGCACTATTTTAAATATATTCTTAAAATCATGAAGTCATGCATACTCTAGGACCTAGAGTCTAGGTCCTAATTAGGAAATGGTTGTCCCGTTTGGTTTCAAGAACGGTGTGATAGTACATAATATTAACACTACACATGTCATATTATTGTTATAATTGTCTGCCCGAATATAGAATATTAGAATTATGATGGTCGTTTAGGCGGATCCTAACTTTTTTTTTAACTGAAAATGGATGTAATATTATACCCTTTGGGCGAGTTTTGTAATACCATTGAATAAATAAAATAGATCATTTGAGCAAGTATAATCAACTATAAGTTGTCGATTGGCTCAATATACATTATTGTATTGGCTTTCACGCGTTTTTAATACCTATAGCTACAACGGCTGTGTAATAGTAATTATTTGTGGCTGTCATGTTACAGGTATACCATGTTATAATTAATTTATTATAATATTTGAAAGCGTTGTACCATTATCAACAACTTTAAACAGTGATTGGCAATTGTTTTGAATTATGGGATCGCATTCAAAAATTAAACATGATTCGTGGACCATATCAGACAAAAATTAAAAATATTTAGTCTCATTTTAGACATTCATATTTATTTTGTAAAAATATTACAATTTAGTAATTATAAATAAGATTTGTTTATTTGATTTAGTGTATTTCAAATCGTATAGTTTTACAAATCAAACAAACTAACTTAAAAAAAAAAAAAAATATTCTTAAGCTAATAGTTTTAAGTCAGTTCAAAATAGAAGAAAAATATTGACAATTCAACATTATAATTTTCCGGTTCAAAGAGTACACTACTCTTCATAAAAGTTCGCCAAAATGTGAAGTGTTGACATTTTCGGACGAAGACAATATTCAACTGTTGTTATTTGTGTATCTAATAAAATTTAAAGTGCACACTTTTACTATTGTATAAACCGTATTTTTACTATAAATTTGGTATTTTAGTCGAGGATTAATGAACTTGCATTTTATCGTTAAAATGTGTAAACATTGCACACATATCGTATAATTGATGTATTTATGTGTATTTCTCAACTATGTCTTTTTAATGACATTTCGTAGATAACTCATACTACAACTGATATATGTGAGGCATACATTTATAATATAATATAGTCGATAATACGTTATTACGTAGATATATCTATATATAGTGTATAAACTGTGTTATGTTTTGAATGTGTTTTGCTCGATTATTAAAACGGACCGTATAATTTTCGTACTTAGATAAAAGCTATAATATATTATAATACGTATAACTGCTGTTAGTTCTTACCATATTGAAATAGAACAGTCACCGCAAAGTAAATTATACTCGAAACGTACTGTAATTTATCTGATTTCGAACGGTGTATATCATTTTACTATTTACCTTGAAAAAGATATATTTTAACACCGAAACTACAACGCGTGGATCAAAACTAATAGTTATTTCCTTGGGATACGTATTATGTTATATACTATCAAATTAAATATCACCTTTTAATGAGAAATAGATACGTACACAATTATATTTTGCTGTGAATATATTTTACAAATTGTAAAATGTACGTGTAAGATAGTATGATAATATATAGCTGCACAATATCGTGACGAATATTGTTATTTTTTACTTCTTTAAATCGTCAGTTTGAAGTAAACGTGAATTAATTGTATTTTTATTCGTTTTAAATAGATACGCGCGTTATTTTCAATGCGGACACTTGTTATTTCTACGAATCCCTAACCTAACCTAACCTAACCTAGTAACACGCACGTAAATGTGTTCTATGTATCTATATTATTATTTATGCTTTAACTGTGTTTTTTTTTAAGACCCCGTTCAAAAAAAAAAAAAATTAAAAATTACCATTAGATTTGATTGCGTTGATATTTAAATAAATTGTGTTTACAATTACACAATACTATTTTTATTGTGTTGTATCTCAGATTATCCAGACTTTAATTTTATTATATCCCCTCACCACTAATAAATTCTCACTATTTGCGTTGTTTCTTTGATAAAGTTTAGAAAATTATGGATTGTATAATCTATACTTCACTAGTTATGTATAAGTTCGAAATTTAACTAATTTAAATTTGTATAGTAATTATGATATAAGTATCATTGTGATTTAAATTTGGGTTGACTTCGTGTCCCAAAAAGTTTGGTGTAGATGCTAAACGAATGTATAGATTTTAACAGAATGTAGTTAATATTAATGCTCATATTATTACTATGAATGTTTAAATAATTTATTGTTGAGTTTCATTTATTTAATAAATTAGTACTATTGATACCATCAATATTGATTATCAATTACTAATTAACATTATATATTTATATGTATATTGTAATTACTATTGTTGATTACCTATAGTTTTAATTTCTATTTTTGAACAAGCGATAAATAACTACTTTAAATCTGAAACATTAAATGTTCTCTATAAAGCGTTTAAATTGGCTGAGTTTTAAATTTGAATATTTAAACCATTAGTTTATTTTTTTGTTTCATTATAAAATGGATTTTTGCCGTACTCCCGCGAGCTCAATAGGTTGTCGGTTAAAATCTTGATTCTGTTTTTGTACCCCATCAATTATTTAGTATTTATTTAATATTTTGGTTTTATGTTTGTTTTTACGAATATATACTTACGATGGATAATATACACAGTTGTAAATTATAAGCTATAATGAACACATGTTTGTTATTATACAAGTAATAATACTTCTCGATTTTGTAAAACGATGAATAAATGTATAATTAATATAAAATGTAAACAATAAAATTACCTATAGTAAGTATATACCTTCAAATGTTTTTTATATAAAAGACATAATATATTTAAAAATGTTATTTACTATTTGAGTAGATAGTCTGCTAAGTGCTGAGTGCATTTAACACAATTATTTTTTAACAAAAAAGAATTAACATATCTAGTTAATATTATGTACCTATAGGTTTTAACATACGACGTGCATAACAACAATCTTTTTATATTTTGGTTATCAAAATATTTTGTTCAACAAGTTAAATATTTTTCTTTTAACTTTAAAATTAATAATTATTGATATATTTTACTGTATTATTTTTTTTGGCAGTGGTTAAGCCTCCTCCCCGAAAACAAAGAAAACATACAAACGCATAACGAAAACAGTGTACATAACTTCAAGCTATATGTTTTAAAGCTACCTATGTTTGACGTTTATATTTCGGATGATAATCGTATTACAATAACAACGTGTCGTATTACCGGAAAAATTATTTTATTAATCGTATTGCCGTTGTACACAAGTTACCTGAGGCGCATATTATAAATTATACACACTGTGTGTAGTACACATACCGATACTTGGGGTCAAATGTCGTCAGTATCAGCAGCAGTAGAAATGTAATATAACTGCGCCTCTGCCCTTTTCCTCCTTCTCTCCAGAGGGAAAAGCCGCCATAGTCGTTTATAGTTTATACCCTCCGTATACACTAAGTAATTTCGATGAAATTTTTTTTTAGTTTTGGACCGTTTTGTGGTTGTCGCTAAAGTGTTTCCTCAGACCATACATAATTATACACGTTATACATACAATATTTCTCATATATTATATCTATATTATTGGTCACCGCTGTCACTCGCTCTCATACCTTATATTAGTACTGACAAAAAGTATAAACAACACGACGGTAATTCCCGTAAAAGTGATGATTTCGTTTTGGACGCCTCGGGGAGGTGGCACTAGCGGTTAAGCTGACCTTGTTTGAAAGAGATAGTGAACGTATTATATATATATTCTTTCATACACACACACGCGCGCGCGCGCTCACAATCATCATTGAATTCGAATTCTCTCTCTCGAGCATTTATTACTTATATAGCTACACACACACACACACATATGTGTATTTATATATAAACGTCAGATGATTTTAAAACGTGTGTGCCTACCTACCTAAATGCATACGACAGTGTTGCAGTAGAAGCGGTGACGACGAGGGGCAATTATTATCAATGGTAGGTAGGTAGGTAAGTAAAACCGGCTAGCATAATATCATTATGCGTACTGTATCGGTGAACAAGTAGGAGAAATTTTGAGCGACGAGTGACCTACAAACGAGTCATAGAACCGATGAACCGCCGCGACGACGATAATAATTTATTATTATTATATTATTACTATATTTTATACGTATACGCTGCATGTCGGAAAAACGTCTGCCCACGCACGTCTAAAATCCCAATAATTTTTTCGTTTGACATATTGTACATTTGTGCCTATATTTATTTCAGCGTACCGATTAATAATACAATTATTGTCATTCATTTCTATGTGCCATCACGGTTGTTCTTGTAGTCTTGTACACTGTCGCCTTGTTTTTAGCAATTGTTCTTAAAAGATCACCTTCAGCGAGGCGCTTTTGATCATTCGTACATTGAGTTATTAAAAAAAAAAATACCCTAAAATTGCACCAGCTACTTACACAAAAATGATTTTACAACATGACCAAACGGTGAACATAGATTTTCGATTCGTAAAAAAATAAAACAAGACACAGCGCGAATGTATGAGTGTGTTTAACAGTAAAGAGTTATGACATGTCAATATCAGTTGACGTTTTGAAACTATGATATAAAAACAATAATTTTTAAATATTGTAAACATACTATTATTTTGACTGTTGTGCTCACTAGTGTGCATAGCTATTATACCAATGTTCTGATAATAAATCGTCATACAATATTTTTGGCAATTGTGTGAGGGAATTAGTACCTACAAACAATAATTATTATAACATTTTTTAAACTACATATTATTTAAAAAACTATGGTAACACAACGTCTGACTTTAGTAGTCATACTACGACGTTATTATTATTGCTGAATAAAAAAAAAAATCATTAGTATAGTAACTATGATGTCTCTGTCTTTTGATGTTACTGTTAGAGTTAGGCTATCCAATTTTGTTTAATGTTTTCTTTCATTATACAATTTGAAATTTTAATGAATTACATTTGAACAACTGACCCATTTTTATCGAATAAATAACTAAATTTTGTTTTCCAATCACTGGTTATTGATTACCGCTTTATTGGTCATTATGTAACTATTACAGTATCTAAATATAATTATAATATATTTCTATGAAAAACTGCATAGATGAATATTTTAAAATGTAGACATTGAAAGGGAAAATATAAATTTAAAGTATATGTCATTTTATCAGTCAATCTAGATAAAATATTTTAAGTTATAATATTATCTGGAAAGCATTCAGAATTGATAAAGTTCAAATATTGACATTTTAGTCGTAAACCTGTTTGGTTTCTCTCGATTTCCATTAGCTATATTAAAGTAAATTAAAACAAAAATAATATTATATACCATTTAATTAATATATTTTATAATAATAATTATTGATAACCAATACTCTCCACACAGTAAGCAATTTTTTTGAAATATTTTATTATTCAAAAAGATAAAATATTTTAAATGTTTATCGTTGAAGGACTTTTTTTATGCTAGTGTACCACTTTAGTATTTGACTTAAAATATAATTTCATGTATTATTATTGTGTAAAACGTATTTAATTGAAAAAAATAAATAGGAAGTTTCTCGATGTACGGTAAGTTTCAAGTGTATCTCGTTATTGAGTAGGTCACTGTAATGAAAGTCTTAAATGTGTATTCAATTATAATTAATTAATAAATCGTATTGCATACGTAAAACGATTCTAAGCAATGACTGTTTGTCAACCTATATTTCTAAGAATTTTAATTACTATATATTTTAATGCTTATGAATTAATAACTTATTTTTCTATTTGCAGTACAGTAAGTTGAACTAATTTTTTTCAAAAACAAATAACAATCTTTACATTAAAAATAGTTAATGCATTATGATTTTACATGATATAATAACTATAACGTATTATATGTTATATGCCATTATATTGACATACCATAAAAAGTATGAGAATAGGTTCGTAGTATTTTTAGCACATATTTTAAAAATGTTAAAAAACTAAAAAAAAAATTACCTATTACCTAAATAATAATATACATGTTAACAAAAAGCTTAAATCAAAACTTTTATCCTTAAAAAATATTGTTTTTTTTTTAATTTAAAGAATTTTTTATTCAAAAACAATAATTGCATCACATATAAAACAAAAATACTTTAAAAAGACAAAAAATTGAATTAAAAATTAAAAACCTATCCTCTTTCTTAAAGGACCATCTAGATTTAATTACATCAGAAACCATCATTTAATTTAAAAATCTAAGCATATTTTGAGTTTTTTTAATAGAAGTAATGACAGATACGTAAAAAAAACCCCCAATATAAAATAAATATAAATTTATCGTTCGGATCAGTATCTAAATTACGCCATTTTTTTTTTTTTTTTATCGATATATATAAATATTTTAAACTTTTTATCTAAACTGTATCATCACGTATTATGGGTATGGTTTTTTAGCCATAAATTTAACTATTTTATAACGTAGTTAAATTTTATGTTTAACATTACGTTGCAGCGTCCGGTTGACTTTCCAACTCGCGTCACGCGTACATAGTTGTTGCAATATTATAAATACTCATATCTTACACTGAATATTAAACTATTTTAAGGTTCTTTCAATGTAGACCGTTGTACTGATTGTAGATCATAATAAAATAAACGGTTATACCGTAAATTATTTTAAAAAAATAAATAAATACACAGAAAAAATATGAAACATTTATTTGATTATTTTATGTTGGAGACCTGCAACCTGTCTTATTGTGTAATAATACGATAGCCGATAGGTAGGTATTACTTACAATCTTTTGGGATACAAATACAATAGTTTCAATAACTCGAAAATCTTGGTAACTCGATTTTTTTATTTTTGTCCTTTGTAGTTATATAAGTGTTGTATAACTCAAAAACACATTGGTCGAATGAAATTCGAGTTATCGAGATCGTTGTATTACACATTTAAAAATATATAATATGCATTATACGCGTACACACGCGATGTAACACAGGTATCAACTATACGTCTATACATCCGATGTACCTCCTTCTGTATCTTTAAATATATCTATTATATACCTTCAGTGTGAAGTATATACATATATCTACTCTACAAATATACAGAATAATAATAAAATGTATAACAATAGTTTGTAGGTGCGTATATTATGAGGAGGAGATTCGCGTAGACATCATCGTAAATCGTAACGTTATTGTAATAATAATATCGTAGACAATCGGATTATTTCGGAAAAAAAAATTAAAACACAATTTTTCCAAACGAGCGTGAAATCAACACGTGCAGTCGTGTAAAACAATAATAACGATTTAAACGCATTTATGTGGCGCATGCATTTCGTGACAGCCAACGGTGTGCGTTATTCATTTATAATAATATTATTATAACACAAGTAGTGATATAAGTAAGTATCTATTATAAATATATCATTATGCGCGATACGACAAACGCTACGTCCGGTCAGTCGAATCGTTTACTTACACTCCTATATCTAGAGTCCATTAAACTTCACGATTTGCGAATTAATTTCGAATGAAATCGAAATTTTTTTTTTTTCTAAACATGTTTCCGCCTTGGCACGTTTAGTGTTGCAAAATAAAAATATTCACTCATACGTATAATATTATTACATTTTCATGATAGATAGGTATACTCGTTGTAATACTACTCCTATAAGGCGTGAATTCAAATTTAGGCTACAGGAGGTCTGTAATTATTTTAGACGAAAACATTTGGCGAAATTATTGTAAGCTCGATTGATATCACGAGTTTTACACATCTAATAATTTCAAGACACTTCTGAAATATTTTGTTTTGGTATATTCATCGTGACAATAGTATTGTCTCAACCTTACTTCGTGAAATGTTTGTTTACTGTATTTGTATGTGATATACACTATGTTATTGTTGAGTAAAAGAACAAAATTAAAATCATTTGTAGATAAGAATTAAAATTTAATTTACCTTTAAAGCAGTACAAATATACAGTATTTTACAAAAGTATTGGGCTCTATACGTAATTTATACTTAAAGATACTTGGTTTTCAATATTTTTAAAATTACGTTGAACAACTTTTTTCTCGAATCCGTCAGTGGGTTAATATAAAATTACGACACGGTTATGCGGTCGCTAGTTTAAGTGCTACGAAACGACTCTATTAGATATAGTCGTATAATATAATATTCAGAGAAATATATTTTATTAGGCTATGAAAATAACTGCTCCATAAACGGTTTTGTGGTTTGACGAAATCAATGTTTTTCCGATCAATATTCACACGTACACTCAGCACACGAATAATAATTTAGAGTTGATAAAATTGACATAAATACGTATTTTATTGTTATAATTATGGTGTTGTATCGAAATTAATATTTTCCCTCTTATATATTTTATGCTATTATACCAAATATAGTGAATACTATTTGTGTTTTACTTGAAAGAGTATGAGATGCATATAATATTTTTATTTATTTTTGGGGAGAGGTTATATTAAATATATTATATACCTATGATATAAAAAAAAACATTTTCACGTTTTTTATTAGTGAAAAATAAGGAAAGTTGGCCACCACTTACCCCCGCTACAGCCATTACTTATGTTTATCCTTTGAGTGCAATAATAATGATAATTGATAATGGCTTATGATTATAATATTTCAATTTATTACCATAATATATCACATAGCTACAAGTTGTAGATATACTACATTAAAACTACAGTAGTGCTACACCGATTTTCAGATGCCATTGTCTTGTTTTTTTTTTTTTTTTAATATTATTAACAGCGGGTGTCGCAATAACAACGATAATAATAATATTATTATTATTATTATACGTAAATACGGGAACCGAATTAAAACGAACCAATTATAAAACAATAGAACAGCTTTGGCCTCGCAATAATAATATATTCCACATATACCAATTGCGTACAGTATTATTATATGCCTTTATCGTATATTTGTACATAACATAAATATAATTTTATAGTGGTCGTTTAGAGTGGTGTACATAGAAAACCTACAATCGAATTCATTAAAGTATCAAAATATATAGAGCCGTCGACGGATATTATTGTATTAAGCGTTTCACACTGTATATAGTATACACCACGGCAGACCAAAAGCTATTATAAACAAATTATAATAGTCCGATGATTATTATTATTACTATTTGTTACGTGAAATATGTCGTTTGAAACGCCCATTGATTTTTTTCTCGTACTCGCTTGCAACAAGTAATGACCAAAAACATACTTACGCTCACCTCTTTGCTAAAAACTGAATTTCGCAAATATTTTTGCACAAATGAATGCTTAATTTCTGTCTGATCAGCTGTTAGTTATTTATAATCTACCTATTTGCCGAGAAAATCAAATTTTCTTTGTGGGGCTTGGTTTTTTTTTATTTCTACCCAATAATTGCAATAACTCCCCCCTTTTTTAAAAATGTTTGTCTCCTTTAGCATTTGTTTATTTGTTCGTTTCATTGACGAAACACTGATAATTATTTTTGATAGTATTTATCGAAATGGTTATTAAAACTGTTCGTTGTATATAATTATTTAAATATAATATTATGTTATCATATTTATTATAATAACTAATATTAATAAGTAATATTGCATAGGTAAATTGAAGTTCATATAAAAGTAAAGCTTATAAAAATTAATTTTTTTACAACAATAATTTTTGTAAAACTATTAACCTTACGAATAAAATTTAAAATATTTTTTTTTTGAATAAATATGCTTAACATTTTACTTTAGTTTATGTATCACATTGTGATAGTAAAAAAATATTTAAAAAAATATTTATGTATCATATTGTATTAATATTTCTAAAAGTCATATCTAATAAAATTAATTTTTTTTAAATTTTGAACTGTAGAATAATATCTGCGTCGTATCCTTGCAGAGCTGATTTAATTGTAAATGTTTTATCTAACAAAACATTAAAAACTAAAAAAATGGAGTATAATATACTACTAGATTAATTACACGAGCTTCTACTATAAGCAAAACAATTGATACCGAAAAAGTATCTACCACAGAAAATAAAGTTCTGATCATCCAGTGAGCAAAATTCGAAAAATTATACATTTTCACATTCCAAATTAATAAAGATAATCATATTTCCAAATTACCAAATTTTATAGATATACGTTAGTGAATAATTTTTTACTTTTTAGCCATGATGATTGTTAAAGCCTTAAGATCGTCACTATTACTAGTATTTTGGAAATCCATAATATATGTACAACATCTGAACATCTTAGTTAATGTACAATTAATTTTACTTTAGAAAAAATATAAAACGCTATTAAATATTAATTATAAAACTATAAATGTTTACGAAATTGAAAAATATGAGTAGGTACATAACATAGTATGCATTATTCTGCCCAGTATCACTACTTGTTCACTAACATTATTATAAAGAGTAATATATTTCCTCGATGGCCACGGTTTCACACGTCATTTAGCCCAATAAAAAAATATTCGAAAAATACGCATTGTTTAATTATACATATAAACTTTATAAAATAGGTTTTAGCATATAATAATATGTAGCCATACCATTACGATACGTATTCACTATAAAAATGGTTTTACTTATATTCAACACGAATACGATCGAGTGAACACGCCATGACGTATAATATTATATTTATATTCTTATGTAGGTACGCGATACGTGCAACAAAATCATCCTTATAAAATAACAACATAATAGGACTAGAACAATTTATTTTTTATTAAACAAAATAACGCTTCAATAACAGAGATTATTAGCGTTTAGATTACATTTTACATTTTTTACATTTTATTTATTTTTTTTTTTTTTTTACTAAATATTATTATGTTAAATTAAATTAAATTAAATTATATAATTTAGACATTTTTTGAAAATTTATTAATTTTATGTTTGATTGCTTGTCAGGTTCTATAAATTCTGATAGTTATTGTTCGGGTAGATTGTTTTTTTTTTATTTTGAGCTTTTTCTATTTTAAACACTCAGTTAATATGTGTTTCACTGTTGTTCGTGTTCCGCATATAGTTCAAATTGGTGGTTCTTCTTGGTCATTAAGAAGCCGTGCGTAATTTTGTGTGACCTATTCTTAATCTGTTAAGGACTATTTCTTTTTTCTATTACTATTTGAGGGTTATTTTTTAATTTTACTGAGTTTTTGATTTTGTTATTTTCATAATTTTTCACATTCTTATTGCACACAATATGTTTTTTATTTATTTTTTGATGTCGGTATAGGTTTGTATTTGTATTTTTGTTTGGTTTGATTGTAAAATTTGCTTGGCTTAGAACAAATCTATGTATCAAAAATATCGACGATATTGATTCATTCCAAAGGAATATTCCTGTCAGTAGATTTGATTATGAAAATATTATTGTTGAATTAAACACTCGCGTAGTGTGCGTGTTTCAAACGTTTGATTGACGGCTCGTATTGCATTTATATAAACGTTCGATTTAGACTACACGATTAAATCATATGTGAGTAAAAAAACAAAAAGTATTTAATACTTTCGAGAATTGAAAAAATAACTCGCGAACAATCCTCATAGATATTTATCTACTCTCTCCAAATATTATCATCCTTCAAACGATCTACATTCTAATTTATTCTCATTTATTTTCATTTTTTCACTATACCTAACATTATAACCTATACATCATCATAATACATAGGTACTTTATAACAATATAATATAGTATATACTTTAGGCAATACAATACACAAAGCGAATTCTAACCATACGGGGAACGTTATGAATTTACTTTAGTTCACGAAATCGTCTAGCAAAACGAGGGTTGTGGGCATCCTTATTAAACTAATCTATAGTATGAGTGGATACTACCAGACGTGCTACCGCATAAAACATGAGTATTTTCGATACACGCTGCAGCAGTTTAATACTGAAAACCAGGAAATTACACTGCAGCATTAAAATCACTGAAGAAAATAATTCACCGAGTATAATTGAAATGAAAGAAGAATTAAAAAAAAAATAATTCATGAAATTATTTAATTTTTTTCACCCTATATACGGGGACTTGTTACTTACCTTGAGTTTTTATTGTTATTTGAACCGGAGGTCTCAGAAGATTTTTTTTAACATTTTCATTACAGTAGCTCTCACGTATAGGCCACAATGCCGTTTCAAAAATATATAAAATATTTATTTTTTTTACGTCTTTAGCTACAAACATAGGTACTCTGATTGATAGTAATCATTGTTCATAAAATCGATAAAAAATGCATTCATATATAAGCAAGATAAAAGGGTCCATTTTTATTATAATATACAGGGCAGTTCATCAAGTATGCTCATCTTCTTTTTATTTACCTCAATAATTAAGTTCTTTAAAATATGATTTTTAAATTTTTTATGCATACTTAAAAATCATATTTTAAAATTCTTAAAACTTTTTTGTTTCTTCAGTAGAAAAATCTCAAAAATTTGAAAATATGGTGTTTAAGTTTTATTAAATGTTTTTCGGGCATCAAAATTTGAATAAATCTATGTACAATAGAGAAAATAGGATGGATCACGCTTGGTGATTCACTCTGTAGCAGATACAGCCAACGATTATGAATTTATTACAATTTATAAGACATATATATAATATATACATATTTTAAAACCTATGAAAATGAATATTAATATCATCGTCGTGAGGTAAGACTCGTTCGTCAACCGTAATAGTTTTCCATATACTCGATCTGTTTGCACTATTATTCACATTTTTTGTTTTACGATTGTTTATCAGCGTTTTGAAGATGCCCGAATTGTTACTAAACTCCACGCGGGTTTCCGTACACTCCTTTCTCCCGGTGAAATTACGACTTTCATTGTTTTATGTTCGGCGTACTGCAATCACGGCTCACTAATATTCGGACGCCTGGTGGATACGACCATGACGAATCGTCGTCCGAATAACACATTATGTACAACGCTAATCCGCACCCGACAAACCGCGATATTGTACCTATAATAAGTAATAAGTAATTTAAGCGTTCGCTGGACTAAGGTATAGCAACCGCGGCGTCGTTGTAAGTTTCTCATTAGGTGTTTTCGTAGTGTTGTGCTCGTATATCATACTTTCAACGAGTATTATAGTTTTGATTTTTAATTAAAATATTTTCCGTCCGTCATATTTGAAAATTCTTGTGTGCGACAAGCGTCACAATAATACTACTTGAATATACCTACTATACATTATGCTCGCCGTATGATTTTTAAACCGCCGGAAAGAACTTAAAAGGAAGTAGTGCCGCAATGAACACATTTAGAATGATTAATGATGGACGTATTATATTATATAATTTATATAAGTTATGTATATATATATACATTTTGGTTGGTGTTTATAGTAATATAATAATATTAATATTACTATTGCAGGAGGAGTCAACACGTCTAGTTTATTGCGTAGTGTATTGCAATGTATTTTTGTCAAAAAAACCATTCTCTATTTATCTTTTACTCGTATAAGTGTTATTTTGACTAAGTATAGGCTTAAATTATTAATCTGCTCAAAGCATAAAAAATCTATAACTTAAAATATATGATTCAAAAAAAAAAAAATCATAAGTTGGTAATAAGTATAATATACGATGACGGATTTTTTTTTGTTTTTCACTAGTAAATAATGACTAAAACGTTGATTATATCATACAAATTTAATTCTTACTATGTTAAATTTCATCATAAACCACTAAATTATAAACACTATAAAAACTAAACCGGATTAACGTGTGTTATAACTTATAAAAATAAAAAATATGAGTTTTGTTCATTAATTGTTTGTTATTACTATGTATACGTATATATAGCTTTTGATCTGTTAAACTGGCAAATGCTTTATAGATCATAACTTATAATATTAATTGCATTTTTACTTACGTATAACAATATTATACAAGGCAATTCAATGTCTTGTGGTAACTGGTAATCTAATGCTGTAGTTACCTATTTAATTATTTGATTGATTGAAATAATTTTATCAACAATAAATTTATTATTGCTGGTAATTAGTATATTTAACTTAAATTTTGAAATCAAAATATATAACGCAGTGTAACATATGTTATAAGAACAGAAAGTGGAAGTATGTCGTCGTTTTTACTGAAGACGACTTCCTGGATGAATTTATCAAGCAGTAAGTACGTAATACGTGTTATTTATAGTAAGTTTTCAGACTATTTAGTTACGAAATCTGCATTTATTTTTTACAATCTTGGTTTACGAATATATCGTATATGAACCAGTTAATAGCAGAAAGATACAAGTCGGTAAGTTGGTTGATGTAATAATCCGGTTGTTGACAGATCGGCATTGTTTATCACAGTACGTGGTTCACATGACTTCTCATAAGGAAAAAAAAACTTGAAAAAGAAGGGAATAATACTTGGTGTTGGATTGTCGGTCGTACCTGTACCAAAAATTTAATAAAAAAAGACAAAAATGTATGTAATATATATAATATATATATTTTAATGACTGGTATAATGTTTATGTATATATTATTTTGTAATTACACGGCATAACTATACACGCACATTAAATTTTATAAATAAAAATACAAACAATATGGGTCCCAAAAAAACACATGCAAATACCTTTCTACGGTTGCAGCGGTGTCGTCTTCTCTATGTTATACAGAAAAAAAATACGTTATTGATAGATATAATAAGAAAATTAAGTTATAATTGTCTACAATTAAAACGTTGCGTATATAAGTTAACTTAAAATACAATTCAATAATACACGCTCCAGCAATGACATATTAAATAGGTAATATATATATATAATATATAAAGTACATTAATATTTCGTTTAATGAGCAATAATCTGAATAGTGAATAGCTTTACTAGAACATAAACGCGAACGCGTAACGGGTAAGAGGGCGTAATACTCGTGAATGGCTTGTCGATAAAAATATATAATAGAATAATAATAATAATTGATCGATCACATTATCAAAACTAGAACAACAATGACGTAATATTCAACAGTGTAGGTATGTTATATAAGAATATTACGGTCCACACTCCACTGTATTAAAATAAACATGCGTCGTATTTTAATGTCGTTTCCGTCCGTTTTCTATCTTCCGGCCGAAGATAAAACGATGAAACAATCAAAAAATTCCCACGTAAAAGGAAGTAGAGTAATTTAACGATGAATACAGTGTCGTGTCGGGGGCCCAGTTTACAGATGCCTTCGACGACGAAGACACGAACTTGACCTCTTAATACAATGACCAATGTGACGTGCGACCATAACAATTTATTAGATTTTGATTTGATGATTGAATTTTTGACGGAGAATAATAACGAGACTTGGAACTAGTTGCAGTTCTAAGATTGTTTTCGTTATTAAAAAGAAAATAAGGTAAAATAAACTGTCAATTAGACGATGTTTAGTTTGAAACCATTAGAATGTTAAATATAGGAATTTATTATTTACCATTTTTATAAATCGAATTGCCCCAAAGCCAATGTTGATCACATAATATTGTGATCTTTGTGGTGCAGAAAAAAAACATAGGGTAAGTAAATTTGAGCAATTTTTTTTTTTTTTTTTGGTAATATAATATATACTACGCCCTATTGCCCGACAGGCGGTCAACGTGACCGGTTAAATCTATTGGTAACACGACGACGACTGACGTTCAATAACACAAGTAAACTTTGTATATGGTACAACGAATATGTGGGGAGGAGAATGCCAACGGTTAATCCACAACTTGAACGGTGGCGTAGGCGCTGAACGTGACCTTTTTGGGTTCGTCGTAGGTATGCTGATAGATTTGGCTCTTGTTGTTGTTCTTTTTGATCACCGACTTGAGATGTCCGCCGTTCTTGGCCTGTTGCCTTTGCTGCTGCTGGTAGAGCTGGTGTTGTTGCTGCTGTTGCTGGTATTGGCTGTGTTGGTGGTGGTGTTGATGGCTGAAGTATTGATAGAAGTTAGCGGTGACAGATTCACCGACGCTGTTGCGTCGCCGGAAAGTCACGGGTTGCAGGTCCTGAAGCGGCGGTGACTGATTGCCAGAAGTTATCTCACGGAGTTTGCCGAAAAACCGGTTGCCGAACGACGACGACGATGGCGGTGGCTGCTGTTCGACGTTCGGGTACCGACTAAACGCCACCGGTGGAGGATGCGACGACTGGAGAGCGGCCAGCTGCAGCGGTTGCTGTTGCCGGCGACCAGGTCCTGTACTCCTGCTCCGAGTGCGACTGTTGTTGGACCGTCTGTGTTGTTCGTACCGACCGTCCAACCTGTCGTAATCTGCGGTCGACCACAGCCGGTCGGATACGACGGACGTTGGGGACGAGCTGGCGATCGACTTGGCCGGCGACTCCTGACCGGACTTCCTTTCCGGTTCCGGGCTGGCCGGTGGCAACACGGCACGATGGTTGACATTGACCCTAATAAACTGACCCCTGACCACCTTTTGTTGCCGCCTGTAGTCTTCGTTACTTCCGTCGCCGCCGTCCGCTTTCACCTTGTATTTCCTCCTTTCAGGCCTCTGCGGGGGCGGATCAATGCCACCGTCCCCGTCGTCTCGATCTCGGTCGTCCTCGTCTCCATACGATCGGTCTTTGGTCGTCGGCCTCGGTGATTCTGGCGTGCTTATGCTTATTATGCTCGACTGAGACGAGTCCCTGGAGGTGGAATTGGCCGCCACCACAGGCCCCGCAGTGACTTCGATGTGCGTCACCCCGTCGGTGTCGGTCCGCTGCACCAGGTTGAACCTGTTCACTTCAGGCATCGCCGTCAGCGCTATGTTGCCGCTTACGCTACCGCCGACGCCGATTTTTCGCCTTTGCGACGACAGCGACCCACCCGTGCTGTTAGCGTGGCCCACCCAAGGCTTTGGCTCCAACTTCAAGCGCCTGCTGTGTTCCTGGTACGCCCGACACACATCCTGCAGCCGGTTGTCCCGGCTTCGGACCACGATGGCCTCCAGACCTGCGGACGGCGTTCTCCTGGTCTTGATCACCCACACTGCGATACCGGGTAATGCGGCCGCATCCGTGTGGCAGAACGCCACGTCGGTCAGCCCGTATGCCTCACGACCAGATCCATCAACAGCCTCCGCGATGGCAACGACTGGTGCCTGTCCGCCTCTCAGCGAAGCGGCGTCCGCGTCGTCGCTGTCTTCCGAAACGCCGCTGCTGTTGGCGCTGTCCGACGACGCGCCCGCCGCCGCCGATACGGTTGCCAACGTTCCAGTTTTCCTCTTGGCGGGATCATCGTACGATCCTAGCGACGCCAAGTCTTCGTCTGACTCGAAACCTTCGTCGTCCGGTCGCTTTCTCTGGTACGGCACTATCTCCAGTCCAGCGTCCCGGCTGCACGACACCATGCAACGGCGTCCCGGTAACCGGCCACGCTGTTGCTGCTTCTTGCACAGCTGTCTGACTAGCGTAGCCAGGCTGTCCGAGTCTGCGGATCCTTGAACGGGTCCCCGACCCAGCAGCTCGCAGTCTGCCGTCGTTGTCGTTGTCGTCACGCTCATCGTCACCTGAAACGATAAAATACGGTTATCAGTATATTCGTAATAATACTATATAATATCAGCTACAGTAACATACTATAATTTTAAATTTTTAAACAATGATAGACATAGAAAATATCATCTATTATGCAAACAAAATAGTTTATAATTATCTTTATTATGATAATAATATCTTAGAAATTTAAAACAAATATTTTTTATTTTTTTTTTATAAGATATTTCATTAATTTGTCATCTATTACTTTTATGTATCGTTAAACAATATTGTCCACGTTTGACCGAAATGATCATTGATTATTATTTAACCACTGCACCATTATAGAATACTAGGTGATTTGAAATTTATTTCCGGTGACTAGTTTTATCTACCTACCAACATTATTTTTAAGAATTAAAGTATTGCATTATAATTTAAAAAATTAAAACTGATAATATTAGAAATAATGTGGTTTAGTTATTATTTGTTCGCAATGATAATAAGTTACTTTTGTAGTCGACACATGTGTACCTAATGTTAATTTAATGAAGATTTATTTTTGGTATAATTAGTTATAAGCGGTTTAGGTGTATTCTATAGTCGGTTATAATAAAAGAGAATGTGTCATTGAGCGGAGAATATATGTAAATAACCTTCGAGTGGTGAATGATCAGTAAGAAAGTGCCCTACCAGCGAATAGAACCGTGAAACATACAACGACCCACAGATAACCGTTGGTTTTGTCGGGAGGGGTTTTCCTTGTATTTACGAAGGGTATGGAAACTGGAAACTGGCACTGTTTTCTAGTGACCCAGAACATCGTAGAGTAATTTATAAGAAATGTATACTGACAGTGGTTTCTATCAATTTAAACATTTTTCAAATTCCCTCTGTTGTACTTTAAATCATTATGACCAATATATGAATTGTACGTTTAATTTATAAGTACACGAGTTTGAAAGTACGAGAAATGAGTATAAAGTATTATGATTTAAAATTTAGATAAAAACCAACTCCTACTAATATAAAAACTCATTAAATGTATTAAATGATTTTTTAAGTAAAATAAATAATTAAATAAACGATAAATGTATAGTATTGTGATTGAAATATTATATGAATTTGAATTCAACCTTAATTGTAACATTATTACTTTTATGAAATATCATAGTATTGATTTTTAATTGAAATGTTTGTAAGTTGATCGATTCCTATAATTTATTTATTTATATTGTAATTTAATATACTTATATCTTGAGTAGTTTTTAAATAATTTTGTAACATTAAATGCAGTCATATCGATTATAACAAAAATTATTTAAGTCAAAAACATGACAAATAATTACTCAAATTTTACAATAAAAAAATAACTATATTAATAATATAATGTTTGTCTGATTTTCATGTAATTATTTATGTATGCCTCCAGTTAATTCTATAATAATGGAATTAATACGTATATCATATGATGAATATTTTGTTACATTCAAATTTAAACGAACTTATAGCCTATAGGTTCCTATATTGAATTATCATAATATTATATAAAGGTTCGCAATAAATTTAATAAATATTTAAAAATTTTAATATATTTGTATTTGATATATTATAACAAAGATATATGAATGATATATAGGTACACTGCAAATCATCAAACAAGTATGACACTTATCAGAACACATATGAAAATAGATCATATTATCTGGCAGACCAACTGTCTGCTGGATCAAGACCTAGATCAAAGCAACGGTATTGATTCGGACGTAGTAAATTCATTAAGCCTCCATACACAGCAATAACAGCATTTCGATGATAGGTCACAAACACGAGTAAACATCGTGATAGAAATCCATTTCAGTATTCACGTACATCTTCCTTTCCGGTTGACATTTTTATTTGTATTAGTCGGACAATTCTTTTCTGTCTGTTTAATAGATTAAAAAAAAAAAAAAAACGTGTTTCGAAATACTTGTTGACCAGACAGACTAGACGACAATTTAATTACAGTTTAAACTGGAAAACTAGAACGTTATGTAACGCTGTAAAAAAAATAAAATAATAATGGATATGGATCTACCTACTATCATTGTCTCTCTGTCTCACTATGTCATTCTTTCTCTCCCTATTTGTAGGTGTGACAAAAATTAAGTTGTTGTTTTTTTTTTTTTTTCTATCGAGAAACATATTATATTACACACGTTAACTTGACTGACGATGTCCACTATTATATATTCGTATATTATATTCAATTGTTTCACGTTTAATTCGTTCGTTCAAGTCTCTGATCTGTATGTATACGCACGTTATACCAACCGAATACATAAAAATCTGACGTCATTTGAAATACTATATAGGAGGAAAAACGTGACATTTTATACTTGTATTGCGATACTTGCTTTCTAGATATTTTAATAATGCATGTTTATGTTCTCATTTTGTTTTCTAAGGAAACCCTTTTACAATACCACAGTGAGAAGTCCTGATATTTTGAAAATTACTTGAAGGCGGTTAAAACACAATTATAACCTAGGTCAAAATACTTTGTTTTCGATAACACTTAGGAATGCGAAAGGGAATCATCTATTTGCACGCGAAAAACTGGAGAAAGTCTTACGAACGTTCTGTTTGCCCGCTGCAGTATGCAGACAAAAATGCATTAGCCGCAGGCTTTTAGTAACGAACAATATACCTACGCTTTCGGGGCCTCGATAAGCAGTTTTTATATAGTGTTCGTGGTCTAGTGTGTATCTAAAAATATGACAAATGTTGAAATATTTAATTATTAAATTGTGAATTTGAAGTATATCATATTTTCCGATTAAAAATCGTTTATCGGGATAATTTCATAAAGGTATTATACGAATTTTAAAACGATTTCTCCGTTTACGCTTTGAGTAATCGGACTGTAGTTAGCTGACGTATGTATGCACTAATGGTGGAGGTCAAAAGGTTTATCATCAAACAAAACGATCCAGAAGGAATCACGTACCTATATGGATTGTTCAAAATCCATCATCATTTGTCAATAACGCTTCTTAACGATTCATTTCGGTCCACCGATGGAGGTCGTACGCTACTTTTAAAGATGATGCTCGTGATCACATTTTAATCGGTTATCACTGTTTATTTAACAATAAAATATGTTGGCATGGAATCCGTTCTATAGCAGGTCTCTTCGGAATATTAAGAACGATCGAAATCAGTCGAACAAGATTAAGAACATTCTTCGTTTCAAAGATGTGTATATACTCTTATGATATACACTTATATAGGTAAATTTAATAAATAAATAAAAAAAAAACTGACGGCGGAAAATTGTAATTTATCGACCGATAACATTTTAACTACATCATAAACCGATCACTTGCCGTTGAATACAATTATTTATATAAAATTAAACGCATATTACCTATACATAGCATGCGCACTACACAGCGTTCGCTACAATTTCAAGTGTATATGTATTATTATATATATATATAAGTATAATAAAATAATGTTTTTCAAATACATCGATATAAAGTGAGATTATTGATATTATACCACGCATATCATTATAATATGATTTGTCCGTACTTTGCGAACACAGTAAGTACATAGGAATGATGTAGTACAAAGAATAAAATTATGGTGAATGTAAACAAATTCGAAAACATCGACTGAATACGTTCCGTGGCGATCGGATTTTACCGTCTACAATATATGCTTATGCATAGTATTTACTATGCTAAACGATTCCCAAACATAATAATATTGTTCGTTTTTCACGAAATCACTTTCGTCGTCACTTGTTATATCGACCACCTATTATAAACTGTATTAAGTCGACGAGATTGCAACACGACTATACATCTTCTTCTCGCGCATACTTTTTGCGTCGTGATCCATCCGCTTTCGTCGTGTCATCAACGAAATATATGTCTTCAGAGTGACGTTATACAACACGTAACGGCTGTATTCTCGTTTTATTTTATTTTATTTTTTTTTTCACTTTTATTATTTTAAGTAATAAATGACCCGTGAATACAGTGCTCACGAAATCGTCACACACATATAGTCCGAAGGTTCTTAAATTGCTCTTATTTAATTTTTAATTTTTTTTTCGAGCGATATGCTCACAAACGCCGCTCTATAAATGGCTTATGAGTGTTGTAATTTCGACACCATGTACAAACATGCGTAATTAGCCGTAATTGTTCATCGCCCACTATGTTACGCCATCTGAATAATAATTATACACTGTAAACCAGTACAGATTCATAATAGGTAATCCGTAATATTATCACCAGAATCGGGTCGATATGACAGATCGATTGTGTAGAACCCGTATTAATTATAAGGCGTACTACAACTATCGCATGTTATGCTCGATGTTTTACCAAAGATTTAAAAACAATAATTTGTTTATGTCGTGACAACATAGACGTCTCGTAACGATGACACAATTTCTGTACGATGGATGTACACATAGATAGGTACAAAAATCATACGTTTCTAATATTTCTGGTATTTCCTTCGATTTTTTTATTTTTTAAGGTGGCAATTGTAAAATAAAATATTTCACACTAAAGAAGATATAAATAAATTCGTATACGAAATAATGAACGATTTTAGGATCTTAGGTTTAATGATCATTCGTGTAAATAATATTTAACAATAGATTTTATTAGGCAGCTGAAGATATTATAAAAAGTATTTAAAATACGAAGTGTGAATAGTATGAAAAGCAATAGAAAGTGTTAAAAAAAAAATAAAAATATATATAAATAATCATCCGTACCTACACATTGGTTAACCTGTCGACAGGAATTCGTCAGGATTGTGAAATTTGCGTAATCGTGAATATATATTATATATTGTCCGCCTCCAGCTTTTTGTAAATAGCTTTTTACCTACGAATGTAAACAGAAATCTGAGTTTTATATATTCAATATTCATAATGTATATATTATTATTTTACGGTTTCGCTCATAAATGTTTTATGAAATATAATATCGTATTATATTATTAAGAATATAAACTATGAAATGCTTAGTTAGTCTCATTTTTATTATATTAAATAGAATTGAATTACTACGAAGTTTTGTCGATTCGAAGACATCACTTTAATCATATTTGTCACAACGAATTAATTATTTAATGTATATTTAGAAGCTATTTATTCAATTTAAAAAATATTTACATATATTTTATTGGATTGGTCTTTGGATACTTGCCATTAGGCAACATCTAATATTAAACCACATAATGTTAATAATATATAAACTATTTAGACGTGTTCAATGAACAATATATGTTATACACTAAGTTTTTCTTTTTTAATTTTATAACATTTTCATCATGAGTATTTTTTTATTTTTTTTTTCAGCCATTATAAAAAATAAAGTTACATAATATTATTATACTATTGGTGATATTGTAGTCATTTAATTTTCCTTATGAAATGCTTTAAATTTTAATGTTATTTATAGGAATACATTTGATCTAAAAGCTTGTACAAGGGTATTCCTAATTTCAATTACTTATAATTTTGGCATTCCTACTTGTTTCGATTACTTGTTTGTGTACTTGAACAATACACGGAACATTTGTCGAGTACGACTTAAATGTGGAATTAGATAAATATTGAATTTGCTTCAAATGTTTGTTTATAGAATGTTTAACTTGTAAAGGTAAAGAGAAAACAATATGTATTTTTTGCAGTATTAATAAAAATTAGAAATATGTTCATAAATATTGTGAAAGTTCGGCATACTTATAACTACTGCGCGGCAACGGCGTGACTGTAAATACATATTTTACGATCGAAACGATACTAAGCTTTTTTTCACCTTTGCAGACTACCTGCATGGCCGACAATATTAAATGTATCGGTTTTTTTAGACGGCTGTTATCATTAGCTGCATCTAAGGCGTTGTGAGCGTATAGGTATTAGTAGTATGAAATATATACTATAACTATTAACAATTATACTTAACTCGCTACATACGATCGTATTGGATTTACTATAGTAACAGTAGTGTTATTGTGAATACAATACTCGTTGTACAAGACATGCTGTACGTCGAGAACGTATCTACGCATATTAAATTGTTATGTACGCGCAATAGGAAACGATTCTAATTTTTGTTGGACCGGAAACAATAATACCATCATTATTACAAGTGAATCGTCGTCTTTGTCGTCATCTACATCGTTCGGAAATCCTAACCTACAGCAAACGTTTCCGGAGCGATTCGTGCAGTGTACGTCATATCAATCATTGGTAGCCGAATAATTCGTCAAACACGACCTTGAACTAGTTTCACGGTCTGTGATCATTGTTTCCTTTCCCCCAAATACATACGTTAGTTAGGGGATAAGATGTATACCTAGGTATCAAATTTATTGTTCGCTTCTGATGGCGTTTAACGCTTGTAAACATAAATTATAATCAAATACATATATATTTATATATAATTGATACGTCTGACATTGGCGAAATAGAAAATGTGTGATTGAGATACGACGAATAACACCGGAAAAATTTCCAACTTCCTGCAGCAGAATCGGATTTATCCTTAAGCCGACTCACGCACAATATGTCGAGTATTATCGGCCCTCCTCAGATTCCATTATCGTTTTTATACCATACTATATTATGTATTCTATTAGAGCACGATGATATCGGTCGGTACATGCACTTTCTAAACGACGTGTGTTTATATATATATATATATATATATCTACCCGCGTTAACGAAATAACGTCATTAAAATCACATTTGTGCCGACGATGTAGTATTATTATATAGCTGTAGAGTGCAGGTATATATCTGTCGCAGTGAAGACAGTCACGGTTGTCGAATTTCCACCGCAAACAACGTTGTCGTCAAGTCACTATGTCTGGCTTACAGTCAGACCCCGACCATATTGTATAACAGGTTGACTACAATGTATAGACAATTAGAGTGTGGCCATATGAAAATCTGAAGTCAGGAATCTCGATTTATTATTAAAATTCCGATATTTGGTGATCAAATGCAAAGATCATCGTTATATCAATGTTTATTTTTATAGTTTTACAAGTGACCTATCAAAAAGCTGAATTTTTTTCGGAAATTATAACAGTTGACGGGTGTATAAGTGCGTTTATCCATAATGTTAATTCGTACATTAAAAGAGGTTATTTTATATTTTTTTTTTTTTTTGAGAGAGAGAAAGGTAGCTATAGTAAAGCTACAATCATATATATTTACAATATACGAGTGTGGAAGAATATAATAATAATTTCAATTAAACTTGTAAATACTGTTTTTGTTTATATACACATTAATTAATTTTTTTTCATCTTACGTGTGATGGTTTTTAAATATTATCGATTCCAAATATTCCAATATTTGTGTTGTATGTATCTTTTCAAATTATTTTACTTTTTTGTCACGGACAACCGTTAAACTGGTATACATAATATAATATATTATTTATAAATTTAATATCTATACAGTTTAAATGCGCTGTACATTTATGTAGGGTGCTTAACCACTAACCCTCTTTCCATCACCATTGGCACCCATAATTGTTGCTCAAGTCGATCAGCTGCAGATCGCTGTATGTGTATAAGGCGTTTCGAAGCTGTGCGAACAAATAGTTGTCATACATAGTCTTGAATCCATTAACATTTGTTGTAAAAACAAACAAAGTGCTTTGCAGCACAATATATAATATACACATACATGTATATAATATAATATATACCTATCATGTGCGTTTTTTAAATTCATCTGAAATTATCCGTGTATTGTGTTCACGTGAAACAAAATACCACTTGTTCAAATACACATGCATTATTCTAGATAATGTTTAAACAGCGAAGACATCGGGTGTAAAATAAATTTAAATGCGTAGTAGTTAAATGCACGGTGTTACGTATGTTAAAACCGTATCATCTTTATGTTTTCTGAAGACAATATTAATTGTAACGACATAATATATTAAGTAATATCATGTTAATCGTTAGACACCCAATGTTCGTCGTTCTAACGCATCATATATTATAATATTATTTCTGTGAAAGAACACACAAAACATAATTCAATATCACACAGATATTAGATACAATAGCATTCATAAATTTGTATCGTAATAAAATCGCTAGCGAATGCAGCGCGTATAGTGCATAGTATATGAAACGACCTACTTACAAGCAATGCATATTGTATGTTTGACAAGAGTTTTTGCGGTAAAGCGAATATCCAGTAGCTTCTGCGACTACACTGTAATAACATACTATGATATACTATAATATTACCTACATTCTGTTTTGTGTAAATTGTTAGAACAATGCTTGACATTGAAAATTTTTTATTTATCAGATTATAGTTAACACTACAATTTGCAAGCAGTTAACGCAGTTTTACTTACTGTTTTATTTTGCAATATTAATATTATAATTATTAAATTCACATGATGTTATCTGGTATTAAAGAACTTGTGTTCAAGTGATACGCCCATAATACGCTAAACAATAGAATATTTTTAGTTGGTAAAAAAATAGTTATAATTTAAAAATAGTATATAGAATTACAGACAATACGTTTTTAATTGTATTATTAGTAATTTGTGCCGAGAATAATAGTTTTGCTTGTTAAGACAATAAACAATAAAATAATAATACAACTATCTAAACTATGTTTTCTGTCAGATTTTATTCGATAGTACTGCACAATAAACACACTTAAAAATGAACCTTAGAAGAATCCGTATTGACAAGATACTTGTTTTTCGACGTCTAATTCGATGGCAGAAAGTTAAAGCAGGAATGTACATGATGTGTTCAACATGTATGAAAGATTATAAAATTTTATAATGAATTTAGCGTTTTCGGACGTTTCACTATAATCCACTATGAAAACGTTGATCTAGAAACGTTTTCGATTTATTTGTAACGCAGACAATAAATGCATTGTACGTGTAATGAACATACAAATCATACAATATAATATGTGATGAGTATAGGACTCGTCTGGTCTGGGTTTCGTAAATCGTATGTGGTGTTTGTCAAATTCTTTGCCGTATTAAATTACCTACGAATGACTCTCCAGGATGAAATAAAAACAGCAAACACATTTTGAATCTATTTAGTCAAAAGTATATCGTATAATATTCTCTATTTAATATAAGTTAAATAAATTCGGTGTTTTGAAAATAACTTCGCTGTATTAAACTTTGAAACTTATGGGTTACGATAGTTTTGTTTAAATAACTGTCTGTGTACTATACAAATATAATAAACGTGATATTCCGATTATTATGGTATAACATGAAAATGTTATTTGAAATTAATGGTTTTCTTTTAAAAGTCAAAAATTAATAAATATGTAGTTTCGTATTTATAAACTAATTTCTAGTAGTATTATATAATGCTATTAAATTATGAATATTGAAGATTTATTGTAGGGACACATATTCATAAAATAACCACAAATAAAGTACAAGTTAATAGTCTAGTGTTTGAACTATTGACCCCATGATTAGAAATAATAGTAAATTACACTTAGGATTGGTAAAATTATGTTGATCTTCCAAATAATTTTGAAATTAAGCCTATGTACAAACAATACATAACATATATATGTGTATTACATATACATATATGAATTTCAGACCGTTAGAGAATGGAATGATCATGCTTTTAACACCGTATACGGAATTATTATAGAGGTATATTAAACGGTATTACTAGTATTTCCAGTAATGCACAACGGTTCGTAGATGCATACAAAAATCCATGGAGAGTTATTAAATATCACTCGGGAAATAAAGTATTGTTTCATTTTAAAATAAATGGTCATTCGATTTTTTTATATATACAATTTTATAGAACAACCATAGTAATATACATTGTTCTCCAAAAACACACTAAATGTCCATTAATTATGTGCAAAAGCTAAATCGTAAAAGATGTTTTGTCACATTTTTGAATATTAGACAGAAAAAAAATGTGCGACTTCTTGCAAAATAATATTTGAAAAAATCAATGGCATAAAACAAAAATATAAACATGAATTTCCGAAATAAAAATATTCAATAGAATAAAAAAATCAGTTAACCAAAATGTTTTTATTGCGTAATATTGTATTTTGATTGACTCATTTGACTATAACAAAATATTTAAAGAACAAACAAATGATTAAAAATAAAAAAATCCATAACAGTATTTTGTTCGCCTAATATTTAGAACAACAGTTTATCAATGAACGAGTATTGTAAAATTGTACGATATAATATTTAATTTAGTTTGATTACTATTTGTGAGCTGAATAAATTTACATCAAAAATTAAATAATAATGAATTAAAAAAAAAAAAAAAAAAAACTAGAAACGCATTATATTTTTTTAGTTTACATCACTTTTAGTATTCCAAAATAAAAAATAAAAAAATAAAAAACTGGTTTAGTAACGATGTGTTCATAAAAATTTAATCAGTTTTAACTAATTAACTAATTTTCTCCTATTTACACTCAAGATAAAATAAAATCTATAAAATTAAAGCATCATAAATGTATGAATAAACATATCATAATTATTGGGCCTCATTCCAAATTTTTTAAATATTTCAAATATTTGGTGTGATTTTTAATGATATATTTTCAAACGAAAGCAATTTACTACACTAAATACTGGCATTTATTATAAATTATAATAATATATAGGTACCTACCTACGAAATATTCTAAATATTTTAATTCAATATTTTCACCCCATATAACCTAGCCGTTTATGGTAGTAATATAATACGCACAGTATTTATCGCCAATAATATTGTCACGATCTGTTTAAGCACGAGAATTAAATTTCAAATTTATTCACGACGATATAGGATTATATAGTGTATTATAACCTATGATATTATTATATAGTAGATCAGAATATTATCAGATACAAAACCGTACAATTTGCTTTTAAAAGAAAAATGTAAAGCGAGCACGCGTGCACCTCACTGCAACAGACATGCAATATATTCGAATATTATAATAAATGAGGGCGACGGAAAAAAATGAAAGTGATATAATTTCTCTCTTGATTACAGGATATCCGTCGACGATCACGAATAAAGTTTACGCGTAGGTTCATAAATACAGAGGCAAAGAGTCGCGAACCTTCAGTAATTCCGCGAAACTAGCAGATTTGTGCATGTAGGGTGGTTCATCGTGAAATCACTCCTTGCAAAGGATTTTCAAACGACTTGTTCGATTTGAATATTTTGGCGAGTACGTGTCATGAGTACAACGTTTTTTTTTTGTAAAACAAATAAACGATTTCTTTGGAAAATATCAACGTATTGTAAGCGTAACGGAGTGAACTTTACTAAATTCAGGTGCTCACATGCGTCGTGTCGGTGGGAAATAGTCATATCAAGGACGTCATAGTCGCGTACCTATAAATAATAATACGCATAATTTATAGGTACCTAGGTCAGGTATAGGCTACACGTTAAGTCGCTGACGAATGGCGATTATGATAAATTACGCATATATATAATCGTTTGTCCGATATGTTCATAATAATATTATACTTTCGTGATTGTGACAATGATGGGTGATCGAGTACGAAGACTTCCGGCGAGTTTCAGTCGGATTTCCGTGGCGACATAATCGGACGGCGCGGTCCTAAATCCCGACCGCAGTAATTGTATAACGACGATCAATGCTCGTTATAACTCAGCATAGATCCTTATACTTCCATGGTCGGGCCGACAATGAATAATTTAACTAATTATTTAAAAAAATTTTATTATTTAATCAGTGTTCAACAAGTGTTTTGTATAAAAGGCCGCGTTTACATACAAAATACTTTTTATGTCTTGTACTATGATTCTATTGGATAGCCACACACGTGTCTCGTCTGAAAGCATTCTCATTGTGTACGACAAATGTGCAAGCGTATAATATTATTATATACCATACGATATTACGCGTTTAAAAGCGAATACGTACAGGTGCGGGAAGGAGGCCAGTGTGTCCGAAGCCTACATACCGACGCGGACGGTGGCGGTCGTCGGTCTTTCACCGGAGCCAGTGCGCGAGTTTTATTATTTATTACATTATTTTTATCATTTTAATAAAAATACGTTTTGACCGATCGATTACTAAGAGAAAGGGACATGCGCTGCCACTTTTAACCCGAAGAGGCTTTTAATCGGCAAACAACGTCTATGCGATAACCACGATAATAGTTCCTCCGCACTAAAGTATAAGACGTATTAAGGCAGTATTTGTGACGAATATAAAATTGTATAAAATCGTTTCTTGCATATAAATATGTAATAAGATTACGAGTAGGTATACAAAATATCACGCACGAGTTAGCGTCTTGTAATCATTTCTATATCCCAGACATCCACCGACGAAGATAACTCACTGTTATATATACATATTAAAATTTTGTTTAAACGTTCGTTTAATGTCAGTGCAGTCAACATTGCTAATTTCTTTCAATTATTTTATTGTTTAATATATTGTTGGTTTTAAAAAATTACACCTATATTCGATCAAAAAAATATTGGTATCGACAGAATCAAGTGTCTTAAGTCCTAGGAATAATATGTCTAATTAATAATTAGTGATAATTGATAAGTAATAACCAAACTCAGAGTTTCAGTTTTGTTTCCATTAGTTATCTTTAATATTGTATTGCTATATGTACACTGTACAATTTATAAATACCGTTTTAATTTGTACCTATATATATATATATTATCATTTTTCACATTACCTTAAACTTATTATAAACATTCGTCCTTCGTTTGTATAAAATATCATCAAAATACAATTTATGTGACACCAGGTATACAAACAATCAATCAAGTTAATTATAATTAAGCCATCTATGCCAAATTATCTTAATCTAAATAATAATAATAGTTTAACAATGCACTATAATATTGTCAATGTTATTAAAAATAAAAAGTTATTATCTGCTTACAATGACGTATTAGACTGCTTAGAACCTATAGTGACGGGTAAATATTTGCATTGTTATAAACTCATCAGTAAACGTTTATTTGGAAATTCATGAGCGATGGATATGTTGTATTCGTATTAGATATAAAAATGGTCTATACCTATATTGATAAAAAAATCTAGTTTCAACGTCATTTACAAAAAAAAAAAAAAACATTGAAGTACAGTGAAGTTTTGATATTCTAATGTTTATCAATCCATAATAGAAACGCGCACAAAACGCTTAGTGTAACACTATAATAGTAAATGTATAATATTATTATGTTAAATATAAACAGTATACACTAATATACATATTTTAATTTACCTAATAATATTATCATACGTCTATAGACTATGCGCACATTGTGTACAAATCGCGTGACCATCTACGGGTTGTCCGTTCACGTTGATTGGGAACCAGCGACATTGGTCTTTTCACTTTTTTTTTATATATTTCTACAGATAACAATAATTTTTCTTTAAGCAATTTTACTTAACTTTTACTGGATTTCTAATCTTATTTAAACAAAAAAAAAAAAAAAAAAAAAAACTACATTGACGGCAGATAATACCAATACATAACCGTCGTCGTAATAAGACGTATATATAACAGTCCACAACACTCAAGTACAAAGTATAGTAAGTATAAAATGTAAATAATTTATTTTGTTCGATACTCGATCCTATTATTAAGATAGTTAGAAAGAACTATTTTTAAATGCATAGGTGATAGTTAAAAAAACGCAACGAGTAACAGTATTACGATTTACGAGTATAAAATGATGAATAAATATACTTTTTTTTTTGTTTCCAAAATGAAACAAAAAATGAACAAATATTTTACTGAAAAAAAGCAAAATAAAATGTATTCAGTGTAATGTTTAGACAAAAAACTCTGCAATGATTCACATCGTGGTAAGTTTATTTAAAAAATATTCTATTGTAATAAGCGTATAATAATAATAATAATAATATTACGAATAATTCATACGCGCGTTCTTGTAGGTATTTGTATATTGTGACAAAAATATTCCCGTTTACACGCATAAGTATACCTATTATACCAATGACCGAATGCATTTTTCTATAGTCCCGTCGATGTGAACGTTTTTAGTTGTTTTTGTAACTATAATGTATTATGTAGGTACAATGTATTATAATAGCTATTTATATCACATTTAACTACAAAACAAAAAAACTTTGAGCTTCAGAATCGATTGTCATCTTGGAACCAGACACCAGTATACCTAACCTAACCGCGGTCTTAGCCAACTTATTGGTAGTTACTCATTTCGATTAACGTAACTATCGCTATCTTCATGTTTTTAAAACGCACGTTCAGTATAATCAAATAATGATGATACAGAGGAAGACAACTAAAAAATTTAAAATTTGAAAAGTCGAACAACCAAAACAAATATGGGTTACGTTTTTTTTTTCGTTTCTTAATTGTTCGGTGTAATTATTCACACATTCGTGTGTTTTATCAAGGCTCTCTACGAAAGACCTTAAATACATTTTCGACAATCGTTTATTGTGACACGAATACATATTATACTATAAAACGACAATGACAAACGAATCTGTGTTGTTTTTATTTATTATTTTAATTATTATTATTATTATTATTATTATTTACGATATAGTATCTCGACTAGTTGTTCTTGTATAAAAGTAGCTGACCGTGGGTCAAGTCTGCTGCGGGTGGCTTTCACCCACCATTTAATATTTTTTTATTTTTTTTTTTATCAGGAAACTGAACGTGTATAATACGGCGCGACATCGATAATTATTTACATCCCTATCTTGAAAGGCAGAGGCTAATGATATATATCATTAGATATCGACTATAGAAAATGTTCTCGAGAACGAAAAAAACACAGAAGCAGACATTATAGCCACCGACAAGGTCTACTGCGTACGACGACCAATAGGCAATAAAGTACGAAAAACTGTATATGCTATATTATACCTATATACCAACACAAATGTTAGCCAATAATGGATTTTTAAATCTTAATGCTTTAAAAAATAATAATAAAAATTAACCAAGCTTCATTACTCCAATTGGTCAGTCTGCATACAAAAACGTCAGAACCTGTTTACAAAATGCATATCTAATATGAAAACGAAAATTACGGAGAACTCTTAAAAAATTCAAAATATTGTGAAGTTTCAATTGTTGTTTGTAATAATACATAAAAAAACTATATTATCATTCAAGGACGTCCTTAATTATCATCAAATTACTTAGAGGTCGATCTTATGTACTTTATTTTCCATTATTTAACCTTCAAATCGTGTAATACGGTATACAAATTAAATTAATTTATATTATTTAGTCGGAAAAATGTTCTTTGATTAATTTAAATATCTACTTACCTTTCGTTAGATTTTTATATTATGCTTATGTTTATGTTTCTATAAATTATCAAAATATTGAAAAGAAAACCAACATTATCGTGTGTTTAAATAATAGTAGATAAATAATATTGCACTATAGAAACTATACACTGTGTCTTTAACTATTACTGGTTTAAAGTTAAGTATTTGAATTTTCAACTTTCAGTTCAATAATATAGCATAATAAATATTGCATTTTAAGTAATTACTAATAAGTGAAAATAAATTATCAGCAAGAATAGAGGATGTGTAATTAACCTTCTCAAGAAATATTTTAGCTACTGAAAAAAAAATACATTAAACGTTATCGAGTATTTTACAAAAATTATATTTTTAAAATATAAATTTAAAACGTGTAATGATTGTAAAAGGTAATAAAATGGTTTATTAAAATCATAATTGATATTTATATTTTATCTTAGGTGTCGTTATTTTATTATTACTGACCGACCATTTTTCTTGAAAATAAATATTTTTTATAATATCAACTTAAAACAATAATTAAACTAGTATATGATATTTTAATAATAATTAATATATTTATGACTGTTTAATATAAAGCATCTGAGCCATGAGATTGAATAAAGTATTAACTTTTGTACAGTTTATATAATATAAATTGTTGAAATGTCATATTGTGAATAATTATAATTGATATGAAAAAATAATATTTATTTTATTTTTTTAATTTCGCAAATTCTATATTTTTTTGTTAGGTACTTAAAAATTATTTAATAATTTTAAATGTAATTAAACAATAGAAAGATCAAGGAACATCGTCAAGTGATAAATATTTTGCATTTGATTAAATATAAGCGTTTTAAATTTGCAATATTCGCATGTTTTAAAACTTATGAGTTATGAAGCACTGTACGTATACCTATAACATTGAATAGTATACACTATATTATAATGCTTAAAAAAGTGATTCGCGCTCGTGCATTTCATCATATTTTATAAATTATGTATTCGCATAAACGAAATATAATGAACGTGTACGAGAATAAAATATATTAAAAATTTCGTACAGTCGGAAATATTACGGAATGCTCAAAAACTAAATCAGCACGTCGCCATTGTTGACGAATACATAAATAATAATATAACAATTTGTATGATATTAAAAACCGACTACACACCCATTTCACTGGTCAGTGACTTCGAGTATTAAACTGAAAAACGATAAACTCGATATGTGCATGGCGAGGAAATAATACAGAAACCCGCGTTTACCAGCGCGCCATAATAATAATATCATAACACGTCGTGTGTATAATGTAATATAACCACATTGGATCGGAATCGAAGGTTGGACGGTCGGTTTAAGACGTTTTTTCCCCTGTGGTTAAGAGCTAAACAAGAATTTAATACGTTAATGTATTTTGATCGTTCGCTAAGCGTTGCAGTGTCGAGTTTATGGTTGTTATTATTATTTTTTTTTTATTTTTGCTTTTAAAATATGCATGAGAAAAAAAAATGTTTTGTCTTGACTGCGTACGATATCAGCTGTGTGTCGTGTACGTATGCGATCAGCATGCACGCTGCGTTTCTTTAAAAGGCCGAATACGGAATACCCACTGTAGAAAAACGGAGCCCGCGTAACTGGGGTTACCTATATGTTATTTTTTTTCTACTTTATTATTTATTTGGCCTAGAAATAGTTTGGGAAATTTTTCACGCACGTAAATGCATTGCAAACATGCGCGCATTTTACGGAGACAATATAACAATAATAATATAATAATCATAATAGTAGAGTGCTCTATACCTAATACCTATATATTATAGCGGTCCTCGTGGATTTCGTACACAGTTTTTTATCATTTAATCGACGTCGCCGCTTTGGTGTTATGCCGGGCTATCGGTATTATATTATATCTTTGTCTCGGTCATCCACATATAATATAATAAGTAATATCCCACCAAAATCTTGGTCTTTCGGCCTCGTTAGGCGACATTGTACAATTGTCATCGCTATACACTTGATATAACAATTTATTATAATATTATGATATCATAATAATTTCACACTTGGATTTTCACGTCATGAAATCGTTACAGCCGTAAGCCGTATTATATTGTCATGTAATTACAACGTTATTGATTCAGAAAATGTATCGGAATGGGCCTTTACATACATTTAATGCCTGTACCTTTTATTCATCTTTTGCGTTTTGTAATTTTTTTTTTTTAACAGAAATGGCGTGCTCGTTAATAATTGCATTCACAATTCGTTTTATAGATTCAAAATGTTTACAGTAATTAACTCTCAATGAGTAATAATAATTATGGTTGTAGTGGCACTAACTCTCTAAACTTATCTTTTAGACATGTTTTGTTTATTTTTGAAAATAATTTATCAACACTTTAAAAAAATATCTTCCGATTTCTTCAAAAACATCTAAACAGTGCATGAGTAATACAGGCCACGAGTATCAATTTCATATCTATATTCAAATTTCGTATGACAATTATTTACGTTCACTGTACCTACAAATAATAGGTGAACAACTTTAAAAATGCATTTAAATGTCAAATCTGTCAAAAAATGCAAACTAAAAATTACACTAAAATAATCAGTATCGTCCGAAACTCGAATTGTCTATTTACAGATCTACAGACTAGAAAAAAATTCAACTTGCGCTTAAACCCTCGTCATAATATTCTCTATGAAAATAAAACGTTCGAACGCGTGAATGGTTAGGTTATTGACTGGATATTGGTTCTGTCAAGTTTTGTGTTGTTGATAAACGTTTCGGGAAATGTCTTTCTGAAAGGGAAAACGAGTGGTACGAAAACGGCGATCCGCAGACTGTTTTCGATACGCGGACCGGTCTATAGGCAAGAGCCGGGCGAAAGCATTAACGCTTGGGCATTCGTTGCAAGCAGCGTATATTATATATTTATGCGTTCACTTATACCCACATGTACGTAAAATAAATATCATATATATTTATAATGCGCGCACGACTACCGTCCGGTTTTTGGTGATGTGTTCGAAAGTCAAGGCCATGTTAATAAGATCGCAAAAATATGATTTCCCTTTTCTGCTGCAGCAACGAGCGCACGCGTGGGAAACGCCGTCGTTCTCCACAAGTAGTGTTTAATATAATAATAATTATGTTGAATACAATTATTCAGCAGACAGTAAAATCGAAATGAATCATCGTTCTTCCGATCGTGGTGAGTGGCGAACTTTTACTCTTCGGGGAAACAAAATTTTTATAATATACGCATCTCTCGTCTATATATTTATACCTATTTAACCATAAAATAAAACATTGTTGTTTTAATAAATCGTTTACCCGTATTTTAATAGGCGTTTAATTTGTTTCCATCTGATCGCCCCCAAAATCCACGGGGTCACCTCTGATCTTCATATGGTATTTATAATATATAAGTGTATAAGTTCTTCCTTAAATAATTTATGTTTTTGGTCGCGTCGTCGGATATTGTATAACACAATATTTTTTTTATGAGGAACATTTCATATTTTATGCAGGTACGATACGGAATCGACCTATTTAACTTCCCTCCATCAGGTATCTCAATGCATTATTATTATTATATGAAACGTACCAACATTGTTTGTATAAGAACTTCTATTGCTTAATTTGTATGCGTGTAGTATGGGTACTTTCATTAGGTGCATAATAACAATTGGGCACATGGCGATGATACGTTGTATTAGGCCGTGTATATACTATCATTTCACAATATCAAATATATATATATATATAAGTGTGATCATCACGACGATTCGGTCATTATTTATTAGTGGTGTAGTCGTCCACTCGCGGAGATATTATTTTCATGACACTAGAGGTGCGCCATAGACTCGGCGAGAATTGACCGTGGCGAACCGTAACCATGATAATAAATAATAATATCACATTATATTACTTACATCAATATTCTGAGATGAGGTAATTATTTTAAGTCAGTAGCTGAGCACTATGAATTAAATTCTCGTGCACTGTAACTAGTAGCCTGTGGTGTTATAAATATTATGCGAAATTTCGATAATTCATCGTTTTCACCACGCAGAAGCGCATAAATAGAGCACACGCGGTTTAACGCATTTTCTAGACGATACAGTTCTACACGCTTGCCTAGATATATTATTATTAAACAGGTAGCATACCAGCAAACGGTTTTTACAAATTAATAAGAATGGTAAATAGTTAAAATTATTTTAATCGTCCAAGGCTTCAAAGTACCACTGCAGAATATTGATAAATAATGCAGTGCAAATCCCACATCTGTACATCGGTATTTTTGTCTAAAAACTGTGACGTAACGGGCGTCCTGTTTTCCGGCTGAAAAATCTCGTGCATTATTAAATAATTATTAAACCTGCGTGTTGTCTCGGTTAAAATGTCCGTTCAGTTCCGAAGTGCCCGTGTCATATTTTTATGCGCACCAAGCGGCGGTGTTTAAATCCCGTAATTTTTTTCACCTCAAGTCAGTGTTTTTTTATACAATTTATATCTTTAACTCGAGTAGTCGCATTCCTATTGTCTGGACCTCCATATTTGGAATCACGGGGGAGGCAAAAACGTCGTCTCTCAGAACGTTTAATTCTGTCAATATTTTTACGACATATAGCTATAACAGATATATAATACCAATCCATACAAAAACGACCGACACAATAATACTCGTTTATTTGTTCTTCCATCATTTATATATATTTCTTTTAGATACGACGACAACTGCGTGAAAACTCTTTTCTATATAATATACTACTACTACCATTTTCTTATTTGCCATCGACACACGTCATTACGAACGTGTCCAACCGTCCGTTTAAGTGCATTATGATTACACTGTTATAGACTAAAATATTATTTTATGTATTATGAGGATCATCATCCCCCACTCACTGGCCATGTTGGATGCTTTCGACCAATTTACCTTTGATCCGTTTTGTTTGATTGTAATACATATTTTTTATTTTGAACACTCGTTGAAAATAGGTCCTTGGTTATACCATACAGGTACATATTTTTAAACATCGTATTTTATCTCGCTCGAAAGAATATAATTTGCTTGTAACGTCATCGTCGTTATAATCACCGCCGACCGTTCCACAATAATGTACTAGTGTTATTTTATACGATGCTAAATGTTACATTCGAAATGAAGTAGTTAGGTAATATACGACACGTTGACATCTTTAATCGTAATCGGAAAGTATCATTATAAATCTGATCGAAGCCACAATCCCCAAAGGATGAAAATATATTATGATTATGGCATATATTGTATTTAGCATGTCTAAAAATTCAATAATAGCATATCAATCATATCGCGTATTGTGTAGGTAAAAAGTATAAATTATGCATTGCAGTTGGTCATATTATCTATTAAATTTTCGAAAATCTAAAAAAACAAAAAAGCGAAGTTTCCTACCTATTATTTAGAACACTACTAGCTATTATCAAGGACAACACTGTACAGTTAATGATCAATTTCAATTCATAACGTTGCATCGCACACGCAATCGTTTGGCACTAACATTCATTATTTCATTGCAATTATAATAATAGTTAATATTGTATCAAACTTTTTGCACTCAATCTCTTTAAGTTGCAATTATTTAATAAATCAACTGTCATTCAACATATTTTTTTTCAAATAAGCTATGATTTATTTGCTTTCAATTCACGCTCTGGGCGCTGTAAATTAATTAAACATTATATGTTTTAACGTCACCGAGTATAGTCGAGTATAAGAATATTATATGCTTATTATAATACACTTGTGTGTAGTATAATAATGTACCTATATAATATATTATATTTATATGGGGTTATTCAATTTTTTAATCGGTTCGTAATTTTACCCTTTGAAAATATTTTATAATATACATAATACACATTGCTTATATTATAAGATTATCACTATCGTATCTCTTAAATCATAATAAGGTGATAATCGTATGTTAGAAGTAAACCGTCAATACAGACGACTGGAAATATTGTTTTTTTTCTTGTTTTTTTGACCATCTGTCGTCAACCATAAAACATCTTTTCAATAAAAAAAAACGCATACACGATACCTGCATTATAGGTCTTGACGAATCCATTTAAACGTACATGGGTACTAGAAAACCATAAAACATACGCGTATGTGAAGGTTACAGTTGGTTGCGTGTTTTCATTCTTTCTTTTAAAACCATCTAGTCGTGCACACCAAACAATTAGTAAAGTAAAAATTACAAAACAACGCGCGACGGACATCCCCGAACGCGCGCTGCTACTTCTGCTGCTGTATTATACTCGTAGCTATATAATATAGTAGCGAACGGTTAGAGGCTTTATATTATACTATATAGGTACATAAAACACGGCTCATTCTGTGGAAATGAAAACAAAAGCGGAACACACCTGTGTATTGAGAACGGCTCGTCGGCGGTTAGGTAAACACGGCCTATTTTCGATACATTTAATATTATTTCGTATTGCTCTAGAAGCGCATTAAATCTGGCAATTCGTATTGAATGTCAAACCGTGTACAGATGTATACGTGCGCGCATGTAGTATTACACTGTATTAGCTATATATTATTATTATTTTTATTATTATTCTCTCGTCCACCGACGTTCACGGTCTGACATCGTACCTTCCAATACGTTTATTGTGTGTATAATATTCCACTAACAGGACGAAAACGTTTCAAATCATGCGCGCAAACGGCCACAATAATATATTTATATAGTTTTATCGTTACGTACATATATAATATATATAGTGTAGGTATTAGGTACATATTATACTGTTGTTGAATCGACAAAACGCTGACCCACATATCATCGCATACAAACACATACGCATACGCTCGTTCAATTCCGATTTCCGTGGGAACTATTATACGTTATCGAGATGGACTCATCGACGTCACTTGACTTGTCGCGACGTAATAACGAATTTGATGTATTTGATGTGCAACACAGCATAGGGATGAGAAAAACAGACGTCCGCAAAGACTTACCGTGAAATCTCTATACGGTACAGTACGTTTTTCCATCAGTTTTAATTTTTAACTGACAAAACTGTAGATTAATAAAAATTGATCGAGATTTGACCGCAATACATAACATTATAATCATTAGAGTTGTTGTAATGTCACACAATATCGTATTGTACTCCGCGGTTAATCAGCCTGCGTAATTGTTTAACTGGTTGCGAAATGCGTCATTGACAATTTGTTCCTACAATATTATTTATTATACATTTATATATCCCACAAAAAGCGCATATTATACAATGCCTAGCAATTAGTATACAAATTAACCACTTGTTTACGAGATATATGTTTTTATTGTTATCACACCGAATGTTATGCCGTCGGATGTTTTTGGCTCGATAACTACAAGTGAAATGCTGTCGACCAGGGCAACACCGAAAATCTATATTATTATTGTTATTATGAAAATGGGTTTAAAAAATAATCCAAAGATTTCCGTCGCGTTGATGATAAAAACAAATCACCGTTACCGTAGGATATCTTCAAAATCAATGTTAGATATTAAAATAATACTTTTTTATTTCATGTTATACGTATTTCCTCAGAAATATGGATTCCTCCGTCAACATAAAGTATGACATGACTGCGATGGGATATCGTATGTATATTTTTTGAAGTGAATATTCGATGACGTAGAATCTGGTTTGAAAGTATTGTGCCTCTTGTGGTGAAAAATTCTTTGACACCCAATCACCCCATTTGTAGATAAGCATACAGTTAGTAGTTTATGTTTTAAACGTTTAACTGTAACAATAATACTTTATTGAAAATTAAAATTTACCGTTAGAAAAATTATCAACAAAGTATCCACCTTTCTACTACATTTTGTGGCGCCCAAAATTGTGTATAGGTACTCGAACCGCCATTAGGTGGAACGGTAATGAGAAAGTCACGCCGGACGAACGGGTTGTCATAAAAATAAGGGCAGAAAAAAGATCAGCAATATCTAAAATGAATCTCTTGATTTTTTTCTCTTACGCTTCTCCGAGACCATTGCCATGATGTACACAAAACACAAACACGCGCGTTTATAAAACGATCCGCCTCGTCTCGGTCCGGAGACTTCTTACGCTATGCCTATACGGTTGCGCAACGTCTGCAGCTATGCACTTACCTTAGAGTCGGCAACGACGGAGATCGTGTTTCCACAGTCTCCAGCAAAATATGCCAGCTATACAGTATAATATATACATAAATCGCGTGTCCCACGAATCTGTTTCCCTCGCTTCGAAACTGTAACACGCGGGGCGCATCGAGCCGTTTAAAAAATCAAATAACAACAACAACAAATGCCGTTGAACACAATATGCACATAATATATTATTATTTATTGTACACGTCATCGCACCTATATAGTGCGTATATACTGTATAATATATGTAACTGTCATTAAAACGACATTAACTGACCGACGGAGGTGGTATGTGCGTGAGTGTGCGCGTGTGTATGTGTGACTACCGACTATCGAATGGAAAGTAAAGTAAAATACAAAAAATCGTACCGAACACGGCTACTCGTAATATACACTGTATAATAATAAATAATTTATACAATGGATAGCAGTGTACGAGTTGTGTGGTGCATGCGTCGTCGTCGTCATTATAATATGTGATGGAGATTTTTGCATAGCCATCGACGTAATTGCCGTTTATTCGGAGCAATTTGCATGTTTATTCTGTTTTGCGGACGTATGTGTGCTACACATTTACGTATATGTACATTTATATAGACGTTTAATGTTCCCATAGTTCACGATTGGTTTCGGTCTGTCACGGCGTTAAATTCTCTACGCATATGTGTGTGACCCACATCGGCGATCGCGCATTGGCATACGGGCGCGAGCATCACTGGACACAACGAACCAAAGCCGCGACCCCGCCCTCCCTCTCCTTCGCCTTCGCCCGACGGCCTGACCGGGGTGTATAATAATATGAATATGAATATGAATATTTTGAAAATCCGTGGGAAATTGCGATGACGAATAATAATCACTTAGTTGGGTGCATCTGTGTTCTATATTGATTATACTCGCTTTGCGATAATAATATTATTATTATACCTTCAAGTATTATAATACCATGGTCGGGAAATCGTGTCCAATTGGCGGGCGCACGTATCACGCGGTCTTCGAACGTTTGTTAAGCCACCGCCGCGCCACCAATATGATAATGTTATTATTTGACATTATATTAATAATAATAAATAATAGCCGTATATCAGGCTGCATACGCGTTCGATAAGCTTGAGAGAAGAAGCGCTCGAATCGGATAATATAATAATAGTATGTTACCCACAGTAATAATATACGAAAATAGTACCGTCGAAGTGATGTTCCGTGTATAAAAAAAAGTTTTTAATTCGCACATCGCCCGTCACGCGTGTATATGTACGTATACGAATCTCGACGAGTGCGAGAAAGTTTTATATTTATTATTATTATTATTATTTTCAATAATTCAGTCAGTAGGTTAGCGTAAATGAAAACTGGTAATTTCACATTATGTAAGCCCGATAAAACTCATCGACACATGTATTGAATGCTAAAACAAATTTGAACGTATATGCATTTATATGCATTTTCATTCAATCGCCGCGACAAAATACACGCCCATTAAACCGGCCACTCGAATGTTGCAAACAGTTCGACCAAAAAACCTTTTCGTTACCGCATACGAGTATACCATGAAAATATATCATGTATGTTCTCGTATTTACCACAAACCTAATAAGAGGTATTCGGTTAAGTAAAAATGTGTGCCTTTAAGTACATGTAACCGTCCTAAGGTTACATTTATTTATCCACGATATCGAAATGTAATTTTATAATTCGCTTTCGACAACAAAACAAAATATATAAATATATAGTACACCTACACACCGAAGCAAGGGAGGACCCATCTAAAAATAAATCGGAGATGGATATTCTAATTTTTTTGTACGAAAACAGGGAAAGATTTAAAAAAATACTAATGTATGCTTATATGTTAATCAAATAGTGGACAGAAACAGCTCTCATTGCACCCTTCGAAATCTATCACTATATCAGAATATGATGTACATTAAAAAATTCGCAAAATAAAATTCCTGCAATCAATGAATTATTATTTTGTGATTTAATAACTTATCTAGTGTAGTGTAAGAGGGAGGTATATGATTTGTAGTATTACAAGCTATAATTGCACTTAAAAACAAAACTTTTGAGTACAAATTGCAAAAGATTTTCAAAATTAACAATTGAGATATTATTATAAGATTTCAGCTAATCGAATCATAAACCACTTTGTTCTTCCAGATTGAAAAATCGATTATTTCCTGGATAAATGTTTATGTATATTATTAATCTATATGTAAATACGTTTTATAATATAATATGCTCATACTCAGGTATAGCGTGATGTTACGTTGTTATGCACCTACGTATAATATACGGTACAGCACAAAATGTTTTTTTTTTTTTGTATATAATCCATTCCTGTAAACGACATAAATATGCGAACTGCACTAACAAACCAGTGACGTCTGATCTTAATCGTAATAATTAGGTATATTATGAACAACATGATTTATTTCGTTTATCTTGGCAATTATACTACACTATGCAACGTATAGACTAATAGGAAGATATTTACTCCAAAATTTCAAACCGGAAGGACATCGCTCGCTACATAGATGACGTCGTTTCCATGTTGTTTACACATATAAAACCGTATACGTAATACAAGAATAATTAAACGTAGGCTCGGTGCGTACAGAGCCACCTGCGTGTGCCGTGCAACGAGAACGAAACAAATTATTACAACGGTTAGGAATTTGTGTGTTTATCATTTTGAGAGCGCGATTCATTTTTTAGAATTTAAACTACGATCGAAAAACGCGTGTATAATATTTTAACTAAATACCGCGGATTAATATCGCTCTATTATTGTTTCTAGGTTAATATTACAACAGTGTCTTTGCGGCCTCTCCGTGTTTACATTACACACAGACACCTTCGATACTATATATAGTATTGTATACATTTATTAATTATATTATAATGAATACATTTATAATATTTTTCTAACATACAGAGTGGAATTTTTCCGCGACAAACGTGCCCATGGTGAATATCAACATAAACTATAATATAAATACCAGCTACCTATATAATATAGACCTTGTGTGTACACCCGTCTCTGTCGTCTCCCCTGGACTGAAAGGAGAGGATATTATAAACACGCTCGACATTGAGTGTGGCGGCGGCGATTTTATTGGAATCTGAGGACGTTGACGGGTGAGCGTCGTATATATAAATATAATATAATACATAGCTCTGCGGTGCACACGACTTACGTGATCGAAAGTGTCTGGTCGAATGAAAAAAATAAATACGACATCGAAACTGTAGAGTTATTGAAATCTACATTATAATATATGAATACCTCTATATTATCCTGTATTTTTCATACCATAATATAGTTTACTGTACGCGAACAAAATATGTACGATGTGGTTTTGCGGGTATTGACTGTCGAGTGGCACATCAGCAGTGTATAATTTTGTAAATACTAGATAAGTTCGAAAAAATAAAGAAACTACCAGATGTCAAAATCACGGCGTTTGAGATTAGTGTTAGATAAAAAGTAATAATTATTAAATCCAAACACTTCCAATGACCCAATCTTTTCATTTTTTTTTTTGCCATCGAAATAGAAATAACATTTATAGGTTGCAACCTGCAGATCATTTCATATTTTTAGTTTGAGTTACATAGCACATTTCCTAGTTTAGGTAAATCGTTTCTAATTTGTATGCACACTATACCGCTTCTAATAGTTACATAGTAATTGTTTTAGCTGTCACCGGATACCGTTGTTATAATTTATATTTATGTCTTCTACGTTTATTGTCACCCGATACGTTTTATAATTTTCAACCGTCAAGTGGTTACGACATAATTCTACACATAGAGAGTGATAATTCATCATAATTTAAATTTAATTTAATATTTGTATACAACGTTTGTAAAAAAAAAAAAAAAAATATTCAAAACGTTTATACTACAAATGTAAATTTTAATAAATATTTAAAAATAATAGAAATAATCATAGTAATCAAAAATATAAGCAAAATGACGCAAAAATACAAACAATGACATAAAACAAGTACTAATATTCATCGTTGGAGGTCTACCTAATGAATACACCTAATCATTTTTTTTTATTGAAGTCTTCTGATTTACACCATTAAATGTTTAATTTTTAATTGAAATCAATTTTGAATCTATGTACACTTTTTCGGTATATAAAGTTGCACTTAGATAACGAATTTTATTAACTATATTTTAATTACAGTAGAGTATCGATAGCCTGAACGAATAAAATTCAGATCAAGCATCGTCCAGATTACCGGTTCGTCCGAATTACCGAAGGGTTTATGTATGATTACCTACTCAAATGACTAATATTTTTATTCTTAATTCTATCACTTTTATATTTATTTCATTTTAAATTATAAAAATAATAAATAACTTTAACATAATAAATTTAAAAAAAAAAAAATGTTTAAGGTAATTTAACTTAAGTATAGTAGTTAATATTTTTTTCTGAAGAATCCCGAACAAACTATAAATGTGTTTACGAACAAATGGAGTTATACCATCGGATAACCGTGTTCACCGGATATCGAGGGTCCAGACTATCGAGGCTCTAGTGTATTTAAAACTTAATAAATTAAAATAATATTAAAAAAAAAATTATTCTTCTATCACCAAACTCACTTTCATTTAGCTATTTTTAAATTACTAAAAATTACTGATACATAATGTATAGGTATAAATTAATTATAGAAAAATTATTATTTACCTGTTACTATTATGAGGGTTTATGACATTAGCCCTCGAGGTGTCCTCGTTAGCAGTAGTAGTCACTGTACGTCATACTATTTCGAAAACTTTATTCCATCCGAGGCGGCGATTACCGAGCACTGTTCATCTGTGTGTACTTTAGACGCGAAAAATTAAAACTATGAAAAAAATAAAATGTAAAAATTTTGAATACCAAAAAAAAAAAAAAAAATTACGCACAATTGGTAATAATTAGTTGATTAGAACACCGCACACTCTAATATAAATATCGTAAGGATTGTTGTAAACAATAAAATACGCGAACAGAACGATTACGACAATATTTCAATATTATAATATTATTTTATGTACGGTAATACCTATATGATTACGTTACGCGCCGCACTGGGTGATTGCACGCGGGTCGACACCTGTACGAAAACTGAGCTCGTCTCTGGCGGTTCTTTCACTCACCGCCGCCGTCGCGTCGCAGTGCCGGCACTCTCTCCCGGCGCAACCTGTTCCGCGAGCGCGCGCGCCACACAGCGACGATTATTTATTTGTATTCGATCCGAAGCGGACGGATGGACAGCCGGCGGGCGCTAAAGAAAGGATTACACGCTTATATATTGTAGTGTTGAATTTTCCACCGTTCTAACGTAAATCGGTTAAAAACGCGTTATCGCGGGGATTAAACAAAATATTATGAGACCTTTTTTTACGTGCACACATTAGTCTTAACACTCTCAACACAGCAAAAGATATTACGGATTGATGATGTGTAAACGAGGAGAGAGAGGGAGAGAAGTGGTGTAATAGTATAAATATACAGATGAAAAGAAAGGTTAGGTTAAGTGAATTAATGTGTCAACTCGTCACATATGACACGGTTGTGATGAATGATATATGTACAGAAGGGGGGGGGGAAGGGCTATTGCAAGAACGAAAATAATGTAGTGCTGAGCGAGAAGATTATGATCAAGGTGCAGACGGAAAAGGAAGTGATAGATAAGGAATCTGACACATGCAGGAAAATTTAAGAGAATATTGAACTGCACCAACACCATTATTCATCAATAACAATCGACATTTTTAATTCGCTATTTAAGAACAAAATATTGCTTATGAAAATATGTTGTTGCAACTAATATCGTTGTTGCTAGTACTATATAAATATCATCACTTAATTTACGATTATTACTCTATGCTATAATATACTTTAACATAGAGTTTAACATTGAAAATAAAAAAAAAATTAATTGAATTTATTATAACTCTCAATTTACATTATATGTTACAAAAATATTTTTTCTCATAAGCTCGAACATTGACAAATTTGGTAGATGTGTTGGAAAAATCACTATTCAGTTAATATACTTCTAATTAGTACACCCTTTTGATATTTTTCTTGTAAAATTATTTGGTAAGCCAATAGATCTAATTTAATAAAAAATAAATAAATGTTTTTGATTATTTTGAATAAACGCTTATTGGCGGTTTATTGGCGCTTATTAATATGTATTTCGTAATTAAAATTAATTTTGCCTAATGATTTTTATACATCTCAATAATATTGTACTTGTATAGACAGTATATATAATATTATAGATTTTAAATCCATATACCTACACAAGTGCCAAGGTATATTAACCCGATTACATTTCGCATTGCAATTATCATGGCTCGCAGATTCTTCTAACTGAATTATATTTGTTCAGTCAAATTTTCCAGTCGAATTAACTTCCGCTTTACATTAATAAACATAAATATTATTTATAGTTATCTTCGTTTCACTGTATATTGCATACAAAACATTTTTGATGACCGATACTAACTGTATCTAATTTTAATGTTTTGTTTTTCGCCGTAGATTCATTAATTTATATTCTTTTCTTACTTACTTCATGCTTGATTACATATATATATATATATATGAAAGTATACTTATTAATACTGTTTGATTTAAAATGTTGAATAAGATTTTTTCAATACGGATCATCAAATTATATAAAGTAGTACCTATGCGCTGTTATATTGACTAATACCTATGTTTGGTATTCGGAATCTGGTACATGCGCAATCGCATAAAAACAATTATTATATTATAGTAATAAATCGGCTAAATAACAATGAAATAATTTTAATACATATTTTGCTATCAATAAAAATAATTTATTTAAACATTCACCATTATACTATAATCAATATTAACTGCCGGTGTATTCTTTTCTGGCATACTGTTATTATAGTCTTATAATAATAACTGGTTAACCGGATCTAAATAGTAAAGATGTTTATTAATTACAGTGCGTTGTAGAACAAAAATCCGTGCAAATAATATCGTAAACAATTTCAATGCGAATACGTGAACAGAATAAAATCGACATCATCAACGGCTTCTATAACAAACGATGTAGTAAGTACACAATTTTAATAAGTCTATAGGTGTGTACAATATTATTCAGTCTTATTTATTTTAAATTTATTAACTTAATTAGATATCTACGTCTTAAGGAAATTTACAATATAGTCGTACACCAGTCTTGTAAAAAATACTTTTCAATAGTATTTTACTACAGATACTGCAGATGCCTTTTTTCGAAGCATTTAAAATACACAGATATTTTAATACTTGGTGATAAAATACTTGGGTATGAATTAAAAATACTTACAAATATAAATTACATTTTTAAATTAAATATTTTTAAGCTCTGAATAAAGCAATGAATATATTGATTTGGCAATGTGTTTTTCCCATAGACTTTTGGATAAATAAAGTTGCTTCAAATTTCTATTTGATGTGTAGTTTTGGTAGCGAATTGGATATCTTTGGTATTTTTGGGAGTTTGAGATGTCAACTGCAGTATTACCATTTACTCATCGACTTATTCATAGAGTGCACATGATTAATTGTGATTTTTAAAAATTTTATTGTTATTAGTTATTACTTATTGGTGCTATTTTCTAAATTATAACTCATTAATAACTTATCATACAACTTAACTTAAAATTTAAATGTAAATTAAAGTTATCTCTTAATAATAGTGCGCTGTACAAAATATAATTTATAATATTTATATTTTGATCATTTTTCCGCCAGAAATATAATAAATAATATTTTATGTTTTCATATTAATCTGTAGCTAATTGCATTTGACTGTATCCATAAAATAGCGAATTACGAAATAAAATCTATTTTAATATGAATGAAATAAAATAAAATATTTTAGAAGATATAAAAATAAAAACAAGGTTAATTATTATATCTTCAACAGTTATTATAAAATACGATATAATAAAATAAAAAATATTTTTAACTTTACTTTTTATATTTTTAGTCACACGACGATAGTCAAAATAGTTACAACCGATATTAAACGACGTTTCGAGTGTCCCTCATTTCTTGCGATGTGGACTTTTCTTCAGCTGAGTACGCGGAAATATTTGTCTGACTGTTTGGATTGCTGCCCACAATACAGTTCGAATGTTTTTGTATATGCGCAGCCAAGGCACGGACAGTATCAATGTCATCGAATAACACGTGAGTACTGACCGACATTGTCACGGACGGTAGTAATAATATAGTGAGTACATTGGCTTTTAGCGATTCAATAATAACGCGGACGAAATCGTTCATCTTTCTACACTACATACCTACCTTTAATCATTTTCATCGCGTTTTTTCGTGGGAAGTAAATTTGCTGTTTGGCAAAAGATCAAGTAGATATCCAAATGTAATGCTTTACAATATAGGTTTGCTCTGCAGTCTCGATGAGATGGGTTAAAAAAAATTTAAAGTAAAAATCCAAAAATTTATCAACGGTTTTCTATTTTTTCATTTCCTCGTTTGATTCAACAGTGAGATTATAAAATTATTTAGTGAAAACTCAACGGAAGTTTGTTTTTTGAAGCTCTTCGGACCGTTAAATTATTGTTTCATTTACTATGTAATATTATATACCATTATTATACGGCATTCGTCATTGATATAACAAACTACAAAAAATAATCAACACTTTTGAAAATTTTCTTTTAATATTTTATATCTTATTGTATGATAATATGAAAGTGCGTCCAAACCATTTAATTCCCTACGACTTTTACTTTAATACTTTTACTAATTTAAAATCTATTATATATTAATATTGTATTTTATTGATTAACTGTGATTACAATTAAATCCAAACATCTAAAATATCAGCTAGAATAATGAATTTATTTTATCACTTAAGATCAATATAAATAATAAATAATCAATATAGTACGATTATTATTGTCAGTTAATTTTTGTTTTTATTATTGAATAACAGATTTTAATATAATATTTATTCTCAACCTTTTTTGTATTGAGCTTTTTCCTTCTTTTTTTTTTTGGAATCTTAAAAATATTTTTCACATTTCGATGCATAGGTAAGATATAATTATTATTAAAATACTTATATGAGTGTATGCCTTTGAAAAAAAACAGTTGAAACCTTCCAAGAAATGTTTATCTAATGGCTTAGAACCATCAGGTTATACTCGTAATACGATAGTAACTCATAAGTTATTTTTTTGAAACAATCAAAAAAAAATAATTGATTTTTAATTTGTAAAAAGTTGAATCCAGATTTAAAAAATTAGAATAATATTGGGATTGAAATTATTTGAATATACTTTCGTCTATAACAAGTATTAATGATAGAAAACGGACCACTACGATACGTTTTTAGCAAATAAACAATTATTAGTTATTATTATTGATTATCATCAGAGTGTTACATTAGGTATAGACAACAATATCACTCGTGTCTGTCTTACTTTGTTAGTAAAACAACTAATATTTTTCAAATTGGTGCTGTTAGGTTAGGTTAGGTTAGGTTCAACCATTTAAATTTTTATACATAAAGTATAGAAATGGTTAATCAATATATCTGTAAATAAATAATCAATTAAATACGACCTGCCTAGAACACGTACATATTATGGTTATGTTCATCGAAAATTTGGTATGTTAATATAGATAATATATGTGCTTACTAATAAACAGCACCATAAATGAGTCTATACCCATATTTATGCATAGGTACACTTTGTGTAAGTTATAATATATATATATATATATATATCATTATTATTATTATTAAACGATTCGCTTTTTCAGACAGTCGTCCAATGATGAAGGCGATGATAACGCATTATCGGTGCATATATCATATTTATACATTATGAAGTACCAGAGATACAGGGTAATATTTTATTTATCGTGCACCGAACAATCAATTATTATTGTATCAAGATAGATACAAGGAAATTTAAAATTAAATTTTTTTGAGCATCTAAAAACCTATACTAATATCATTCCAAATAAATTTGTTTATGTCATCTTAGTATTAGTTCTTAAAATTATAACGTCTCGATTCTTTTGAGATTTGTCGGACTAACGATAAAACAATCACTCTGTACATACTTGCGGTATGTGCGGTATGTTATAATAATATACAGTAATATGTACATTATACATACACAGGTATACTCGTAATATTATGTGATATTGCGCGTGTTATGACCGAAAGGAGTTTGAACGCGACTGGTAATGGAATCATCAACGTCCACATTCCTGCGAAACTGCAGCAACAGCAGCAGCAGCCGACTTTGTGTCGGTGAGATGTATGGTATATAGATACAATATATTATATAGAAGCCAGTGCAACTCTGTATTATCGTACTATATACATGTTCGTACGATATTATTCTTAATGAGATGTACTCTCGTCCGATATAACGCCTCCTTCATCAAACCGACGCGCGACGTCCGCATTATAAAAGTGCAGTATATTAAAACCGATTTCTAGCAAAATTTCATATTTTAAATATTTCCAAATTCATTTGTCATCATAAAATATTTTTACTGCTACTTTTAGAGTCTATATATATTATACATTAAGTAATATACCTACGAGTCATTAATCATCCGCGCAAATCATATTATCTTCATTATATTATGTAATTACAAGTATACTATGTATTATATTGTGTAAAATCGATCAAATTGATTAAACCCAACTTTGGAATTAAGTTTTACACATAAGTAATTACATTATTTTTCACTTATTCACTTATTTTGAACACAATTTTTAGTCGTCGCTATTCATCATGACGTGTCGTGTAATCTTCCCAAGATTCAAGAACATTATTGCTATATATATATATATATATTTATGATTATATTATACCTATAATAATATCATATATATATATATACCACATTTAGATGCATACAATTATGTCTAAAATCTGCGCGCGATCGACTGTTGCAGATTATCGTTATTATATTTTTGACGAATCCTGAGGGCTTATATACCTACCTATTATATCCAACAAATGCCCGGGACGTATACGTTCCGCCAATAGTTGCGGAACAGTATCGTTGATCAAATTATTCATAAAATCACCGTCCCGACTAGTCTCAACATATGCATGCGTACAAATGATGACCGTAAAAAATCGTTTCGATTTAAATCGACATTATACAAATGGATACAACTTATATGTATATACATATTATAACATACAGATAAACTGCATGTCTGATAATATAATATAAAGACGACTATATACCTCGCTATTATGTCTCATTAATACGTCATTACGATACGCGCGTCTATCAGAAATTTTTATCTAAAAAAATTAATATTCCAACGCCGAGAGGGTAGTAATAATAAGCTGAAACATGGAAGTTTATGATTGTGTAACTCATCTAGTGAGGCCTATTAATAAGTGACGTTTTGATTTAAGACATATTATGCTTAATATAAAATAGTTTTATTTTGATCGATTTATTGTGTTAGATACAACATTAATATATTTTTTTTAAATCTCTTAGAACTTAATTTATCTTGATGATATTACGCTGGAAAATGCATTATTTACAACCTTATAATTATTATTATATTTTATAATTATGTGATTTTAATTAAATAAATCAATATTATTTGAATATTTTTTTTTAATTTTTATTTTTTTAAAACATATTTATAAGCTTCACTTAAATAATAGTTCAAACTACAAATCGTTGAGATATTTTTGAAATATATTCACAGGAATGAATGTTTGAGAAAACTACTTATTATAATATATAGGTAACACCTCTGAATTTTTATTTGAATATTTAACTGTATATTATTATTATGTGCAAATTATGACTCGTAACAATTTATAATTTTACTATTACTCTTATTATTTCATAATCAAAATAAAATAAAATAACATAAGACATTACATATTTCATTTTATTGTAGAATAATATTTTGTTTCGAATAAAAAATTATGTTTATAGAGCACTTTTAGAACTAATGTAATATTTTCCCTTCAAATTGTTCCCTTAATCATAAGTATAAGCATAATTATAATATCGTAATATAGTTAACAACTTGCCATAATGCTATTGTAAAGGTATTTTTTTTACTGGTAGAACTAAATTAATTGATTTAATTCAATTATTTTATAAATAAATACTGAGATTAAACTAAATTTAAAATGTATTTAAGTCTAATTATTTTAATAAAACCGTTAGGTTATTTCCCTAAATGTTTAGATTATAAGCTACAAGCTAATTTGTTCGTAATAAATATTATTATATTTTATTGACTTTGTAAACTAGATTAATACTATTGACTTCAATTCGGAGAAAAATATCTAAGGCACTAACTCCTGTTTCAATAAACACAAAATAATTGCAAGTAGTTAATAAATAATAACATTACTATAAATAAAATTAGGTAAACGTAATTGGTGGCACTTTCCCTCAAATAAGGGGTCACAAATAACATAATAAAATAATCGTACTATTATTTTTCTATTACTTGCTAAAAAATCAACAATAAAGTATACAATGCATATAGATAATTGCTTAATGTTATGTAATTTATTTTGTATTTCAATTCATTATAAAATTTAATGTTTAAGTAATACGTGCTAATAACTCTGTAACTACAATTCTATCTTAAATTTTAAATATTATGTAACAACAATTTATTAAATATAATTAGTAATTACTTATATTATATGTATCGCTTTTATTATTATTAATTATTTGTGATTACATAAAATATTAAATTATCATTAAATTATAACTTTGTTACAACAATAGTACGAGTATGTTAACTCCAGGTATTATTCAATTTTTTCTGAAGTTTTTGTGAAAAATATATTTTACACGGCTTATAAGATTAGTTAATCGTACAAAACCATAATTTTCAAAAAAATATCTTTGTTAAAAAAATGAGTCTATTTCGTTAAAATAATCACTTTGTACAATGTGCACTGTACACATACCTATAGATACTAATGTACTATGCACTTTATTATACATAAAATTACTACAAAATAAAATACATGTATTATAATTTATTAGTTAAATGAATTTACTTATTTGTCAGATTGAAAGTCTTTTCCTTGGTTTACGGTTATTTATTATTTATGAAAGTTTTAGTGCATATCGTAAGCTATAACTTTACATAGTTTCGCAAATTAATTCAACCGACGATAAAATTAAGTTATTTATAAAATATAATACTTAAGTTATGATGGTATACCTTCCTTTATTATGAGGTAGAATAAATATTAAATATATTATACAGGGTGATTCATTAAATACGCTCAATTCCTATTATTTTTTGTTTAATAATGGATTTACTCTAATTTTTTATTTATTTTTTTTTTTAACTTAAAATCTATATTTTAAAGCTCATGATAATTTTTGTTTCACCTATTAAAGAATGTAATATGGTAATACCAATTTATTTTTTTCAAATGAATCGCCTTTCCTTTTTTTACTGTAAATTATTTAGTGGATAATATTTTTGAAGATTGTGTTGCACTTAATTCAAAATCTGAGTGAATAGTTTTTCAGTTATTAAAATGTTTATGTTAAAGAATTAGGATAAAAGTCCTTAATAATAGTTTTACAAAATATTATATATGTGTGTGTGTGTGTGTGTGTGTGTGTGTGTGTGTGTGTGTGTAATATTAGATCAAATGTTCATTATACTTGATTTTTTTTACAAATTATATAGTATATAGGTATATTAATATATAATTTACCAAAATATTAAAATCAACATAGGCCTCTTATTAAATAAATTAATTATATTATAATAGACTTATTAATTATCGTTAATACAAAAAGTTAAATAACTTAAAAATTAATTTGAGTTTCAAAATATAATCTTTAGGTGTATTTAAAAATTCCTAAAATCTGATTTTAAATAGCTACATAATAGATAAAGAAGAAAAAGGAAGTGAGCATGTTTGACAAATCACCTGTATATTATGTTAATTTTTTTTTTTTTTATTATTATTTACTTTTCAAAAAACTATTACAATTATGTTAAATAAAGTAATTCTAACGTCGAAATAAAAATAAATAATGATTCAATTGTTAAGAGGGGAAAAATGTAAGCTATTATTGATTCTTTGAGTATTATTATATTTAAGTAGTTTAACTTCATGTATACTCCTGTCCCTTTTAATTAATACATTATATTTTATACTACCTATTTTATTGTTAGAACATATAAATAATTTATCATGTATATTTTAAAATTTTCAGTGCCTTTTAGTACCGTGTTAGATGCAAGGTAATACGAGTGATTGGTATCTACTATTTATTATAGCTTGTATAGGTGCATGTTATAAATAATTATTATTAAACATTTAATTAAACGCCCAGGTACGGGTGGTATATATTATTGAAAACTATCAATCGTATTATATCTATAGGTAGATACTGTATATTATGTAATAGCGAATATAGAATAAGGTTTGTTTCACATAAGATCTGAAAGTGTAATGTATACACGAAGATATTTACTGATAAGTTTTTACTTAGTGTGTTAAATACCAAATATTTAAATATTGACTTAACCACAATATTGGTATCGACAAGAGTTGAAAACAAATACTAATTCATTGTTCGATATCCGCACAAACAGAAAATGCATAGGAGCGCTGTAAATACTTTTTTGTACGACGGTATACGATCTCACCTTGACCGTACGTCCCATTTTCCGCAATATTCCTAGGTATGCATAACTGACCGGAACCGTACACTCGTTTAAACCCTGGATCACGTGGTGCCTAATTTCCGCTTTTCTTTCTTAATCCACTTTTCACGGCAAACGATACCGAATTCAATATAATATACTTTTAAAAAACTGAAATTTAACAGAGCCAGACGCATGTGCCTATGTATAATTTATCTCGTTTTATACTAACCCATTAAACAACACCAACATATTTTTTACCATACTCTAATAGTTTTTAATCGTTCAAAAAAAAAAAAAAAAATGCATCATTTATTAGAATGTGTGTTAAAAGATGATCTTAAAATCGTTGAGAGGCTTTCGAACGAGTGAACTAAACTTGAGACGGCGGCACGGCGTTTAGCTTTGATATACTTACTATTATTTTGCGGGATTTCGTTCTGAGTTCTAAGAATAATGGAAAATCTATGGAAGACAGATGTCCATCGGGTCTATACATAATACAGTAATAATACACACTCGTACTTGCACATAATATTATTTCTACAAAGGGAAATAGAACCATACGAATGCATGGTTATGATTTATAATTTTATTTACGAATGATCAGCCGTAGTAGTAGTACGGTAAATACTCGCTCTGTATAGTGTTTTGTTTTAGTTATCGGAACCGCGCGGCTGAATATTGTCGATGATGCGCGAACGCAGGACCGCGAATCGCGGACGTAGAGAAACTAAAAATATTATTCCACTCGTCGCGTATACCTGCGAGTGATGATTATCGGAGCGTTGTTAATTAAAAACAAAAAAATAAAAATAAAATAAAACGTTTTAACAATATAATAAATAATGCCCGACGAACTACGCGCGATCATAATACGCTGACCGCCCTACCTATATAATGTATACCGCGTGCGCGTATGATTATAATAATAATAATAATAATTATTATTATTATTATTATTATTTTTCGGTATATAAGACGGCCGCTATTCCCCGAGATTGAGATCATACGCACAACACAATATTATTATAATATTATTATTATTAAACACTGCAAATATACCTATATTTATTATACCGTATAGTCATAATGGGTATACAGCGATAATCAGCGGTGTGCATCGTTCAATATAGATACTTAACTATATGTACGTCAGCAACAGTGCGCAACGGTACCTGTATGTACCTCAGCTCAAGGAGTGGGTGGAAAAAAGAGTGACTGAGTCCTGTGTTATAGGTGCGTAATATTCCAGTGTATAGATAGATTGTTATTATGAAGATACGTGTGGGAATCGTTAGCTGGTACTTATCTCGTCGGTATACAAAATATATATATTACGTTTAAACGGCGTGATCCACAGCACTAATTTCCTTAGTCAATTTATGCGCTATGAAATGAAAAAATCTTTTAAACAGCTTTGAGTATAGATAATATATCCTTAATTAAAGCAGATATTTTATAATATTAATTAAAAACGATCATTATTGCCTGTCTACATAATGTTATTAATTTCATGATTGGATATCGAATAATTAGTTGTTGATTTATGAGTGATAACTATGTGAGCAGAGTAGTGAATCAAAACTTACTGTTTTGAGTTTTGAGGTACCCATTTGACATTTTACGATAATATTACCTACCTTGTTTGTTAACTATATTCCTATAGCCATTACCAGGGGTCTTCAAACTTTTTTTTTATCCGAGGACCACAAAAATAAAAAAAGCTTTTAGCAAGCCAGAATGTTTGAACACATATTATAATTTATAAATTACAACTCGTAAATTATGGTACAGCCGATACAACTGATAATTGCACGCGCGCGCGATAACGACTTTGGAAACTAAACATATTTTTTGATTATTTGCTGTTATTTGGTGGGCCGTAGTTTGGAGATCCCTGGCCAATACCATTTAGAGGAGTTGTTTTATATCTTCTATCTTATTACATTTATTAACTGTATCTATAGTATCTTGAATCTAGATACTTTTTTTGTTAGTGGATTTTTATTATTTTGCATTAAGATATGCGATGTTTTTTTTTTTTTTTTTGACAAATAAAATGTAAGTATAGTAGTTTATGAAGTCATTTTATTTGCCCAATTTAAAATTTTATTTTTATACGTAATTAGCTAAGTTAAAATAATAAGTTTAAGAGGTCTGCACACTACACTTGCAGTAGATTATAGTACAAATTATTTTTAAATTTTGTATTAGCTATTAAGAAATAAAAACATATCATTATTAAGTACAATATAATATGATGTAGAGTAGGGGCATTATTTATGAATAAGAGTGGCTTTATAAGAATTGACATGTTCTTCAATAACCATTCAAAACAAAGCTAAGTAATATAGAAATTTGTTTCATAGTACTGAAAATTTAAAGTAATCAATTTTATTTTACATATTTTGCATATTTAGTTCTTTTTTCCTTTTTAAGTGAACATTTTGTTATATTTGTATTTTAAGTACATATTTCACATATTTTAGTAAAAATAAAATTAAAATTTTATAGAATAATATTTTATACAAACTATAAATATATATGTATATTTATTATTAATTTTCTTAAAAGTTAAAATTGAAAAATAAATTTAAATTATTAAATTATCTAAAATTTATCATGTGTTTTTGTCAGACGTTAATATAATTAATATAATATTCTAGACTAGGTACAGATTTTTTGCTGTAAAAATTAAATTAAAAATGCTTTATTAATAATAAATGCATTTTTAATTATTGGTTTTTTAATGAAAAATAAATTATTTTCGAGAGTATATTTTCACATTTTTGCATATTTTTAGAGTATATGTATATGATGATTTTTAAGGTTATAAATGCGTGTATATTTTAAGGTTTTTTAGAGTATGAAATCCCTAGCCCTATTTATGAATAACCAACTAAAAAAAATTGTAATCGAACACTTTTTTCAAACATGATTATAAATATTTATATTGAATATATAATCAAACATGATTATTTAAATGAAAAACCATTAAAAAATTAAAAGAATATATTTTAAGAACTATTATCAATTTTAAAATAATTTTTAAGTGATTGAGTTTAAAAATAATTTAAATGTAATGTAAAAAAAAAACATTCGAATAATTATTTAGATGAGAATTTATCAACTCTAGGTGTATGTACTATGTTTAAAATGGTTTAGACAGGATTTTTTATTTTTTATCTGAATTTTTGTATGCTTTAAAATAGATTTTATAATGTACATCCCTATTTTTCCTATATTGTAATGTTATAAGTTATAACATAAATAAGTACATCTATACAACTTATCGTAAACGAAGTTAAACTATTAACATTAGTGTATTTTATATTTTAGCGATTTTACTTACTTAAAATTACTTTAAACAATCTATCTTGTACTATTATCTAAACGTAAAAAAAGGAAATACCTAGTGCATTTTTTAAAATTTTTAATGTATCCAATACATAGGTCCTAAAGAGTATAAATGTACATATCTATGCTCATCCCTGATTGCATTAATAAAACATTAAAACAATTACATTTTTCAATATCTTCTGGTATATTTTATACATTAAAACTTTTTTAGAAAAGTATTTTGGTACTCCGATTAAAAAAGTGGCCTCTCATCATGAGAAAAAAAAAATATATATATATATATACGTATATATATAATATATAAACGTGATTATAAAAAAAAAAACAGCTACAAAATTAGATTTTATCAGCAAAGTGGTATAAATACCTGAAAATTAAAACATTTCAAAATACTATATGAATAAAAAAACGTTTGTGTTAAATACAAAAAAAAAAAAAAAATTACTCGGGAAATATTAATATAATATAGGTTTTATATATACTATAGTTGAACAGATCATTCCGTATAATATCATATCTAGGCATACAACGTATATTACTCGTATATTATCTGTCTGACGTGCGTACTGCATCTTATAATAATATTTTATTTTTATTTTTTCCGTGTGCTTATTCCTTATAATATATACGTAATACTACGTCGTCATGGGTACACTATTTAGGTACCGGGAGGAGTCGTACGCATACTTTTCGTCAAGGGCTAGGTCGTCCTACTTGTGATGATTATCGTCGTAGTATATAATATAATAATAATAATAAATATATATTCATCGGGTTAATAGGGTTAAACGTGGTCGTGGCAACAATGAGCGTGGCTAATGCGGTGATTGGATCGCCAGTGATATCAACGCGAGTGCAGGCTTTTGTTGTTTTTCCGACCGCGTACCTGCCTATAATATATTAGATATTTATTTAATTCATGGAGACGACAATTTTTTTCTCTTTCATTTCGATGGCGTTATTTCAACAAAATTAAATTTGATGATGTGTATATAATTATATATTCTTTTCGATTTCGTCAATATAGTAAATAATAATAATAATAATAATAATAATAATAACAATAGTAATAGGAAGTTATTGTTGTCTACAATTGGCTAGACGGCTAGTCGATCGACAAACATTGCGTACACTTTGTATTGTAGACAAGTGGCAAATATATGTATAATTTCAGAAACCCTGTGAATGAGGAGGTTTAAATATTAGTGGTATTGCCTTCTTTTCATTCGCCATCGTAGCAGAATTCTGACTCACTACGCATATAATATTATTATTAGTATTATGTATTTACGTATGAATGAATAATAATGATAATAATTCGTAGCGATTATTAATTTATGATGATGGTTAAAGTGAATAGTAGAAATGAAAAGTCACAATATGATAATAACTTATTATTAATAATAAATACATATTTTATAATTAATTAATGACTGCACCGAACCGTTAAAAAGAAAAATCGTACGTCTGTTCATAGAACAAAAGGATATTGTCAACCGAAATGCTAAAGAAGTATCTTTGATGTTAAATTAATATTCAAATAATTCTTTATTGTTCTTACAATTTACAATAGTTATTGTATAATTGTATTAAATGTTTAATTATTCTAAATAACTCAACTTATTCTGTTTGTATTTATAATATCGTAATATAAAATATCATTAAGTCAAAATATTATTATCAATATGTTATATATTTAAGATTTACCTAACCTAACAATAAATAATGTTAATCGTTTGATATTAATATTATATCTGAACAAGTAACAATGAATAATGATAGTCTTTTCATAATTATTTTTTCGACGACAGTATGAAATATCTACCGCTGTGATTTTTGGTATTTATTATAATTTATACTGATTAGAATAGGCGAATGTTTAGAACTATTTCGCAGGTCTGGCTTAGAGTAGGTATTTTTTTGAAAAATCACTCATGTGATATCACTTCTATCGCTACAAAAAATATTTTTAAGTAAGTTTTGAGACAATTTAAATTCACAGGACTATACTAGGTATAAATACTTAAACACGCCTAAACTGGTTAGTATAAGTCTTGATGTGGAATTTAAAAATAAATCAGTAATGTATTGTTAGTATATATAATTTTTCGATCAGCATATTATAACATCATGATATTTTTATAAAGTGTTACAGACTTATTGCGTTTTAGTTAAAAAAAATAAACTTCTTCAGATAATACTGTTCAGATAGGTTCTATTGGGTGTATAGTTATTTTAATGACAATTACTTTTTTAAATAATTATTATTTTATTTTACTTAGTTTTTATACAATTATAATACTACTATTTTTATTTAAACTAATTTAAAGATTTAATATACTTTATTTGTTTTAATGAAATATAAAATTTAAAGATTAAATAATACTGAGCTTAAAAAAATCTCTAATTATGTTAGTAGACTACATATTGATGTACGACAAAAATAATGTATTTTTATATATTGTTCCGTGATATAGATAAATAAAAAATATTATTTTTTTCAAAATTAGGGTCAAGAGCATATTTATACTGATAAAAAACTATCTTAATATAAACATTTATCTTAAATCATTTTCTCGTCGTTTCAGTCATCTTAACCATGAGAAGGTTCACACAGGTCATAAACCTTAAGTGGTAATAAGTACTACAAGACGATTCATACATGCGCAACAACTAACATGAACGAATCCGTATAGTGGTTAGAATTATGCATAAATCATTTTTGAATAAATTCTCTGGATAACTACGCATAATAAACTGAAACTTCTACACGATTATCATAAATGCAATTTAACAATTTAACTTCACAATATTTTCTTATATTATCATTAGTAACTGTTGCTTATGTTAATAACCCATAAAATGATAGTTAAAAAAATGAAAAGTTAACATAATATTTTGTTTTAGTTTTAGAGTAAATAAAAACTAATACATTTTTGTTTTTTGTTTTTATGAAACTATTTATTTACTAGAGTCAAGTTACTAAAATTAATACTATATAAACAATAATAATAATACGTATATTTTATAAATAATAAAATATAATACTTGATATGTATACATAGTATACGATAGTCGATAATTAATAGCTATATATATATATACATACTTTAACCTTTATATTTTACCTATTAAATCAAAAACAATAATTTGTTGAAAATTTTTTCATACTTTATATAAATAAATTTGTTAGTAAATAATAATCATCGGCGAAACTATCAGACAAAATGCCAAATTTATTTTATTTTTTGAATTATTAAAATTTAGAAATTGTATCATTCTATCTTTCAAAAATGTTTGAAATTAATAAATTTATATAATTAAAATTTTTTTTAAAAAATAATAATGGGTGTAATCGTATATTTAGGCATCTAAAAAAAATTGATTGATTAAAAATTTCAGTTATGGATATGTAGTAGATAGTATTATTTAATTTTAGAATATTATTCGTTAAACAATTTGCAAAATAAGTCATCGTGTCAGGCGATCTTTATCATATTTCTATATATTTTTCAATTTCTTATCTATATTAAATTAAGTTATAAAACTAGTCATCAACATTTTACATTTGTTTTTTTCTTATTAAGATCTTTCCACTTTTTTTTTTAATACTATATTGACATAAAAAAAAAAATCATTAAATAGATACATTAAAGTATATATTTGTTTTTATTTTAAGCTGTATTAGTGTTTTTTATAATAGGACCAACTATGTTTCAAAATCCTGCAGATAAGGTTTTGAAAAATATTTACAACACTACAAGCTATACAAGTTGCTAATTAGTTTTCCAAAAAACTTAAAGATTTTATTATTTAAAAATATATTTAACATTATAATTAAGTAGGCATTTATTAAACTTTGAAGTAATTTCAGATTCTTTTTCGAACCAAAATCCTTATACTGAACCTACATTATTGTAACTAATATCAGGTTATACGTTTTGGTATTACGTGATAGTTAATTTTTCAGTATTCTTACATCTCAAGTCAATAATTTATGTTTTGTATTTTATTTAAATACTCATGTTTTTTTTTTTAACGATATTCAAACAGTAATCATATTTAAAATTATTACTGTTGTCATTTTTATCATTCAGTCATAGGTTTTCAAAGTGCCACATACCTAATGTTTTTTTTTCCGTACTCATAGCATTGGCGATATAGGTATACTTTTAAAGCATTGATAATTAATAAATTATAACAATAGTATGCATTATATCTTGATGGCGTATACGCATATAATATTATTTTCGTAGTACACCATACCTAATAATGGTTTCTACAGGACTCTTGCGGCGGCAGCGGAATACGGTATATGTCCTGGAACGCCCAGTAATCAAAATAAGTCCTGCAGACTGTTTGTTTAGACGATAATGGTTTCATTACGAGGACGGCGTTCAAATGCAAGTATCGCTGCTACGTGTAGGTATTACACGGCACTGTCACACGAACACACAAGCGCAAACGACTCACGCCTTATTGTATACAATACTATACGATATAATAATGTACTTTGCGGAAACAGTTTGTCGATCAACTCGTAAATATTGGCCATGTGTGTGCTGAACACACCTTTTCGAAAGCGTTCGCGTCTAGAATATAATGTATTGTAGCTATGTATGCTATAACAAGCCAATATAAAATTGTAAATGTATACTTGTTTTTGCCTCGTCATAATATTATACACACGCGTATTAAGTTTTCAAAAAAATAAACACGAACTGAAAATATTGTTTTTTTTTTTTTTTACCGGATCCGTCCCGGATTGACGACAATGACGATTGGGGACACACGCGCCTAAATAATATTGTTATATTCGCCGCGATGACATGTCCCAATAAGATTTTCGAAATCATTCGAACCGCACGTGCGATACGTTTTAGAAACACGGAGAAAAATTGTTTGAGTTAACAGTGTCGTTATTATACAAAATACTGAATTTATTATTATAAAATATAAATTATATGAACAATAAATAAAATAATTATTGAAAAATGTATACTTCTATAAATATAATGTAAAAAAAGTTTTGTTTGAAGTATTTTAATTAAATTAAATCGCGATTAAAATAATATAATAGTATCATATAAAATCAACTAAGTGTAAGACATTTTAAGAACTAGAATATTTTTTCTTAGAAAACTGATATATTTTATAAATAATTTAAATAATCAACTTGCTTCTATAGTAATTATATATTTTCATCAAGTCTTTTAATGAGCTATTGTAAATAATATGTAAAAAATTCAAGTTCTTTCAATACCTCTGTATTATAATATTAAATTTTATAAGTTTAAAATTATCCAAAGCTTACTTTTTTTATAAAAAATGTGCAAATTGTAAATTATTGATAGTTTCATTTTATCCTTAGCGTTTAACAGTTCTATAAAAATAAAAACACCAACTAATAAAAATCAATTAATTATAAATGCAAGTATATGACTTTTAAATAAATTATTTTATCTGTACAAACAATTACGAATGTATAAAAGAATACATTTTTATAAATTCAATAATTTCATTATTCAGTAACTAATAACAATTTATAATTAAAAAAATTCTGAAGGCGCACTACATAGGCAACATGTTACATAGTATTGTATTACTGTATTTGATTCGTTATAATCAGTAATTAAAATAGTATATTTATTTGTGTATGTAACCGTAAAAAGTTTTCAGAAAATACAGGATTATGTTAAATTAAGTATCACGTTATAATACTTGTTCGTACAAGCATGCTGCACTGAATGATAATTAACTACTTACCTATATATTATTATTACCCATATTAATCTAGTGAAATAGATATTTTGTATATAATTTTATTATAATAATAATATGTATTATAGCGTGATTATTTGTAATTTCAGTTAAGTTTAAATCAGAATAATTATAAAAATAATTATTATTATAACCTTATTTTTTATTTTGTATCTCAAATAATTAATAAAGTATTACAGTACTAGTGGTTTTAAACTTGCACATCCTATTTTTCACAAAAAAAATCTATTTTACATTTATCCATATAAATAAAAAATATATAATATCACAGTTATTTATCCAAGATATCTCATCAGATAACTTTTTTTTACATTCTCGATTTTATAAAATATGATGACTTATGTATCTAAATATTCAACAACAAGTTCGGGTATCAATTGCACATAGACTTGGAAGTTCAGCGTAGGAACTTAAATTTAAAATTCTGAATGGATTAATGATTGTATTGATTTAACATCAATGATGAGTATGTTTATTTTCCGTGTACGTGTACACACTGAGTAATCAATAAAATGAGTAGATTTCTAAAGAAAATTATACTTATTATAAGTTCTTGCATGTATAAAAGAATTATATAAATACAGAGGTGGGAATTTTTTTATATGTATTTAAAGTTCAATTTTTTACAAAATTATTTAAAATCATAAAAATTTTTCGAACTATAACTATTCTGTAGTAGAATAAAAAATGTATAAATATTCAATTTGTTAAGCCTAGCTAAAATATAAAAACTAATTACGATTTTCCTAGTAGTTTTTATCGAAACTGAAAATTTTTAAAAATATCCATAAACAATTATTTTTTATTTATTTCTAGTTTAATTTTGGGAAAAATAACGTATCTTAATAATGAATAATAGTGTTAATCGTTTTGTTTATAATACAAAAACACATAAACTATATGGTAATAAAACTTTTATATATATTATAAATTTTACTTTTCGTTATGCAATTTTCAAAATATGTAGATTATTTTAAGATATTATCTTTTTATTATATAACCATATTCATACTATTTTATGGTAGATATTTGCAGTAAGATATTATTAACTCAAAATTTAATAAAAATAATATATTATGGTGTAAATACATATTATTATAATAATAATTTAATATTAATACAAGGTTTCGGAAAAAAAATTAATCTATATAACGTAATACTAAAGTCTAAAAGTAATATAAATGATCTAGCTATATTAAAAAACTTAACATGAAATAAACTTAGTGATATAGACTGACAAACGGTCTCCGCTCTAAATCGTTTTTCATATCCCTACAATGATATATATTCAATGAATTTAAATTAACACACCCATTGGCCATTACAAAAATCCATTAAAACCCTATAGTGTACAAACGGTATCCACTAGCTTACTTTTTTATAAACAAATTTTGAAAATCATGTTCTTATGTTTAATTTTGTTATTTTAATCCTAAAACTCTATATGAATTTGCTCGTATTGTATATTTGTATAATTTGAACTTTGTTGGTGTTGGGTCTATGAAAGTTTCGATTCGTTGAAATTATTCAATACATTATTATTGTTATTGTTATTGAGTTTTTAGGTATTATTCACACTACTATAGTTTTGGACAGTAAAAAATTTTTATTGATTTGTTTTCAACTAACTATCGTTTGATTGTAGTGATCATACAACAATTAAATCAATTAATATTATGCAATAAAACAAAAAATAACAAAATGATCGCGGTTGCAGCGATTACAATTATAGCAGTTCGTGTATTTCAGTATTTGTACGTAATATTTTTGAAATAGTAGTAATGAATCATCTGTTTGAAGAAATAATACGATGTATAACTGTATTTAAATATAATGGTTGAAAATGTAGCAATAAAATTGTTATAATTAAAATTTAATATTTATATAGTACAAAACAAAATAATAGCTATAGGTTTTATATTCTCATAGTATAGTAAGTTATAATCTGTTAGATGATTATATAATAATAAAATACATATAAAATATCCTATTATGAACTATTATTTTATAATAAAATTGGTTTGTTAATTATTATAATTTTAGGGTTATTGAATCATTGAATTAAGAATTATTTATCTGCTAACTTTTGCTTAAAATCATAATCTGCTGTGTGAATAAATAAAAAAATATATTTAATTATTTTTATTTTATCCATTATTTATAGATTTCTATACTCAAACATATGTTTAATTTAATGAGAAGTATAGAATACCTATTATTTTTCAAATAAAAAGAAAAGCTAAATTATAATAGAATATAAATTAATCTAATTAAGTTATTTTAAATAGTTAATGCCCATTTTTTGTATTTATATACAAATTAAAGTTACGCACATTATAATATAAAGAACTATACTTCAAGTCACTGTAAGCAAAAAGTACTTTTTATAATTCCTAACCTTATAAAAAATAAAAATTCAATTCCTAAGTTGTGCTTCTAATTTTACAATAGTAAGCATTCATATAATACCTATTTATGATGTCTTTATCAGTTTCGACATGTTAACAAATTTAATACCGCCATTTTGTTATTGAACTTAAGTACCAACTAATAAAGGTATTTAAATATTAGAGATTATATTGTATAGATAACTTAACCAAATGTGGTAAATAAAAGTCTATGAGTGACATCTTGACATCTCCCTATATGCATTACATACCTAATAATATTCAAATAATAAATATACAACATTGTTATAAATAATATTAATTAAATTTTTTCGGTAAGAAAATATAGATTACCATTTATCTGGAAACAGCCGTTATTGACCAAATTTGTATAGGTACCCTTTTTTTTTTTGGCCAAATAAAAAAAAGGTGGATTTCCTTTTCGATCAAAACCGTACTCCTCCTTTGTCAGCCAAACCAAAAACTTAAATATTTACATTATATAATCTGATTATAATAATCATACCTACATAATATAGAAAACTATTAAAAATATAAGTTGTATATAGATAAACTAGGTTTGGTGTATAAATAATGTGATTACAATCTACAGCAGTTACCTACTAAACATATACATATTTATAAGTATTCTACGTTATATACATATTATAAAAAAAAACCCTGTAATTAAATTCAAAAATAAAAGTTATACAATATATTGTTTGATTTATTAGGTACATATTTTTAAAAATTTTTCTTTATCGTATAACATAAAATATACAAAAATATTAAGTTTTTAAACTTTTAATTTTTTTAGTTTGACCGAAAAGTGAATTGGCCAATAGGGTGAATTGATTTTCCTTAAAAAATGAGATACTTCCACAAAAAAACTAGTTTCCATTTTTTTCTAGACATTTTTGAACTAAAATCTAAAATGATCTCTATATTCCTTCAAATATTAAAATATATATTTAGTATTTTGACTGATACATGTGTTGTAGTGTTGTGTATCAAATGGATTACAAAGAAATAAATCACCGTATGCGTTTTATGGGTTGCAAATTCCATTTTATATAGTCGCAAATGCATTGTTAAGCAAAAACATTTCTAGGAAATTAAAAAGTAAAATAATTTTTTATCTGTCTGATATTTTTTTTTTAATTGTTCTTTTTAAGCCTAGCAACTTAGGCCGACTATCGGTTGTAGAAAGGTGCAGTAGGTTTTTTTTGTGTAAGGTTTGTTTGTAAATAAAATTTATTGTAAGGTTAGGTTAGTGTTATGTATGTGTGTATGGTGGATTCGGCCAACCACCAGGCCACAAGTCTAATCTTTTTTTTTTTTAAATGAGTTATATTGTTAATTCTTTATTGGTAGCCGGTAGAATATGTTCAAGATTTATTTTTTTGGAGGAAAATGAATGGCTTATGATTTTGGTCTAAAAGAACCTCAGTATCTGTACTCAACTATATTTATTGTTTATAACTTAGTAGTGATTCGGTATCAGTATAATTTTAAATATAAGTAAGGAAATTTGTAAATAAATGTGATGTTCAAATCAATTAATATTAATGAATTTTAAATTTTAAATTAAATAATCTTAAATCGATTGTTAACAATTATTTACTAAATGGTAAGGCAACTAACAAAATTACGATTAATCATTTAAACCAACTCGACTAAGTCAAAAAAAAAAGTTGACCGACTAACATTCTATCCAGCCTTGAATCAAAAACTAATTGTTTTTTTTTTTGCACTTAAATCGGTTGAGTATCTAATACATAATATTTATATATAGTACGCATGCTACATAAGCCATTGGTCAAGGTGACTGGACAATGTCATGCTATACACATCAAAATATAATGTGTTTATAACTATAGGTAATTCGTTTTCTCGTTGTAATATATAAATTAATGTAGGTACACAAATTATAGGTAATAAATTATCAATTGAAAAATGTCTATAAATTCGATACCTTCAAACAATCGTCAACGAAAAAATAATAATCCGATCGTTGAATATTATTGTAACACTACGGCAATTATAATTGCATTAAACTCAATTAATTTTATCATCGAATTTTAAACTTTAGATAAGTAAGATATAGAGCGCGCGTCATTTCATTTAAGTAATTTGTATACGTATTATATTTCTCCCGCTACACATATAAATAATATGATACTAAATATTATTTTATAATTATTTCGATTTCGATTAGTTGTTCGAATGTTGTCCTGCGGTTATCTGAGTATATTATATATATTTATAAATTTTTAAGGCCACATGTTATAACGACTTTTATATTACTTCCTTACACGCTCGTGTTTCACCAATAGTTCAGTGCATTTATGTGCGTTGTGTTGATTGTTCACATGTTTTTAACTTTTATCCTTAGCAACGTTTTCGTAGAAAATCATATAAACCAATTTCATCTCATACAGTAAAGTTGTCGTCGTCGCAAGTCATCTAATAAGTGCGTTTTACCCTACTGTCGTCCTGAGAATCCATTGAAGTAATTAATTATTAGTAATATTGTTATTACATAACTTGTATCACATGATTATCATGTTGCAATAGCCGAGGGACCGTCATAGATTTTCGGTGTAGTACATCAAGAACAAGTGGACACAATCTATGACGCCTGTTATCATTTCTTATCAACAATAACATTGTAATCTGAGTTTTTAAAATTTTAACGTTTCAGTTTAGAAAATTCCTGTCTAAAACTAGTGTCTCGTAAACCTGTCGGCTGGATTTTCATTGCGTCGTTTACTGATGCGATTGGGTCTATCCAAGAGGATAATTACTGTCGTCGGTAAGTTACGATTGTCGTCCGAAAAGTATTTCAAAATGAGTGCCGTGAGTTTTACTGTGGGACCCAAAAACTGTTCCACGATCGGCGTGGACGTATCCAAAATGAGTGCTGCACACCTAGCCATCGACAAACACGTCAAAGTAATATATTGTCATTTACGTCACCGCAAATGTGGTTTGTTCTCAATATTAATACGCAACTGTTGCTTGTGATATTTTATCATCAGGATGGCATGATACTGGGCATCGGTAGCGGGTCGACAATTGTGTACGGTGTTCAACGATTGGGTAAGGTCATAATCTAAATATTGTTTGAGTTGTATGTATTCTCTTAGTGATGTCTAACTATGTTTTAATCTATAGCACAAAGAATGAAAGACGAGAATTTGTCTGTTGTTTGCGTTCCAACGTCTTATCAGGCACGTCAATTGATTATCGATTACAAACTAACATTGGGAAACCTAGACTCAAATCCTAAAGTAAGTAAAATACATGATATTATAAATACAATTAACATGTTTAAATTTTTATGATCATTCAGATAGATTGTACAATTGATGGAGCAGATGAGATTGAAGTTGGCACTCTGACGTGCATAAAAGGCGGAGGAGGATGTTTGACCCAAGAAAAAATTGTAGCATCATGTTCTGAAAAATTGATAATTGTTGCCGATGGAGCGTAAGCATATTTAATAAAAGTGTTGTTTTATTTTTTCATTTCTTAATTATGTTTGCAATTGATGTTAAGTAAAGAGGTAAACCATTTGGGTCAAAAATGGAAGAAAGGTATACCTATTGAGGTAATACCTATGTCGTGTAAACCAATTCAGCAAAAAATTGAAGGAAAGTATGGAGGTGAAGCCATTTTGAGAATGTCTGGTGATAAAGCAGTAAGTTAAAAATAAAATAATGCAATTAATGTGTATAATATATTCAATAAAGTTTAACTATTTTGTTTACAGGGACCATTAGTTACAGACAACGGTAACTTCATATTAGATTGGTCTTTTCCTGAGACAAAATATTGTTGGTCATCTGTCCACAATTATTTAAAATTAATTCCAGGTTTGTTGTATTAATTTTATGCAAGACCAATTACCTTATTGTATATATACCTATTCTTAGGAGTGGTTGAGACTGGATTATTTATTGATATGACGGATGAATGCTTGGTCGGAGATCCACAAGGCAATGTACGATTACTGAAGAAGACTGAACAAACTTTAGAGTTGTAGGTTAAATCTAATATCTGTGTTAACATGTCATATATTATTTAAATTGGATAGTATTCTTTCTAATAGCTAAGTATTATGACTTATTTTTATCTTCTAACTGTGTGTTGCTTAAATCAAATAGCGTTTTAGATATTTTAGATCTTCAAATACTGTTTTCATTGATTATATTTCATAACTTAAACTTATGTATGATGGATTTATACTATTTAAAATATTTTGTTGTTATTTATTTATTATTACTTTTTTTTAAATGAATATACTAATATCTGAATTGAAAAAATATGTTATTAAAGTGTATAATTTATCAACTTAACAATAGTTCTATTATTTTATTATGTAGTACTCGTATATTGATTATTTTTTAATTCCTAATAATAATATTTATAGGATTTAATTTAATTTTAATATTAAACATAATATCTATAGTAATAAGTAATAACTGTTCAAAATTAAACAAAAATTATTCATTTTTTTTTTAGTTAACTAATTAGGTTGGTTTTTTAATCAATTAATGAAACAATTAAAATATAATGTTTAACTAAATTTTTCTGAAAAAAAGCGAGTAAGCATAGATTTGTTACAAATGATTATTAAAAGTAATACAAATATTAATATTAATTATTATGATAATCAAAGCACATTAAAATAAAAATACATTAAAAGATATCTATTTACTGTTTAGTATAAATGTAATTAAGATACTATGAATCATGTGATAACCTTATCTTCAACTTATATACATTTATTTAAATGCACATGAAATACAATGTTAAGTTACAAATAATTTAGGGTGCAAAGCCTTTTAATTTATTAAAAATATGTATAATATTAATATATTTTTATTAAAACATTATATTATCATACAATGGTTAATAAAATATAATGTACAATTTTTTTGTTCATCATCAAGCACATTTATATTTTTTTCTGGTTACATTTTTTTAAACAGGTCCATTATTAAAAATAAATGTTTTTTAATTTAAAAATACAATAAACTTAGAATTCTGATTTACATTTTAGTGAAGTAGGGTTAGACTCTCTTAGCCCAATGTAAATTGTGTTTAAACACATGAGCTAAACTTATTTTTATAACTAAATGAAATATATTAATACTTGAAAACCTAAATGGTAGTCAAAAAACTATTCAGTACATCGGAAAAATATTTTTATAAATGGAAACAACTAGTTGTAATATACTGTAATAATAATTATTAATTAGTAAAGCATGCAATTCTGAATTAATAATTTGTTTGAATCGGAATTGTTTTGTTTATAACATTTTGTTTTAAACACCTTTAAAACAACTAAATGAAACAAATTTCAATACGTTTTGATCATTTAAAACAGTTGAATAAAACAATAAAATAAAAAAAAGTGTTTAAAACAAAAAAAGAAAGAAAATTATAGCTTAATTTTAATTTTCTTAAAAATTCTTATTATATTCATGTTTCAAATTAATTTATATTTTATGATTTTATGCAATCTGTAAAATAACCTGGTATTACTTTCTCAAGAAATTTATAGTAGAAAGGAAAAAGTTAAAACTGTAAAATTATGTCCATAAATATTTGTATTTTCGAATTTTAAAATATTTTTCAATTCAAGAACATCTAGAAATGGGTTTAAGAGAGGAGAATGCCAGTCCCCCCCCCCCCTATTGAGCCTAAGGTAGCTTTTTTTTTAAATTCAACAATTTTCTATGATTGACTCAATATGAATATATTTTATGATTGTGTGGCCGATATTGTCTAATCAAAATATTTAATTACAAGTATATTGACTTTTTTCGGCTTTTAATTTTAAACATGTTTTAAATTGTTTATAACTATTTTAAACAGCACACACACACAAAAAAAAAAACAATTTATATAAATTTGTTTAAAACAAAAAAAAATATAACTTTTAGACAATAAAAACATGTTTTTTTCTAATTTTGGTTTGAACATAAGGTAGGTAGTAATATGGCAACGACCATAACATTTTTGATTAAAATTAGGTGCGTTTTTTTGTTTTACATTTGCCCCTACAGGCCCTAAAATTATAACCATGAAAACCTTGCTCTTCTGTTATTAAAGCCACTATTTCTTTTAGATTTACTTAACTCTTACATCATTGATTTTTAATATGTTAATAAAATACGATGTGGCTAGTTAAAGAATTTAATTATCCCTTAACCGGCTTAACCAATTCGTGTTTGATTCCAAGACGATTTAAATCATTTTTTTTTTATTCTGTAACTATTGATATTCGCAGAGGATCTCTATCTATCCTAGGAACTTGAACTACAACACAATCTTTGACTTAAATTAAATTACCTAAAGGAATAATTAACTCATATTATAGTATATTAGTTTTAAGTAAAATAGGTAGGTATTTAATATGTTTTTACCTATGATATTTTTTTTTTTCAGCAGTTGTTGGTAAGCCATTTAATCCTTGTTCTTTCAATTCAATAATGTTTAAATTATTTTTGCATAAATTACAAATAATAGCACTAGCATAGTTGAATTTCACCGTTATATCTAGTGAATAGTGATGTCCATGATATTTATAATTCGATACGATATTGATTATCGGCTTAAATTTTTAATACGTATATTTATAGAATAATTCAATATATCTTGATTTTTAATTAATGTATCATTTTTATAATACTTTATCAGTTATCCTTACGGCTTATAGTTTAGGGGATTTCATCGATTCCGCCAGACCTTTTAAACTAGGGGATAAGGTATATCGATTCCTCCAATATCGACTTCTCCAGTACAGGTAATCTTAAAACAACCTATCGATTCCGCAAAAGAAAAAAATGATCTTCCCGACCAAAAATTATTGTTTTATAGATTATAATTTATTGTTATAATAGTGTTATTATAACCTAACTTGCTTGCTAATTGATGATAATTTAACGTGAAGAAGCGTAGGTAGTTGTCCTACACTAATTTGGTCAGTCTTGACTTTTCATTGTACCATTATACTTCACAAATTCACAATAATAAATTTCGAAATTGTAGCTGATGAATGACAAAATAACTTAGTTATTTATCAAAATGAAAAATTGAAGATTTATTAAAAGATTATGAAACTAAAAAAATTGATCGTTCAGATTTCATTAGTTTAGTATCATTACATTATAAGAAATAATATTTTACAACTTTTGACTATAATATTATTATATAAAAATAATACAATATACGTGATAAAAATTGTTATCAAATTTAATTCGTATTATTTTGTTTATATATAATATATTGGTAACTATTAATTAAATTATAATATTTAAATGATTTATTTTATTTTGTATATATATATATATATAGTATTGTTTTTTTATTTAAATTATCAGTAATTATTGAATTATTTTGTAGATATATTATAATTACAGAAACAGGTTGACAGCAGCAGGTGCCAGATTGAGGTATAAATTGGTAGGTGGCGGAATCGATAGGTTGTTTTTAGACTACCTATACTGACGGAATCGATAGGTTCCCATAGATCAGACGTATCAAGGCAGTATCTGCTCAACTACTATTAATGTGTATTAATATTATATAACCCGTATTTTAAGACCTGTACAGGTCTAATAAAAATTAGATACTGTAGATTAGAAAATAAATACGTAATGTATAAACTAATATTCTACTTCAGTACATCAGTGTTTTTCGTCCATACCTAATGTATAATGTAGTTTTCTTTAAAAAAAAGAGCACTAGTAATAATAAATTAGTGATTTTATCTGAGGCTATAAGTGAAATCTAGAAAAGTTTTGGACTTCAAATAAATGAAAATAGTTTAATATTGGACAAATAGAAATTTTTTGTCGTTCACGTAAATGTTCTGTGGCTACTAGCGTATAGTGGTAATACTTAAAATTTAAATTCACATTTTCAATAGTGTTTAAAAGTGTGACAGAATACAAACCAAACAATATCAATATATTAAAAAAAAAACCAAAAATCAAAATTAAAAATCCTAGATCGTTATCGAAAATTTTACGATATTACAAAATGTGGATGATATCAATATTTGGAATTAAATTCTTGGCCATCACTATTAATTTCGTTTTTACAAAGACTAAAAAGTGAAGTGATAATTTTAATCGTGGAATGTGAATCACCTAAGTCTTTACTATAATTACATCAATAAATCGTCTTCAGTCGATATTTTTTGCAAATTTTTATGTTAAACTTTTTTTGGGTTTCTTGTAAATAAGGCTTTATACGGAGATCTACAAATTATGCGATGATAGGAACAACTTTTTTGAAATTGGATAAACTCTAAATCAATATATCATTTTTTTTGAATTGTTATTTTCCGTCTAAGTCTTAGACTCTAAGATCTCAACAAAATTTCGCGGAGTATCCGCATCGGCTCTCATTTGTCTGCTTTGGCTCCCACTATTAATTTGAAGGTGGCCGTATCGGCTCCCTTCAGATTTCAATGGTTAGATTCCCAATTAACAAAATTTGTCTTCCTATTTATAGGCTGAGAACTGACTATAGATATGTTTGCCAAAAGGGCTCTTAACGAATAGTTGGTCGCAGTAGCTCGCACTCACGGGCTGAGTAATAATAAAATAGTATTATATGTAGACTAACGCTACGCTGATTGCTCGAAATAAAAACATCAAGAAATATAATATAATATGTGTTAAAGTTTTAATAAATAATCAAATATCAACAAAGAGCAGACGTGTCCACAATTACAATGCATATATAATAATATAATATAAGAATAATAATTTATAATAATAATTAATAATAATAATAATAATATGCAAACTTTTAATAATATGATTTACGTTCACAAATGGCACACAATACGGCCACTAAACCGGCGGAATGGTCAAACATCCGAAGTCGAAATGGACTCCTTAGAGCCTGTCAGGAGCCGATGCGGTATCATCCAATTTTCGATATCTTGAGGGTTACTATGTTCTACATTTGGTACCTTGGCTTTAAGAATGTCTAACCACGCACTATATAACACAGTATAAGACCACAGAGTTTTGAGCTCTGTAATTATACCTATAATGCTAACGAATTCTTGCCCGTTATAACTTTGCAAGATTTTTGGAGCCTTAAAGTAAGGAAATATAATGAAAATAAATTATTTGCTACTTAAGTTGCTTTTTATGATTTCAGAGGTTGCTGTGACAAAAACTTTGTACTATATGGTCTTGATAATTTTAAATTCATTTAAATTTACCATTAGGATTTGATTGAGAATCCACTAGATTGATTTGCCTCCTTTCATTAAAGTCTTCACTATTATGAATTTGAAAACAAATTTACGGCTTGCTGGTTTTTTACTATTATATAAAATATTTATAATACATAGGTTGACAGAAAAATTTCTATTGCTAGTCTTAAAAACGTGTATTTATTAATTAGAACCACGTGAATCTTCAAATTTCCCCCATAAGGCATAAAGGAAAATTTTTCATTTTTTCTTACATCTATTCATATGATACATAATATAGAAACAAATCCAAAAAAAAAATAAAATAGTTAAACTTGCTTAAAATAAAAATCTGAAGTATAAATATAATAAAATAAGCAGATGTTCCACGGCATCCACGGAAAAAAAATATATAAATCAATAGCTTTGTCGTTCATTCAGAATCCAAAAAGCAACATGGTAAACAAAAAATAAATTTACTTTATTTCTCGATTTTTCATTTTGCAGATTAAATAATGGTTTTCAGCTATAGAGAGGACATTACATTTTTCAAAAAGATATTATTCTCGCTTTATTAATATTTAAATTAATAATTAAAACTATTAAATATTGATATGGTATAGGTAGTTTACAATTGGCTTGTTTAAATTTTATAAAAGTTGAAAAGTGAAATATGAAGTCGAGAAAACATGATAAACTGTCAAACTGTGTCTTCATTAACGGGAATACAAGGCTCTTTTAGTTGTTATTGTAAAAGTAAAAGCCAAACAAAAAAGTGTGCTTGTTTTAAGGGTAATTTAAAATGCAATTCTAGATTTCATATCTAATAGTTCTATTTTATATTTAAATAAATAATAAATATAATTTTTTTTTTTTTTAATATTTATTGAGTTATATACAATATAAACATATGTGCGAAAAAAATAATATATAAACTATTAGACATAGAGACCGTGAAGAGAGAAGTCATCCAGCAATGAAACTCAAAAAAAAATATTTATAAATAATTCACAATTTATAATTTTTTTTGTTCAAAATAATGATAAATATTGGTATACAGTTCTTAATATTGTCTTGATATACCTACATATAATAAATTATTAATTTTTTGACGCTAAGTGTTTGTCCAGATGACGAATTAGTTCCGTTATTTATAGTTTAGGTATCCATTTCGTGAAATGTTATCCAGATATAACAGAATTACGCCAAGTGGAAAAAAAGTATTTCCACTTCGCGAAATTAATGTAAATTTTGTCCATTACGTGAAACGTATAATTACGCGATATGGATGTGACATATGTCGCAATGATAAATTATGATAGTTATATATGAGGTAAAAAATATAATACACAATTCCCAATTAATTCACTACTTTTATTTTTTATTTTTTTTGTATGTATCGTATTATAAATACAATTCCTATTTTTTAGGTTTTTTCACATGTTTAAATAATATCGTCTATATAATAATAATGATAATAATAATAATAATAATAATAATAATAATAATAATAATAATTTTTTTATTAATACCACTACAATGTAATTAAATACCTAATTTTATATAAACACCATAAATAACGCAAGCTAAAACATATTACAATGTTCGGTAAAAGTAACAATAAAAATTCCGTTTAACAAACGTTTATATTATTCAAAATTACGCACAGTAACAACTAAATTTCACTACACAAGTATCTAAACAAACTTATGAAAAATCGATAAAAATTTACAATAACTTTTTCTTTATGATTTCTTTTATTTTTTCTCGTTACAATTAATATAAACATAATCGTAATAATTATTATCTCGTTATTTATTTAACAACATTTAATTTAATATATTATAATTTAATTAATTTTTTTAATGGGGGGCACAGTTATTGATATGTTTCGATTATACATTTTGGTATAGTATTCACCCGGATAAGGCGACCAAAATCACAAAATGTTTATTCACATACAAACGCATGTTTACATTCAATTATAATAATTTGTTTTAATTTTCTTCAATTCAACATTTATATATCCACTAACGGTTAATATATAATATAAATAAGATTATAAGGCTACTGTTGATCACATTAAAAAAATACACAGGCTATACAGCGTTAAAATGTATATAATGATATGTATGTGTTGCAATTAAGAAAGGCTATTTTATTTTATAAATTAAAAAAAAAAAAACAAATTAAACAAAAGAAAATCTGTTTGAGCTTAAAATGTAATTTTTTTTTTATCTTCGAATAAATCTACAAATTCCGCAATGATCGTAATGATAGTAATTAAATTCTAATAATTAATCATAATAATGATGATGATACCTAATAATAATAATTATTATTATTATTAATAACGAAATAATTAGAAAAAAAAAGAATATTATAATTTGGACGGATATTATAATTTTTTTTTTTGCAAAAGACGTCGGTAAAACATAAAAAATAGCAATATAACATTTATTTTCAAATAATAATTAATCGTTTGTTTTTGGAATGCGTTATTTATTCAATAATTGTAGTCAGTGGAATGTGACAGTAAATTTTTTTTGTACAATAAGAATAATAATAATACATCAACGTCTTCTGCTAGCCCGTGAACACCGTTCGTCTTATGTTTAACAGATCTGAAATAATTACCTCGGCGATCACAGACTTAAATAAAAAAAAGTAAAACAAAATACTTATAATTTTAAGTATTTCGAATGGTATTATTATTATTTTTTTTATATATATATATTAATTAATAACTATAATTATTTAATTCATTAGTTATACGCCTAACTGCTTAAAAATAATAATAATAATAATAATGATAATTTCAATATAATACATTGAAAACATACATATTATGTACACTGAAACGCAGGAAAAAAGAATATTTTTTTTTCAATATTATTCATTGGTAGTTTTCTAAAAATAAAATGACAATAAACTATAATAGAACGTAATCTTTGGTCTTTTTCAGTTGTATATTATTAATATTACATAAAAAAAAAAAAAATACTCCGAGAACAAAAACATTGAAAAATTATTATTGTCTCTTAAAAAATTAAAAACTTAAAAAAAGATTGTCATTTTAAATTAATTATCAAATATTATGTACGCAATTTTATTGTATATAATAATTAGCTTACGTGTTCCCAGAAATATCCTATTTTTTTTTTTCGAAAAAAAGACGAGAATACGCAACAACGAAAAAAATCCTCGTATCTACCTAGAAAAACTTCCATGAGCTGCTAAACAAGCTGCACCCTGTAAATTTGTTTGAAACAAAATCTACTCGTATATAATGGCAAGAAATAAAAGACTAAATTGTATAAAAAAATAGTTTGCAGAATTCAATCATTTTGTATAATAATAATAATAATAATAATAATAATAATAATTTGTTTTATAATATATTTATATATATTTTTTTTTGACTAAACCGTCCTCGGTTTGGACACCGTCACAGACCAACTGAAGCTATACGGATCGCGCGCGACCCTATGTGATCGACTTCATGCAGTCTGTTAGCGTCTAACCATCCCAGCAGACTTAGTCTTTTATAAAATTATTTACAATGTTTAACGTTAATCCCTTTTCAAAGCATTATTGATATGTATTTAGTGAATGTATATGAGCGCGCTTACATTTTTATTTATTTAATTTTAATTTTAATTTTTTTTTGTGTCATTAGTAATTATTATTGCTAATATCTGAACCACGCCTAAACGAGAATAGGCAATTTTTTTAGGATAAAAAAAATACATGAGAAACAATCACAGATTTGATGAGTCTTAAGATCTTACACTACCCACTAAAAAAAGCATAATAGGACGATTATTTAGGTATTAGTTTAAAAGCTTAGGGAATAAAGTTAGGAATTAGGTACACTAAATATAATATAAATATGATGAATAGGTATGTTTTATAAACACTACAGGCGTACAAGGAAATTGTAACTGCTTTGTACAACAGCTTAAGAAGCTTTAAGCTAGCAATTATTTAATAATATTTCTTTTTCAAATTCAAATCAATTTAAATAAGATTTTTTTCTTTAGGGTTTTGGGAGGTTATTTTTGTCGTGTCGCGAGTTTTCTAGACTTGGGCAGGTACTGGTGGTCTATCTTGTAGTTGTCAGGTGTTGTTCAACTGCATGTGAGTATACGTGAAATTGACGTTGTCCAATTTCTTTTGGCCAGCATACTCCCTGTAAAAAAAAAAAAAAAAATTAGAAATTGTTAATTTTTCAATGTTTTTGTGACTGGTCCTCTAAATAAATATAAAATATATTAAATATTGTTTAGTCTATTTATAGTTTGACGGAGTGAATAGTACTGCGAGTGAGTACCTAGTAGTGGGGAGAGGAATACTAAATTTTATTTTGTTAGTTCTTTTAAGCTCGCGTCTATCGATTTCTGTGTTTGCGTGCAGTTATGTACTTGTCTATCCCACACGTGTAACCCCATTGTGAATAAGAATAGAAAAAAATCGAATAAAGACTCTAAAATAATATGTCTATCTCTTTTGAGGATCTCGTCCACGTGTCATGAAAAAAAATCCCCCCCTCGCCGCTTTATATTGGTATTATATTATTATATTGTGCCTAGCAATTTTTTGTGCCCTCCACCTTCTCACCTTATAATATGTTTTCTTATGTACATGGGTATAGAGAAATACGTTTATCAATGTCTTCATTTATAGGCGGTCGGCCAATAATTAAACGTCTGCTTTGACTGACTGTAACTCGTTCTATATTTGAAAAAAACAATAAAAAAAATCCTGTCATTTTTCTCGGGCTAACTTGGATCTTATAATATATCCTAAATACTATGCATAAGTGTTTATAAACATACATAATATATTTTTATATATACTGTAAAACCATGTGATGACGTCAATGTTTACTATAAATACGTGAATTAAACAATTTTCTCACACAATGCGACTACATTTAACTCTATATTATAATATATGCACTTGATATTATATACAGAGGAACCATACAAAGTGTTGTACGGTATAATATATATATATATTATAGATAACACCGGCTCCGAAGAATTTAACCTCACCTGTGGGTAAATCATATTGTAATGACGAATACTTAGAATACGAGTGCAATATAATATAATTTTATATCGTAATGGTAAATTTCGCGCAAAGCTCGTTTTGCGCTGATTATTAACGTCACGTCAGCCGTGTGCGAATCCTGCAAAGCGATCAAAAAAATAAAACGTCTCACGCGAAAGACAAACACCAAAGTCGCGTATTCGTAAAGTCGTAATATTATCATAATCATATTGCGTACAGTTTTCCAAATATGTATGATACCATATTATTTCGCTTGCGGTAACTACACCGAATGTCACGTGTATTACCTATACAAGACGCGTTAAAAAACGTATTAGACATCTAAACATTGTTAGTACACATTAAATTGATATTTGTATTATATTATAATATAGTGATAAAGACTCCGCGTGCGTGTAAAATAAATATTATATTTTTACAATAACACGAAAACTCAAAATACAATTTCAAATCATCTTCGAGACCGTTGTTATCTACATTGTACAATATTAAAGTGGCGCCTTGATGTCTTACACACACAAAACATTGACAAAACAAAAACGTACTCGTAGGTAATTACAGTTATACATAATATATTAATATAATGTTATAGTTGTTGTTTACGGTATGGTTTTGTTGTGTTTTTCGTTTTTTTTTTTTTTTTGTTTTTTTTTACTGACTACTGACCTGGCGAAAATGTCTTTAAGCTCGTGGTCAGACACGAACTGCCCAAGGTTGGCGACGAACAGCGTGGAACAGGGCGGCTGGGGCTGCTGCTGGTTGGGCGGCGAGGGCAGTGCGGGGGAGGGCAGGAACGGAAGGCCATGTGGGCCCAGCGTCAACGTCGGCTGAAAACGAGCCAATCCTAATATGATTTTATTACGCATAGTACCTTCACCGCAAGCTACACAAATAACTATATAAAATCGTCTCTTGTCCGTTTCATTCCTTTTTTTCTGATTTAATTCTTATTTTTTTCTCATCGCACGCGCGCACATGACTTTACTAAGACTAAACTATATAATTTACAACTACACCGTCATATGTAGCGCGCGCGATCATACCAAAACACTACACTACACACACCATACACACACGACAACATCTAATAGATCATTATAAGATGAAATTCTTATGATATTATAATATGGTCTCGGACACGGTGGCGGCGGAAGAAAAAAATGTGCAAAGCAATAACGCGTGATGCGAATGCAGTCGCTGCTGCATAATGATAACTGTTCCAGTCTTCTCGGCGAAGGTGTACCGTTGCACGCAAGTCTCGACGAAATGACGCAGATGGCCTTTGTGCCGGTCTGGTTACCTCTGGTACATACCAGAACACGACGTCTGCGACACTAAACAGCCGATCCGTTGGCTGCCACGGGCAAGACATTTTCGCCAAAGTGCAGTGCTACCGTGTCCGCGATAACTATACTAACTACGCTAAAGCTGCCTATCATAACACTGTAACGTGTATGAAACCGTAAGTTCCCATTCGATGTCTCTGCCGAAGATATTAGGCCGAACATGCCGTGCAAATTTTCCGGACTTGCTGTAGTTCTATTTTCACAGCAAGCATGGTATATATGATATAGTAGCTAAATACCAATATTTTATGCAGCAAACGGATTTCAATGTTTAATAGCTATATCGTTAAATTGCATTAGTAAAACTATATCCGTACAGGTAGTTATGGAAACAACTATATAGTTAACCGACAATTAAAGCCCATAAGGGTTAAAGCCAAATTATTTTTAATTTAAAATTTATACATTTCAATATATGTACGTATAATGATTGAATTTTTTGATTATGATTATGAATATAATTTAATAACTGAAATATGAATAATTTCATTACCTGTAGCTTTTTTACAAATTAAAATTTTGCTTATTTTAACATCAATAATACATCATCTTATTTTTAAAATTTAAATTATACAAATTTTATTAAATATAATTATCGGTTAATTATATAATTTTTTTGCTCCACACTGAGTAAGTAAAGCAAAATTATATCACCATACATCGTAATTCGCGATGAAAGAAAAAAAGAAAGAAGAATATTATATAGGTATATGCGCAACTGATAAGTGTGTATTACAACAATTAATGATCATGATTCGTGATGAAAACTGTATGTGCTATTGTTAATTATCCCACTTCCTGAAAACTACTGCCAAATTTTCCATCAATATTGTACAAATTATTCCGAGAACGAAAACTTTCAAAAAACAATTTATAGATAAATTTGGTGAGAACTAAAAATTACAAAATAATTTGAAGTATATAATTGTAATGAAATGGTTTTCTTTTTAGATTTATTTAGTTAAAGTTTAAAACAAAAATAAATTAATAAAGATAACTGATACATCATAATAGCTGGGCAAAAAGCGATATTTTAAATTATATTATCCTGGTTTATATTATTTCTAATATTTTTCAAGTAATTTATATGTAGACACTAGACAACGACTGGAAAATCCGAACCGAATGCAATGAAAATGTATTTATACGTTAATATTTTATAAGTTCATTAAAAAATAAAATCATGGGAAAACTTATTTTCTAAATTTATAACAAGATCATCAAAACGTATTTACAAAAAATAAAAAAAATATAACACAATTTCTTAACTTTGCGTTGCAATGTTTTTCTTATTTTATTTAAAATTGTTAAGTATTGTTTTCGGCAAGATCACTTATTGCCACAATCATATTATTATGCGCCAAAACATGATTCGCATTTGCCGTGAAAATGATATAATGGAACCCTATCAGTATCCAACACGATTCAATGTTTGTGCGCTTAAAATGTAGATTTACGTCGAGTATTTAATGCAGCGTTCTCGACGTACACGTACTTTCAATTAAAAGCGAAGCATACCTACACTAAATTACATTACAACAATACGGCGACGACGTCGTTTCGTATACAGTAATACAATGGTTACAATATGACAGGCTAGCACAAGTGTCGGTATAATATCGTTATAATATTATGCGGTAGCGAAATTATTTTAAATTTAATTCTTAAATTAAGATTTCACACACTACCTGTTGAGGATGTGGATGTAGCCCCGGATGGACGAGAGCTGCGTGTTGTAGAGCCGTGGCCGTGGCTGCAGTTGGCATATCAGCGTACGCCAACGGATGATGCCATAACTCTGCTGGAGCGCCGGTGAAGAACGGGGTGCCTAAATCTAAACGGTGATAAAGACAAATAAATACGAGTATTTTACGACGATGGATTATAAGACGTATGTGTCAGAAATCACGGGTAAGGGGTGGTATTCGTGAGGGTGTGTGGTGAGGAGCAGCGAAAGAGGAGCGATGGCGATGGGAAGTCGGATAGCGCGTATAGACCGAGTATAAGTATTAGATTGTATTCAATTCGAAGATAAAGTTACACCCACACTGTTTAAGAAGAGCGCATGTTCAGGGTATATTTATTATTTGCGTGAAAATGTAATAAAATAATTTAACGACTATTACATTTTAAACTCTACAGTTATGACATTGTATTAAACGTTTAAAAGTTTTTTTTTTTATTTGTATATACATTATAGTTTTATACGTGAATTAAGTTTTATGTATAGCTTGATTAGTTGTAAAAACAAAAAAATCGAGTAAAGAGAGTTTTCTCCGAGTAGCAGCCGAATTGCATACAACCATTAGAGTAGACGAAAATAATCATTTGGACATATCTTCTAAAGTCGTGAACCGAAATTACTCGGTTGAAACAGTATAATAATATGATATTAACCGATAGAGACACGCGATCGTCCACCGTGGCTTATTTCTGCGTACAGCTCCGATATAAGACATAAATATCTCCGCTTTCTTCTCTACATTCCCGTCGGTATTTACTAGAAATAGTTTGTTTTGTTTTTTGGCTTTCGCCCTCTTCTCCCCCCTCCCCCCCCAAAAAAAAAAATATTTAAAAGACTTACAATAGTATGTATAGTATAATATGATAAACTAGTCATGGCGGCGGACGGGACAGATCGTCGGTGCCGAGGAAGTTGACGAGATATGCAGGTACTTACGTCCGGTGAGCGGGTGCATCAGGCCTTGGTGCGTGTTGGGCGTGACGTTTGCGTTGGCGGGCTGTTTTGGCTTGCTAACCTTCGTGTTGCTTTTAGCGAATTCTAGCCGTATGGTTTGCGGCATGTCGGGATCGAACCGGACGCCCTGCTGCCGAAACCAAACACACAACAATACAGTGCTACCATCCCGTGTCGGTAAACAGAGCGGGCAGTTTCCGCTTAAGTACGACTACGATTTGGGTTTTTGTGGCGGGGGAGGGCTGGAGTGCGAGTCTAGACGCGACACGCGAAGTTTTGGTTTAGCATTTTTTTTTCTGTCTTCGCGTGTGGTGCCAATACATTACGTATGATATCACTACGCGTGGTACGTAATAGTACGAGACAGCGTTTTCTAATACATATTATTATGAGCTAGTCGTAATCGTGGTGCTATACTTCACTACGGAAAACTACCCGTCTGTGGTTATCGTTTAACATAATCTAAATTTAAAAGTCTTGGCCCGTAGACATATAAAACTACTTGCCGATCAATTAATATATATATATATATTATATATATATATATGTCGTAGCCACTTGATGAAATTGATCTTTTCATGAAAAGATGACCATTTCATGAAATGGAAACAGATTTTTTACACTTCGTGAAGTTCGAAAATATTTCACAATATGGTCACTTTTTCATGAAATGGTCACACTAATTTAACATCGTGTAATTTTTTTCACAATGTGGTCGTTCACTTTGTGTACTGAAAATTGAAATACAATATTTATTACACACGTAAATGTACAAGCTTTAATAAACATAAATGTAAGTTATTTTTATCTAAAGAACACGTAAAGTTTGATTATATCCGTTAACTAGGTAGGTACGTGACACGTGTCCATATAAAATAAAACAAATACTATCTATATTCTATACGACTATTATACTGCAATTACCGGACTATCCGAAATGTGTAGATAATATTTTATTAGTTTTGATAAAAGTCATAATAGGATAATGTCATACCAGTATTTTAGTTATACTTTGATGCTCAAGTTTTTAGTAATTGCTGTGTGGATCATTCGATCGTATTCTATTACAATTATCTACTGTATTCTATCTCTACGTAGTATATTAAAAATAGATAACTTTAATGAAAAAACTGAGTTTTACCAAAAAATGGATAAATATTATTTGGATAAGCCTGGTAAAAAGCCATATACATCTGAAAAAATCGAGTCGATAATTTTGGAAATTACTGACGCTAAATTAACGTAAGTACCTACATATACATTATACCTACTAAGTTTATTTATTTGTTTACTTATAATACATAGTGTAACTCGTCTATTTGACCAATCAACAAATGTAAAAACTCTTTTTTTTTTTAAATTCCAAGATATATTTTATAAATAAGTTATTAAAAATAATTTTAGCGTTTAAAACTTTGAATTAGGTAAGCCATTGATTTTTAAACAATTTTCAAAGTTTGTTAAAATTCAAATTTATTTCTTCCTAAAGTTTTTTCATTAAAGTTATCCATTTTTAATATACTACGTAGAGATAGAATACAGTAGATAATTGTAATAGAATACGATCGAATGATCCACACAGCAATTACTAAAAACTTGAGCATCAAAGTATAACTAAAATACTGGTATGACATTACCCTATTATGACTTTTATCAAAACTAATAAAATATTATCTACACATTTCGGATAGTCCGGTAATTGCAGTATAATAGTCGTATAGAATATAGATAGTATTTGTTTTATTTTATATGGACACGTGTCACGTACCTACCTAGTTAACGGATATAATCAAACTTTACGTGTTCTTTAGATAAAAATAACTTACATTTATGTTTATTAAAGCTTGTACATTTACGTGTGTAATAAATATTGTATTTCAATTTTCAGTACACAAAGTGAACGACCACATTGTGAAAAAAATTACACGATGTTAAATTAGTGTGACCATTTCATGAAAA